>NC_140496.1:81507265-81864765 GCF_964271855.1 Acomys minous
TGAACAAAAGCTGCTGCTGCTGCTGCTCTCTTAGCAGGAAGGACCCACTGTTTGTGTTTGTGTGTGTGTGTGTGTGTGTGTGTGTTAAATCCACAGTCCCTCGCCCTTGACTCGGTCCCATGGTGGCACGGGCGCCACAGCCTGAGCTGCCCATTGGCTACATCCATATAGTGGGCCTAGGTCCGGTCCATGCTTCATTCTCAGCAAGCCCCTCTGGGCCTTGTTGAGTTGGTTCTGTTGGTTTTCTTGTGGAGCTCTTGTCACCTCCATGTCCTCTTCTCCTTCCCCACCCCCACTTTTCCATAAGATTCCCTATGCATAGCCTAAATGTTTGGCTGTGAGTCTCAGCATCTGTTTGGATCTGCTACTGGGCGGAGCCTCTCAGAGGACAACTCTGCTAGGCTCCCTTCTGCAAGTGTAGCAGAGTATCATTAATGGTGTCAGAGGCTGGCTCTCTTCCATGGAGTTGGTTTTGGGTTGGGCCAGGCATTCGTTGGATATTCCCTCAATCTCTGTTCTTTGTTTATCCCTGTTCATCTTGTAGGCAGGGTAAATTTTCGGTTGAAGTTTTTGTAGGTGAGTTGATGTTCCCCTTCCTCTACTAGGAGACTTGTCTAGTTAGAAATTTCTACTTTAGTCACTATGGCCCCTGCTACTAGGAGTCTATGCCAGAGTCCCCCTGATATTCTCCCAGGACCCTACTCTGACTTAGCTGTCCATCTTATCCCAGAGATGCCCGTTCCCACAGTTTCTCTTTTCTCTGAAGGCCTTCTGTTCTCCTGCTCCCACTCTCCCCAGGTCAGATCTCCACCCTCATATCCCTCTGCAATCTCTCTCCCACATTTTTCCCTCTCTTCTACCATTACCTCTGTCTCTACGTTTTCCCTTCTGAGTGATATTTGAGCATCCTCCCTGTTACTTATCTTCTTTGGGTCTGTGCATTGTATCATGTTGACCGGTAGTGTATGGCTAAAGTCCTGCTTAGAACCTTCTCCACTGCTTATTCCATCTGCCTGACCCACCTGGGACACAGGCAGCAGTGAGCCAGCAAATCTGCTAAATTTTAATATCCAAATTTCCAATTTTCAAAAGTAATAAGAAATGCATTACATATACTAAAAGGAAGATTATACCATGTTCACTGGATCAGATTACTAGATAAATAAGTCTTTGCCTCAACCATCTTCAATATACTCAAATGGATGAAAGCTCCATGAGCACGTAAATGAAATGGAGAGAAATATTTGACTCAAAATACATACAAATAGATATAATCTAGAAAACCAAATCAAATATTCTAAGATAGAAAATTATAATCTTGATAGAAAAATCATTAAACATTTGAATAGCTCATTTGAACAGTCAAGGGAAAAATATCTCCAGGAACTTAAAGTTAAGCCATGTGACTCATAGACACAATATAAACAATGAGAGTAAGATAAATGCAGAGACCTGAAGATCTTTGGTACATTATCAGATGTACCAGTATATGCATATCAGGAGCCACAGGGGGAAAAGAGAGTGGAAATGGTTCAAAAGAAATTCAGAGTATTTGTGATCAAATTTTCATTTCATTCATGGATCCACACACATATCAGTCTCAACGAACTCCAAGAGGCAAATGTAAAATTACCTCCATAAAGATAAATTAAACTTTTCCAACGAGTAGGAAAGAATCATTTATGAATAAAGGATAATGTATATGATAAGTGCAATATTACTCAGCCATAGGAAGAATGAAATATTGATACATGCTAAAACATGAACCTCTAAAACCTTGCAAATAAGTAAAAGAATCCAGGCTAAAAAAGATAACATACTATATGATTTTATTTATATAAAATACTCAGTTAAATCTGTAGAGACAGGAATAAAACCAGTGATTGCCAAATGTTTGCAAAATAGAAGGATGAAGCAGAGGCTTTTGGGAGAATCAGGGTTTCTTCTGAAAGCAGACACTATCTCCACTCTCAGGACTTACAGTCACATGACACTGAAGGTGAACGGAAGCATATTTCAAAATGGTTCATCCTGCATGATATCAATTTTCAAAATGTAAAAATGAAAAGTGGAACACTTTGTTTAAAAAGGTTATAAAAGTGGAATATGAAAATATAAAGCTATTTTAAAGGAACATACTTGAAATAATTTACAAAACACGTTATACAAGCAAAATGGATTAGACGATTAGTCATGGATGACTAAGAAAATCTCTAGCCATTGTCCTTTATCTATAGGTAGGGTTAAGTAGCTTGGAGGCAGTCACATTGCAAATGCTGAAATCACATGTTGGAGATGAACAGCACCCAATGCCCAGCCGAGATGTACCTGCACACAGGAGCCAACAGTCATAGAAACAAAAAGACATTTTTCACTTTGAAGATTCCTAAAGTTTAGATGCGCTATCTAAAAGTGATGGATCCAAGCAGAGAGGAGTTATATATTTCTCATTGTTTCACAGTGATGGTACGTACACTTTTTATAAAACTAAGCAGTACTGCTCTTTGGTTTATGGCTTATTGCCATAACTTTATAACTTACCAGAAAAAATATTAGGAAGACAGAAAATATAATAGTCTTTTAAACTTTCTTTCTAATTATATGATGCTACAAGAGGCACTTTCATTTAATAGAAGCACTTCAAATTTTGAATTTAAGCTTTCCACAGGTGAGCAATGTGCAATATGGTGCCCTTCCAGGTGCTGGCTCCCAGTCAGCCAGGTTTGCAGGCATAAATAACCAATTGCCCCATGGTGCACTAATTGCTAAGCTCTAATGACGAAGTATGTTTGAAATTCATTTTCAACTTATGGTAGTTTGAGCTTAAGTTAAGTTTACTAGGATGTAACCCACTGTAGGTCTGGTATTACCTGTACGTGCATGCCTCAGTCCTTCATAACAGCCCATGTGACTTTCTCATTTTCACTAAAAAGGGCCTAAATCTGTTGCTATTGCTATTACATCTAAATAGAATGCTTCTACCTTAGTGGAACATATTGCATTCAAGAAGGCAAGACTTAATTATTGTTGGCTTCTTTATGGTATTGATGGAGACTGTACACCAAAATTTATGATCAGATCTCTCTGGCAAGCAGAAATTAGCTATACATTTATGTTATAGTTGAAACGCCATATGCCCACATAAAGTGTACTGTCCTTGGATTTTTAAAACAAGATCAGTCAATTGTAATGCCACTCCATAAGAAAGATTTTACATATAGTTATCAAGCCATGCTCTAACATCTCTAAAAATGAGATAAACTAAATAGACTTTGAAACATTATTTAATTTTATTTATTTACTTTAAATCTTGGTCTTAGGCCCATCTCTCTTCACCTCCCAGTCTCACCCTCTCTCCTTCCACCTCCTCTATTCCTCAGAAAAGGGGAGCCCCACATGCTATCCACCCTAGCTCCCTCTCTCTCCTCTATTCCTTAGAAAAGGGAACCCCACTTTCCATCCACCCCAGCTCATCAAGTTGCATCAGGACTGAGCATGTTCTCTTTCTCTATGGCCTGGCAAGGCAGTCCAACTAAGGGAAGATATCAAATAGCTGGCAACAGAGTCCATGTCAGAGAAAGCCCCACCCCAATGTGCCCCTTACTTGAGGGCCGACATGAAGCCTGAGCTGCTTATTGGCTACATCTTTGTAGCTTTGAAGACGTCTTTTTAAGAAGATTGGGGGGAAAACCCAATGCAATGCTTTCTAATGACATTCTGCTATACTCTTAGATTGGGGCCTTTTCCAGTTGGCATCAGAGAAACCCATCCAGCAACTGATGAGAGCAAACCCAGAGACCCACAGCTAAGCATTGTGTGGAGAGAGCCTAAATTGGAGGTCTCCATAGAGTATCTTCCCCTGGGAGACTGGGAAACCCTATGGAAGAAGAGGAAAATTTGTATGATTCAGAGGGGATGGAAGACACCAGGAGAACATGGCCTGGCAAATCAACTCACAGAGATGGAGGAGCAGCAAGCACCAGGCCTGCATAACTCTGCACCAGCCCCTCTATGCATATGCTGTTGTTGCTAGCTTGGTGTTTCTGTGGGACTTCTGTTGGAGGGAGTAGGTGCATCTCTGACTTTTTACCTGGTCTGGGGACTTGTTTTCTCCTGTTAGACTGCCTTGTTCAGCCTCTGTATCAGGGCTTCTGCCTTGTCGTATTGCATTTTGCTGTATCCTGTTTGGCTGTTGTCTCTTGAAAGGAAATAGAGGAGAAGCAGATCAGGAGGAGAGGAGAGGTGATGGTTCCGAGCTGAGAGGAGTGTAGGGAGTAGGAAGTGGGTGGAGTGTATTGAATAAGAGAAGAATCCACTTTCAATTAAATAATAAATGAATGAATGAATAGACAAATAAAAAGGTTATATAGGATACCATAAGATATTGTCTTCAGTCTAACATGTACTATGACTCCTCTAAGGATTTAAAACCCAGTGAGAGTAACTAACTTTTCCCAATAAACACTGCATGGGAAAAATGAAGGATAAGTCTTGATGACTAAGATTTTCAATCAAGATGATTAATCATTTTGAGAAGTTAGGAAGACTCTATGGTATATTAGATATACTCACACTATTCATCAATATGTTGGTGGTAGCAGCAAAAGTATTTATAAAACACACATTAATTTTAATATGGGTACAGAATGCAAAAAAGAAAAGTGGTGAAAGGGATTTTAGGATTGGTGTTTCTCTGTGTTGAAGATGGTTTTAATATGTTGGCAAATAGTTCCCTTTTAGGAACTAAAACAGATATAATTTGTAAGGTTTGTAACATAATTTTCAAGGCAAACACTTCCCCTATATCCTTGAAAGGATTGTGTTACAAAAAAGTTAAATAGTGTCAGTTTGAAGTCCTGTCTTTGTTTTCTTCACAAGCTTCATTTTGATTTATTAGTACTGATGTAAAGTAGATAACAAATGAATAATGGCAAAAAATGTTAGGCTGCTTGAGCTTGTTATCAATTGTTAATCTTATCTTTTAAACTGGGCACCTAAACTGAATGGACCACTATCAGCTAGAGAAATAAATTATACCAAAGTGTAGGTGCCCAAATAGCCAATGAGTTACTAAATATTTCACTGTGTCACTGAAGAACTCTACTTAATTTTCCTAGTACTCAAAAACATGAAAATTAAAAAATATATGTCCAGTTGAATGTACTCAATCTAAAGTGACTATAATTAAATTACAAAATATCAATAACCTTGCGTTTTTAACTTATTTAAAATGATTTGTACTATGTTGTCAACTCAAGGAATTATTTCCTGTTTCTATGAGCACTCATCATGCTTGTGCCTTTGCTATGCCTAAGACCTTATTACAAAGTCTTATTCCAATAATTTTCTAATGAATTGTTGGGGACAATAGGCCATATGGCCAATGTTCAGCCATCTTGTCAGAGTCTGCACCTTTAAGTCTCTGTTTTTCCCAGAGCTTGCCTTTCACCAGAAACTAGCTGACCCTGTTGTGGGTCAGCAGTTAGACTAAAGACAGATAGAGATGGAGCAACCCTGTTATGGTTTAACAGTTAGACTAGTCAAAGATGGAGCCAGATACCATGTGTGGCAGGACATTATGACCCTGCCTGGAATTCCCTGTGTTTTGAAAAAGGCCTGCAGTTGGGTTGCTATAGCAATATGCTTCCCTGCCTTCTGACTTATAAAAGCTGCGGCTTGACTAATAAAGTTTGAGAGCTTGATCAATCAGACTCGCTTTCCTTCTTTGTGTCTTGCATATTCCACAGGTGAACTTCCTCCCGAGTTTTAGTCGAACCTCGCAGGCCGGGGCAATGAATGTGACTCTTTTAGATAAATTTACTCTTCTATGAAGCTGATTGTCATCTAAAAAGGGTGTGCTATCACACATCGTGGTGCCTGTAAACCCTGCTGCAATTATTTGATTTCCCCATGTTTTGGTCTAGGATCTTTTGGATGAAGTAGGTGACATCAAAACTGAGTAGAGAGCAGTATAGAAAACAGTCAGCATTTGGAGAGGATGACTCAAAATCACCTTAGTAATGGGCCAATAGAAAATGAAAACCAGAAAGGAAGGAAGGAAGGAGGGAAGGTAGGAAGAAAGGAAAGAGGAAGAAAAGAAAAGAAAAACCTGTCAGGATAAATGAAGATACTACAGTTAGAGGGAAAAAGTAAATCAACTATTTAAAATAGAAAATGATAAGATAAATAGAAAATGATAAGAGGAGCATGAATGAAAAGGGTATTATGTTGTGGATCCTTTGTCATATATCATAGAAAATGTTGAGACAACATCGGTTACAGATGCTGAGAAATGTCAGAGGTGAAAGTAGTTTTGAACCGTCACAGATGTTGACTGTCTGTGTTCTCTCAACTGCAGGAAGAGGGATTACCTTTAGAATAAGAGCTATTAAGTAGAGGTAGTGGTAATGAAAATTCCTGATGCTTTCTATACATTTTGAGCATAGAATTGTATGTTTCTGACCTATTCTATATGAAATTGGAATGACTCTAAAAGATACAAATTTAGCAGCGGCCTCTAGAGCCAACTGCATTCCGTTCATTTTCTCCAACCTTTCATCACGGATCTTAGGCTTGGCATTATTGAACCTGATAAAACCTGAGAACTAGGACTTAGGGTCAAAGGAGTTGTGCTACTAACTGGGTTGGGGAAGCAGAACACATACCTCACGGAGGACTGTAAGCTTTGTGGTTAAAACCTTTGCTAGAACTTGCTAGAGCATTTTATGGATAGCAAAATATAGGACTTGAGACTTTCCTCAGAGCATTAAGAACTCATAGGCCATCAAAGCTTGTGAGGTTTAAGTTCTTGACATTTGAGTGTGATTCTTTTTAGGTGATGGAATTAGGTGTCTAAGTTCCTTATTGTAGAGCATGACCATTTTAACTGCTCCAAATAGCTCCACAATTGCCTTCAGTTACTCATGCTCTTGTACAGAAATACACATTGATTAACAAGTGTCAAACCACATTGGCCAGCACAGCTAAGTAGCTGTGGATAGAAGGATATGTCAAAAGATCCACATAGGGTAGCCAGGGGACCCCAAGCATTTGAACTCAAGAGTAGTGCAAACAAAGCACTTGCCATTTTTGTTATTAAAGCAAGCAAAACACGTGATGACATTTGCAGGCAGTTTAAGCAAATACAAGTATAGTGAGTGTTGGTGTTACGTCTTGTCATGTTTGGCCATGTGAAAAGATCCTATATTCCTCTTAGATGTTTGCCTTTTCCCCAGACATTATGTGGACATGCCAGGGCACCTCTTCCCTTCATGTCTTTGCTTTCAAGTGCTTTCATATAATAATTTACAGAACTTATTCTAAGAAGTCGCCTTCTGAGAAGAACATTCTGCACTCTGCCCCACCCATTATAAGTCCTCAGCTTTCTTACACAGGCTCCTTCCGAGGAGGAAAATGCTATAGATGGCTGAAGGCATTTTCATTTTTACTGTCCTGCTAAAGATACTGCCTGGATGTAGGGAAGTCTTGAGAGTGCTGTCCTGCTTGATCTGGTGGGACACTGTACAGTGGCAGGAAATCTGCTAACAGGCTCAGTTTTCTCTCTCTCTCTCCTGATCTGAAGAAATACTCAGTCAACAGAACTGCAGTAGCATTCCTTCCACAAAGCCTGTGACCTTCAGGGCTATGCCTGATTTCCCTAGTGATCACTTGGCCACTTTCGGAAACTGATAGTCTAAGCAGTAAAAATAGAATTGTGCCTAATCTCAGATTAAAGTGGAATGAGTCTCAAACACCATGGTATAATTTTCTAATTCTTTATTATTTCTTGTTATTTTGGCAGGAAAATAAAGCCTTTGGATCATAATTGCTTTATTGTCACATTACTTTGATTATCTAATGTCTTTCACGATCATTCTCATCTACCCATGAGACATTACAGAAGGTTTAAATAGTAATTTTGCTTGATAGTTGCCGAAAAAAATAATAAAAGGAGAGCCAAGTGTGGTGGTGCACACCTCTAATCTCAGCATTTGGGAGGCAGAGATAGATCTCTGTGAGTTAAGAGGCCAGCCTGGTCTACACAGCAAGTTCCGGGACAGGAATTTTTAATTTTTTTAATTAAAAAGTGGGGTAGGGAAACTTAAAAATTCTTTGAATTACCAAGTCTAGGTTCTCCTCACTCATCTGTCCATCCTTCATTGGTAGCTACTTTAAACGATTTCAAAGGAATGCATCAGGAAATCCAGCAAAGGATCACAGTATGTTCTTGCTCAGCCCAAAGTATTAGATTGTACTCATTGTATAAGGTATATCACAACTATAATTTAAATCTCATTGAGAATAGTTGTTTTATATTACCAGTGAGGACCCTTAGGGAAATGACTACATAATCTTACTAATAAATGACTAACAGAGATATTTATTGTAAAAAAAAAAAAGAGTACCTTACGTGGGGAGCTATATTAAAAGAGCATAACATATATTCAATGATTCATAAGTGCCAAAGGAATGATATGTGCTATTACCTACAGTAGTCCATGCATCCTCACCTTATAGGTACTTTGTCAGTCAAACTACCATTTTGAAAAACATGCTCCCTGTATGTTTATTAAGATACAGATACAAAAGTAGCATGGAATACTGCTGCTATTAATTTTTAAATCTAAATGTGGTCAAAAAGCAGGCAACAGACTCTATGTCAGAGATAGTCCTCACTCCACTTACTAGGGGACCCACATGAAGCCTGAGCTGCCCACCAGCTACATTTGTGTATGATGGCCTAGGTCCAGTCCATGCATGGGCCTTGGTTGATGCTTCAGTCTCTGCAAGCCCCACTGGACTGGGAGGAGAGTAAGGAGGGGGCCTACGATCAGGATGTAAAGTGAATTAATTAATTAATTAAAAAATCCAAATGCAATCGAGGTAAGCATGAGTAATCAAGAAGCATTCTAGGAACAGTAAAAACAACAGTAAGAATGTGAAAGGTCCTGTGCACTCCGGAAGGACATCATTGAAAACCAAGAAGTGAAAACATAAATGAAGCACTCATAAGTTAACGTGTCAAAGAAATAAGAGTGTTAAATGAAGACAAGAGGCGATTGCAAGCCCTAAGGATGTCTGGATGTGTTACTGCTGTTTTTTTTTGGGGGGGTTGGTTTATTTGGGGCTCTACCCTTTAAATATAACTGGAAGCTGGAGGGAGAGTGTAACTCAACAGTAGAATGTTTGTCAATATATGCAGGTCCCTGAGTTATATACCTAGCACTGAAAAATACAAATACAAATACTACTACTACTACTGCTGCTGCTGCTGCTACTACTACTACTACTACTACTACATTTTTAATTATGTTAAAAAAGTGCTAGCACATGGAAAAAATAACTAGACACAGAAATCTGGACCCAGATCTTTTCATAAAGGAGAAAATGGATGGTGGAAAAGAAGCTGCCTGGCACCCAAGGGTAAATAGACTCGAGGGATAATTCAAGTCAGCTCTGCAGGGAGTAAGACGAGAAGGGTGGAAGACTATATTGGCACTTGTTAAAGCTAGGAGAAGGACAGAAATGGGAGAAGCAGGTAAGCAAGGACGGCTGCTGTTGGAACTGAGGGATAGCATGTGCACTTTTAGTGTCAACAATCATATGGGCTTTTGGAGAGAAGAAATCCAGGGAGAAGGACTTAGGAGAAAGTATGGAAATTATAAGCCTCAGATGTTCAAAGCGCAGAGAGGGAAGTCAGGCAGGCACAGACAGGAAGACCCTTTTCTATGAAAAGGAGGATGAGGAAGCTCCTTAATGAACGGTGAATGTCATGAGCTGATGACCTTAAGGATAATAGCCCCTAATGGTGCTAACACTGCTTCAGGAGTCCATGCTAAGCCAAGGCAAAGATGGGAGTTGTGAGACCAGAGGGAAGATTACAGCAATATGCAGGTTGATGCAACTCCTGTTTCTCTAGGGAAACCTTCAGAAAAGAGAGGAAAAGTGAGAGAGAAATAAGACTATAACCCACAAACCAAACTTCCTACAAAACACAGGCAAGGACTCATTCATCAGGAAGGTGACAGGAGGTAGGAGAGGAGTGGCATATATTTGTGTCCTGTGTATCAACTGTGACATTGTTTGAAGAAGCAGGTGTGGAATAACCAGGACACTTGTTCTGGAAAGGTCTAAAGGAAATTAAGGCATCTGAAAGTCAGCTAGGTTTCCGCAGAGACACAGAGGGAAAAATGTGTTGCGATGTTGTATTGTTCCATTTGGAATATTAGTATCTGTGCTTAGGAGTCCAGTGAGAATCATTTAAAAATCTTCCTAGTGTCCTCTCAAGGTGATTCCTTAAGGATAAGAAGGACAAATTCACAGGCATCTGTCTGGATCTTGTGACCAGGTAGGCATCCAATTATTATAAATTCTGTAAGATAAGGGCTTAATTTGTTTTGTGTATTCAGCATTTAAAATACTGCTTAGCCAATTTATGGGCTATTAAGCACTATGCATATCAGCTACATTATACAGGATCTACACATATCCACAAAAAGATCATATTTTCCAGCATGTACATAATGCCTACCTTAAGCTTGCTTCTTTTTGGTATATTCTTCCCCTTAAAGAATAAGTTTAAGTACAATAAGAGCCCACCATAAAGTATCACTCAGCCTATGTTCAATCCCAAACACTACACAGAGCTCGTGTGATGATACATGCTGGTAATCCCGTCACTTGGTAGGCTGATGTAGGAGGATCAGTGTAAGTTCAAAGCCAGCCTGGGATACACAGGAAATTCCAGGATAGCCTAGGCTACAAAATAATCTCTTGTTGAGGTGGATGCCCAAAAGTTGTTGAGTCTCACAGGGAGCATCAATATTTTTCTAGTCTATTGGCTGTGTTCAGCTGACAGATGGCAGAGCTCAAAGTCAAGTCTAATTGTACTAAAAGGATCATTTTCAAACAATTGCCTGAAAAGCTGTAGGAATAGTAAAGGGCTACCAAGGCCAAGCAAGGCAGCCCTGCTAGGGGGAAGTGATCAAAATCAGGCAACAGTGTCCATGCCATAAACAGGCCCCACTCAACTTAGTAAGGGACTCACATGAGGATCAAACAGCCCATCAGTTATATATGTGTAGGGGGCCCAGGTCCAGTCCATGCATGGTCCTTGGTTGGTGATTCTGTCTCCGCAAGCCCATAATGGGTCTAGGTTAGTTGACTCTGTTGGTTCTCTTGTGGCGTTCTTGTCCCCTCTTGGCTCTTCCATCCAACCCTACCCCCCAGCTTCCACATGCCTTCTGAGCTGTGCCTAATGCTTGGCAGCATCTGATTCCATCAGCTTCTGGGTGGAGCCCCTAAGAAGAAGGCTATGCTAAGCTTCTGTCTGTAAACATAGATAATGTCAGGGGTTGGCTCTCTCCCATGAGGTGGGTCCCAGGATGGGCCAGGCGTTGGTTGGTAATTCCCCGAGTCTTTTCTCTATCTTTATCTCTGCACAACTTGTAGACAAGGTAAATTTGGGGTAGAAGGTTTTGTTGGTGGATTGGTGTTCCCCTTATACTGCCATAAGACCTGCCTGCCTAGAAAGTGGCCTCCTCAGTCTCTGTGTCCCACGCTGCTAGTAGGCTTGGCTAGCTCAGACCTGATGTGACTTGATGTGCTGGAATGGGTTGCAGGACTCCCCTTTCCTGAGGTGAAGGAGAGGAGGAAGAGGGTGGGAGAGAGGACTGGAAGGAGAGGAGAGAGGGGTATATGATTGGGATGTAATTTTAATATATAGATTAAAAATAAATTTTAAAAAAGATTCCTAAATGTCATTTTCACTATCACCAAATTTTCTACTTAGTATCAAGGCGTTTGTAGATTGAAAACTCTATATTCTGTCCAATGCAAATACATTTAGATATTGTTTATGTGTCTGTAGTGTGGCTATAAAACAATATTATTTTAGTTTCTCTAGGAAAGATAACTATATTTAGCTTCATAAAGAGCAATTGTCTTAATCTTACATTTATATATAAATCTTAAGTGGATTTTTCAGAATACTTGCTTCTTAGACTTACAGTCTGGAATATTCCATTCACCCCACCACCCACTTATTAACTGAAGAAACATTTATAGAATTCCCAGAACATACAGGGCAGGGAGCAAGACTTTTGCTAATATATTGAAGCTATGCTGAATTCTGATAAACTCTTCTATGTGAAAATTATAAGACCAAGGCTTGACTGCATTCCAGAATGAGTTTAAGGCCAACGTCAGCAACTTAGTGAGATGCAAGAGATGGAGCTTAGGGAATTAATTCCATGGTAGAGTAGCTGCGAATACCATGAGGACCAGAGAGACATGACTCAGTCAGCTCCACCATTGGGTAGTTGCCTAGTGTGTATAAGGAACAAAGTTCAGTCTCATTACATCTCTAATCCACCAGTAAGTAAACTGATTTCAGATACAAATGATTGACTTATACATGGAATACATTAGTTGTTTATAAAACTTAGGCTGATTATAGAATTCTTTGATTAATTTTAAAATCATTACGGTAATGAGAATTTTATATTAAAACATGTTACTTTTGGAAACTGACAATTTGCTCTTGACAAGATTTTCAAAATTTCTGTTCTTTCATTTCACTAAACTGTAGTCTAATATGCTGTCATGTTCACATAAATTTGACAGAATGCACTATTCAAATTAGTGCCTACTTGTTGCATATTAGTGAATTTGGTTTGAAAATACCCATGTTAGCTGATAAAAAGTAACCATAGACAAGCCCACAGTATTTGCTAACCCTTACTAAAGAGATGTTTTGTATCTTTCTATCCAGAGTTCCTGTTGTATAGATGACAAAATTAAAATTTTGCATCTCTGTAACAAGATATCAAAACACTAAATTTTTTACAAAATGTCCACTTTAAAAACTCCATTTGCGTATGTAAGATTAGCCATGTGAAAGCATCATTGCTATTGCTGTAAGTTATGATGGGCTATGGAGTTAAATATTTTAAGCAAATAACAACCTAGTCAGTGTTTCTCCAGAGCATTTACTGTAAATAAAAATATATCTACAATATGGTATAATTAGAGGAAAAGTACATTCGTTCCACAGTGTGTGACAAATGCAAGTCTAAGTGCATTCAGTTTCCAACCTACAGTCTTCACTGTGACACCTGGAAAACACACGTGATACTGCCTCTCTTATACTTTGATCTTCAATTCCTGTCTAAGCCGGGTGTGTGTGTGTGTGTGTGTGTAGCATTCATTACTTCAAAGCAAATTTAATAGACAAAACATTCTTAGCGGGTACAATAATGCTCTCCCAAAAATGACTTTGTCTGAATCTCAGGAGTCTATGACTATGATAAATCAAATGGCAAAGGGAAATTAGGGTTGAAAATTGAAATTTGACTTTCCACTTTATAATTATTCATATATATGAAATAAAACATGTAAACAACTAACTACATTGTCTTTGTTTTATTGAAATTGTCCATCTCCCATAACTTCAGGCATTTGAGTACTTGGTCCCCAGTAGGTGACACGGGGTAAAGTTTAGGAAGGGTTGCCTTTCTAGAAGAATTCTGTCACTGAGGATGGGCTTTGAGAGTTTAAAAGACTCGCTCCTTCTCTAGTTCACGCTCTCTGCTTCCTGATTGCAGTCGGAGAGATGAGTCATCATCTTCCTGGTCCTGTTGTCGTGCGGTCCTATGACAGGATGGCCTCTTATCGCTCTGGAAGCCCAAATCAACCCACCTGTAAGTTGCATTGGTCACAGTGTCTTATCTCAGCAGTAGAAAAGGAACTGTCCCAATTAAGCTTAAATCAAATACTAATGCAATAAAGGTTACTCTGCTAGGCCGTGCAGTAGAATGAATCATAAATTGGACATGCAAGTAACTGACATGTACACAAAGAGCACAGCTTAGTGTTCCTGCTCGGAACAGGAAAGCCTGTGAGTTGTCGCACTAAATGTTAATATTAAAATTATTACCATTTCCAAATGTCCTAAAAGTTTCCAAATTCTTTTCTTGTTTTTTGTTTGTTTCTTTGTTCTTTGGTGGTGGTGGTGGTGGTGGTGGTGGTGGTGGTTTTGTTTTATGAGACAGACTTTCTCTGTATAGCCTTGGCTCTACTGAAACTCACTTTGTTGACCAGGCTGGTATCAAACTCAAATATTTGCCTGCTTCTGCTTCCTGACTGCTGGGATTAAAAGTCTGCACCACCACCACCCAGCTTGTGCTTTTGAAAAATAAAACTCTATGCACATTTTTTTTTATCTCCAAAAATGTTGTGAAGCAGAAATACTAACACACGGATTAGGACCCCACTTTCATTTCAACTGTCTGTTGTTGACTAGCGTGGGTGATACATTTTTCTGAAAATGTCTCTTGACACCAAAGAGGTACATTTTTGGCAGACTTGCCACCAAGACAATATTATGCCTTTAGATTTAGGACTATGTACTTAACCTGCTAGCTTACCATGTGATCGACCTATTTAAGTTTAATGTACCTTTCAAAGAACAACGTAACAAACTTTACTATGCCTTCGATTTTTTTTTCATGTAATCAACCTTTACTACTCAAGATAAATGCACAGCTTTAATTTTGAGTTATGTACCTTTCCATGGGCCTGATCCAGAATGGCATGTGTATTTGAATATGTGTGTGTGTGTGTGTGTGTGTGTGTGTGTGTGTGTGTGTGTGTGTCCTGGTAGCCATTCATTGAAAGCAGCAAAGAAAAAGAGATTAAGCAATAAACATCCCGTAAATCACTGAAACAACTTTACCTTATAAAACTCTGTCAAGAATTTCAGTGAAAAAATAATTATCTGTAAAAAAAAAAATCCCTCGTTTCTTTCTCTACCATGCTTTCCATGTTGCTGGGTAAATATGAAGCACAACTCTGTATTACATATGGATACAGACACAGGCACATCATGTGGACACAACTCGCAGGCGTGGGCACAGGCAGATCACACTTATAACACAACACAGAAGGACAACAGATAGGCTAAAACACAGACTAAACAAATGGAAGACACAGGAGGAAAAGCAGAGAAATCAAATTTGGGCTTACTTCTGGTTAAACTGCTCCAAGAGTAAGTCACCTTTTCATTCCTTAATGAGATATAAACACACTAGGGTATATATAAACATGCTGCTAGGAGGAGTGTGTGCAACAGAGAAACTAGTGAGACTGGTGTTTTGATGAATATGCAAAACTACACTTTCAACATGCAGCTCTCCTTAACACATGGCCCAGCAGTCTGTCATTTACTACATGCTACGTAGACTTCCTCTTCACAGCCTCACAGACTGCCTTTTATGTCTTCCGTATTTTGAAGAAAGACTGAAAATCAGGGACAACTGGCTTCAGAAGAAAGCATAGATAATAAAGCACAAGGAAGACAGCGTGATCTCCAGAACCCAGGTAAAAACAAGCCTGGCGCAGCTGGTGTGTGTTTGTAGTCCTACCTAGCACTAGAGAGTCAGAGACACACACACTCCCGGGCTCAGTGCTCAGTCAATGTACTTTACTTGTCAAGTCCTAAGCCAGGAAACAAAACAAAACAAAACCAACCAACAAAACAAACAAATTTAAAAAATAATCCTCACAGAAAAGGAGAGAGTGCAGATGGCATCTGAGGAGTGTCTGACAGATTCCCCTTGTCTGCATGCCTCCCCTCCACACACCCCTCCCCACAACAACAACATGTGTACATACACGGTGGGGGTGGGGCTCCACAGGAAGGGCAAGGAACCTATTATTCCAGACACTGTTCTTTTTTTTTAATAACACATTTTTATTGAAAAATAAAATAATTTATATTACATCTCATTTTCTATTGGCACTTGGAGGAAGGATAGCGGACTACCAAGAAGAGACTTGATACCCAGACACTGTTCTTTCAGGGTCTCTCCTCTCTCCTCCTCCTCCTCCTTCTTTGGCTTGTTTCCTGTGGTACCAGGTTTTCTTCTTCTCCCTCCTCCTCCTCCTCCTTTTCTTTTTCTTCTCCTCCTCTGTCTCTCCCCCTTCTCTCTCTCTCTCCCTTCTCTCTCTCTCTCTCTCTCTCTCTCTCTCTCTCTCTCTCTCTCTCTCTCTCTCCCCCTCCCCTCCTCTTCATCCTCCTCCTTCTTCAGCCTTCTCTCATCTCTCTCCCCTAATTTCTCCCCATCATCCACTTCTTGCCTAGATTTAGCTTCTTTCTCTTTCACTTTCAAAATAAATAATAACAAAAAGAACTCAAGAAACATAACAATACAAAAATTAAAATTAAAACAAAAAAAAGAGACCAATAAAACAAAAAAAAGGTTAAAAAAAAGAAAGAAACAAAAGTAAAAAAAAATATATCATTACCTTACCTAGCTATTTTTTTGGTCTTAAAACATATTTTGGACTCTAAACTGGTCTACCTTAGGCCACATTGCCACATTGCTTTAATGACAACATAACTTAAAAAAAAAAATCATAGAAAACTTCAGCCAAAACTTAAAATCTTGGCTGTGTATAGGCTCTAATAAAGTGAAAAGTGAAGGGGAAACAAGATTTCTTAGGCAAAATCTTTGCAAAGCATGTGACTTCGAAGCTTCTTGTAAGTGAGAAGATGGAAAGCAACTGGGTTCATTACCCCAGGAAAAGGAGCGCTGAGTTGCCAGCACTGCCCTGCACTTTGTGGTAGGTGGGACGCTATATTGTAGATATGAATGCCAATTAAAGAGACTGAATATCAGTCATACTATAAGGCGTTAGTGTCTCTAAACGTACTAAACTCCATCTCTGAAACTGTAATTAAATGGTTTCATAACAAAGTTGTCTCTATCCTCTCTTTTTGTGTTTTGAGAGAGGGCCTAACACTGTGGCCCAGCTTAGCCTGGAACTGACTTTAATCTTTTACCATCAGCCTCCCCAGTGCAGAGATTATAGGTGCCAATCTGTCTGATTTGTTCTAGGGCATTTAATGTGTCATAAAAATCTTTAATTTTTCTTTCTGTTTCTGCCAGTAAAAAAAGAAAATATATAAAAGCTAAAATTATGGTTCATGATAGACAAATGAGAAATAATAGAGCAAGATAGAAGAGGAACACAGAAATAATGTGACAAAAGAAAATCTTAAATCTATCCAAGGGAGCTTTTCCACAAATTGAAGAGAGCGTAAGTTCAGGGTGTCTCAAATCCCTGCCCTACACTCCAGTCATTTTCAGTTTTCACCAAACCTAGGCATGCCCCAGTTCTCAATCAGTCCCATTCTACCTGGAACTTACTGTGTGGCCTACACTATCATCAGACTCACACAGAGCTGCCTGCCTCTGCCTCTGCCTCTGGCATGCTCAGGTTAAAGGCCTGCATCACCATTCTTTACGCTATAATCCTACTTAAAAAATACCCTGAAAATCCATTAGCCTCTGCTCCTGCAGTGGTACGATTAAAGGAATCCATAAGCACAGTGCTTCCTGATGCTATGGCTTACGAGATTAAAATTTAACATCACAGATTAGAAACTCAAATGAAAATTAGGTACTTTATAGATGACCATGTGCGAGGATCAGGAACCTTAGTTCAAATTAGTTCATAGTGAAATACAGAAAGAGTTTTAGAGGAGGGGGCTGGTTAGATGACTCAGAGGTTAAGAGCACTGGCTGTTTTTAAAGAGGCCCTAAATTAAATTCCCAGCAACCACATGGTGGCTCATGATGCCTTCTTTTGGCATGAAGGTATACATAAAGAGAGAGCACTTGTACATTATAAATAAATAAAATTTAAAAGAGCATTAGAGGAATTTGCAGCTGGTTTGAGAGCCAAAACTACAACAATGTCCTGAATCATAACATGAAACATTAATTTTCATTTAATTGAACCAATTCCATCTTTTAAATATAATTCATAACATTATTTCTCTTCTTCTCTTCATTCCTAATCAATCAAAGCACTAATACTAAACTACTTTGCAAACTTCTCTAAAATATAATGAGTTAAACTATTTTGTTTGGTATGTATATTCTCAAATACATTATTAAACATAAGTATTAATAGTCATTAAATTGCAGTTGGTTTGGGTGGACATGGTGGTGCATGCCTTTAATCCCAGCGCTTGGGAGGAAGAGGCAGGTGGATAGCTGTGAGTTCAAGGCCAGCCTGGTCTACAAAGTGAGTCCAGGACAGTCAAGGCTACACAGAGAGACCCTGTCTCAAAAACCCAAAAATATAAAATAAAAAAATTGCAGTTGGTTTAATTTTGTCTTATTTAATATGGAGTTTCATATCTATATCTATATCATCTATAGTGTGTATATATATATATATATATATATATATATCTTTATATCTATATGTTCATGAGATTAGGAAAAAATAAATGCAAATGTTAAATTTTCAATCAACTTTATTTTACTGCGATAAAGCTTATTAAAACCAAAAATAAATTAAAATATAAGGAAATAACAAGACATAAGCAAATAATAACAATTATAGCAGCAACTATAAACAAGAAGAAACCTCCTGAAAGTGAAAACATTGTATCTTTACTTTTACTCAATGGAATTATAACACAAATTTATTCAATTTGGTTCAGCTTAATAATCAAATGTGATAATAAATTTTAGAAAGTAGATCCCAAATACAGTATTATTAATAGACAAAAAAATTGTTGGGGTTGCAGAGATAATACAGACAGACAGGGACAGACAGATGGAGACTGATACATAGAGATTTGTGCCCCATGATAATACAATGTTTTGTATTTCTACCCCTTCCCAGTTTAGACATTAGGCTTCATGACAACAATCAAAAATAACAACAAAAGATATACAGTCGATCAAGTCATCTAGAATGCAAACTCTGAAAAACTTTCAACCTTAAATTTAATGTGAGAGAGATCTATTTCTGCAGTTCATAAACATTGATAAATTTATTTTCTGCTATTACTAATTCCTAACTCAAATAAATGAACTCCTAAAAAACACATTTTTTTAAACACATTAATATTTATTAGATCAGCTTACTTCAAAGTAGTAACAACTTTCTTACATACTAGAAGCACTCTGTCCTTGAAGCTGGGTACCTCAGCATCAAGAGTAGCCCCACATGGCAGTCTCATACTAGAGAAGGAAAGAACCATTAGCTCTTTATCACCTCAACAGTCCTAGTCTGGCCCTGAAGCCCTGAAGCATGTTCCTGGAGAGTTGCTGGTCTTCAATCGCCGATAAAAGCTGGAGTCACTGCTACTGCTATCAGCAAAGGATTCAGCAGCATCAGCAACAGGGTGGATCCTCTTGATGGTGAGGAGGAAGGCCAGTCAGACACCCACAAAAGAGTCCACAGTTGACTAAATAAGATTATCTCTAAGAACATCTAAAGCACTTGCTTTTATATCCTGACCACATTTTTTTTTTCCTTTCCCAGCAGATGCTTCAGGCCTCTGTGCAAGTAAGGGTGAAGTGATAAGATTTTATTGGTGTACCTTCTGATATTACTAGAAGACACAATTTAACCTCTTGATCACCTGGCTTTTATAGTCTTTCCGCCCCCTTTTCCACAATTTTCCCTGAGCAGTAGCTACTGGAATGTTTGGTAGTATCTATTGGGACAGGTCTTCACAACTCTGTATATTGATTTCTTGTGAATTTCTGTAGCGGTCTTCATCTATTGCAAATAGAAGATTCCTGGATGAAGCGCGAAGACTACACTTATCTGTTGGCATAAGGACAAATGTTTATAGATTTTTGTTAGAGATTATACTGTCTTAGAAAATTAGTGGTTGTAGATTCTCCTTCAATTACTATGACTTTCCTAGCCCTGAATAGTTAACATGGTTTCTCTCTTGTTGAGCAGGCATTAAGTCCAGTTGGAGAGCTGTTGGTTACCATCAAGCGATACATGCCACTCTTGAACCCTTAGGGTTAGTATGCCATGCTGGTCATTGATCTATCTCATAGGCATCATATTTGCGTGGGGCTATTGGTTGCCTCCCTCCCTTGGAAGTTTGCCTGGGGCCTTCTGGTACCATGAAAGCTAGTTCTCAAGGAGGTGTTAGCTGAACAATAATGACATCAGTGAACATAACAAACTGAATGGAGAAAAGCCCAAGAGACCTCAATCCCAAACAAAAAAAAACTATAGACAATGAAGATAAAGTTGAGCACAACCAATTGGTGTCCAGTGCCAAATGGTCAGCTTTAAAAGCATATGTATATGGGTATCACTTTATGGAATGAACGTGTGTGTGTGTGTGTGTGTGTGTGTGTGTGTGTGTGTGTGTGTGTGTGTGTGTTTGTAATTATTGATCAGCTTCTAACACAGATGACACTAATCCCTTCCAATCTTGGGGAATAACTTTATGCTGCATAGCCCAGTTACTCAACGTTTCTTTAATGAATGGATAACGCAAGCCATACAGTACAACAGCCTCTTTAAAATGTTTTAGATCTAGCATGTCTGTTGGACACCATGTCAACTCATGATAAGCATGACCACCATTGTTATCAGGTATATGTTGCACAAAGTCTGGGAAGGTTGATGTTGCCTGTGTGGCCCAGGCATATCCTTTGGTGGTGTACTTGGATCAGCACTAACCAGTGGTCCCAAGCCATCCTTCTGCTGTTGCTGGCCTGCCCTTTGCCTCACAGAGGTGGGGGGAAGTGCATGGAGTAGAGCAGGACAGCAGGCTGCCTTCCAGCTTAGTTTGCTTCTTGCTTTCATCTTGTGGTAAATTCCTGATATCAGACACTAAACCTGTCATTCTCCACCCACTGGCTCTTTCTGCTTTCCAAGTATTTTAGCCTCTACCTGAAAATTTTCTAAGTACCAAGCCACTTCTGCAATCTTTTCTAATACAAGATAATTGAGAGAGCCTTCTGGGCTTTCAGCTTTCCCCTCAGTCTTTTTTCAACATGGTTTATATGAAGACTATCAAGAAAACAAGAAAAACCCCTCCAAGAGTGAGGCAGGACACTGCTCAGTGACAGTAGCTGCTGTTTGCCAACTAGACCTCTTTAAACCACATTGCCAACCCAGCAAAACCTATCGATTCCTCTACTACATTAGAAGCAAAATTACCCATCTTGTCTCATGTTGGGTGCCCTCTATAGGCTTAGATTTTTCAAAATCTACTTCATTTAGGGTTCTTAAACATTTTGACTTCACTTCTTTTTTTTTCTTAAATATTTTACATATACATTGATATTATTACACATATATACAATAAACTACCTACAGCAAGAAGAGTCATGAAACAATCAGGAGTTATATAAATGTTAAATTTGTATATTTTGGCTATTTGTATTTGGCAACCTTGAGGAAAACATCTTTCCTATCTTGGTGAGTCTGAAATTCTGAATGTAAATCAGTATCTATCTCACTTCTAACCCATGGACCAGAAGAAGGGAAGGAAAAAAATGTTAATAGGAAAAAGGGGTTGTGGACTTGTTTAGAAGTAGTTCCCTGGGCCAGTTCCACTCTATGTTGTCAGGAAACCAGAAGTCTAATCCATTAGTCAACACCAAACAGCACAGGAATCTGTAGTGATGGCATGATCCAGCAGAAGCCACAAGGAGCCTGTGGAGGTGACCAGAATCATCTGGAGTACCACAGGAAGTTCTCTGGAATGTTTCTCCCAGTGAAGTGAAGATTGATGGAGACCAGCAAAGACCAGCGAAGTGTTGCATGGCTTAGAAATACCAAAAGCATCGTCCCATTGTCCATGGTTATTTTTATACTCCATTCCACCATCTCACATGTCTGCTCCCAGCAAAGCAATACATGCCCTTCCAGAAAAACATCATGTGACCTCTCACCAGAGAACTTTCAGCAAAACACCATGTGGTACAACTGAGTCTTCAAAGGAACCAGGAACTTTCATTTGCCATGCATTTGAAGGCGAGTGGGAGAGCAGGAAGGGATCTATAGGACGGTTTGGGGAGAGGAAGAGAAGAGGGAAATGCTGTGATTAAATTATAACCTCAAAAATATAAAATGATAACTTTAAAAGGGTGGAGTGATACCTCCTATGGTTGCTGAAGTACTTTGAAATCTACCACCCAAATTGGGCATAATGAACTTATCTCGGATGTTCCAGGCCAGAGAGGTGAAATACTCATGTTTCTAAGTAAAAGTTACCTACTGTCAGCCTGTTGGAAGCTCAGGGAAAACAAGGGACACTAGGCATGCCATTTACAGCCAGAGTTCCTAAAAGGCAGCTATGTGTAAATTGTTTCTGGCACTCAGTTATAACCTTCTAAGTGTCAATGCTGGCTACCAAGGCCCTGCTGTGCCAGAAACGCTAAAGAAAAAGTGAAGGAATTTCTCAGAGTTGAAAGTGAAGAGCCTGAGAAAGAAGTTTGCCCTGAAGACACTGCGAAAGGCAAGTAGGAAGCTCACCTATGAGAAGGCCAAGCACTATCACAAGGAGACAGGCAGATGTACTGGACTGAGAGATGCATAGCTAGAATGGCAAGGAAAGCTGGAAACTTCTATGTGCCTGCAGAACCAAAATTGGCATTTGTCACCAGCATCCGCGGTATCAATGGTGTAAGCCCAAAGGTCTGCAAAGTATTGCAGATTCTTTGTCTTCAACAGATCTTCAATAACACCTTTGTTAAGCCCAACAAGGCTTCAGTTAACAGGATGAGGATTGTGGAACAGTGTGGGGTTACCCCAACCTGAAGTCTGTGAAAGAGCTCTTCTACAAGAGAGACTATGGCAAAATCAATAAGAAGCGAATTGCCTTGACAAATAAATCCTTAGCAAATTCAGTATCACTTGCATGGAGGATCTAATTCATGAGATCTATACAGTTGGGAAACACTTCAAGGAAGCAAATAACTTCCTGTGGCCCTTCAAACCGTCCTCTTCATGAGGGAATAAAAAAAAACCCCTCACTTTGTGGAAGTGGAGATGCTGGTAACAGGGAAGACAAGATAAACAGGCTTACCAGATGGATGAACTAAGGTGTTGCCCATGGTGTTTCTGTAATCTGGTCAGTTAACAAACTGTCACAACTTGGCAAATTGAATAAAAGAAAGACAGAAAATCTCTGTGTAGAATAAAAAGAGGAGAAACATATTTGTTGCTCCAAACTTTATCATTCTCTCTTACTTCAAAAACCTAAAGTTAATCATATTAATGCTACATGTCACTGATAGTCTTTCATAAAAACACACTTTGGGAGATTTGGAGCTGATGTGGAAATATATTTTACCAATATAAATATAATATAAATATATTGAAAAAACCTCTAAAATAGAAATGGTTTTGATATTTGTCACTTTTGTACTATGCTATGAATGGCAGGTAATGAAAATCTGTAATATAGCTGAATTATGGTTCTACTTATTGTGTGTATTCATTGACAGGGTAAAAAACAAGACTCAAGACAAAACTCTTTAAACTAATATGTAGGTGATGCCATTCATGAGCAACAGGGCAGCACTGTAATGGTAAGGATAAAATAGGAAGCAGGAAAATTGTTGAACCATCACAGTTGATTTCTCTATTACTTAAAGGGCTGAAGGGTTATTTAGTATGTTCTTTCTATATGTAGTATGAGTAGTGTGGTATAAATATAACAAAACAATCATTGTTTATTGGTAATGTTATGTTAAGAGAAAAGCTTAAGCATTAATCATTCATAATTGCTTATAGGAATCTAAATGATATACCATTCTGTGAAACCTTTTGTTAGTTTCCTGGAATATTCAGCATACCTATACCACTGTCTAGAAAGCTCATTCCCACACATTATCCGTAAAGAATTCAAACATATAGTTATGCAGAGGGCCTGTGTTTATAGCAGCTCTATTCGTTTTGGCTCCAAATGGGAAATGAGTCAAAAAGTCCTTCATTGAACAAAGGAGAACAAATGATACATCCATATAATGCAGTACAAAGAAGTGAACTGTTGGTGAATGACACTGTTTGGTTGGCTGCCACAATCATTATGATAAGCAAAATGTGGGAGTTAGAAAAGTTACAGGGTTATCCTAGTGGAACTGTGAAGAGCAAAACCCAGGAGATAGACACTTGTGCCAAATGTGGATTAGAGAGTAGATTTGGTCAGAATGAAGTAGCTTAAGGAAATTTGAGGATGTGAGGTATCTTCCCTGTATCCTTTTGCTGAGATCATTTCATAACTTTTTATATGACTGATATCACAGAAGTAAAAAACATGAAACTCATACAAATTAAAAATAATATAGTAAGCTAGGTGGTGGTGGCAAATGCCTTTAACCTCAGGACTAGGGAGGAGGAGGCAAGCAGATCTCTGTGAATTTGAGGTCAGCCTGGTCTACAGTGTGAGTTCCAGGACAGCCAAGGCCTATGTAGAGAGACCCTGACTTGAAAAAAACAAAAAAACATAAAAGAAAACAAAAACAAAAAACAGTAAATAAGTGATAAGTACAAACAATTACATGGTTGGAAATACATTTTTAAAGTAGCTTCACAAGCACCATGTAGCAGAACACATTTTTTCAAAGTCTAAGACACACTATCATAAAATAAATAATTACTAGAATTCATTTAATCAAAGAATTAAACAATGGAAAGAGTATACATGAGATTCATAACAATTATCAGCAGGTATCATTGCCTTCTTGTTTTATGGCCAAGTGCTGCATTCTTAAAATGTGATTACAAGCCTGGCTATGTGGCGGTACTAAATAGCTAGGTATACAGAAGTCGATAAGAAAGCTGTGAAGTAGGAGACTTTTCTAATTTAAAATAAAAATAACTTAGAGGAAGTTGAGGATGACATGTAACAAAAATGTCAATATCTATTGTTTAGAAATAAAGAATCAGAAGTGTACAAGGTCAAACTGGAGTCCTAGAAAAAATGAGAATAAAAGAAAGATATTATTTAAAGAGAAGGGTGAAAAGTGTGTGTGTGTGTGTGTGTGTGTGTGTGTGTGTGTGTGTGTGTGTGTGTGTATGCTATAAAACCCTAGTTGGCCTAAACTCACTCTATATAAACCAGACAGCTTCAGATCTGCAGCTGTGCTCTTGCCTCAACACTCCCAGTGCTAGGATTTGAAATACTGTACCTGATCAGATTTTGTGTCAACTGAGAAAACTACAACTCCTTCAGCTCCTGAAGTTACATGTAGAAAGAGAAGATCTAAGAGGAGTGTGCCATTTTTGGGTATGTTAGTATGTCCCCTGAATGACACCAATGAGGAAATCCCAAGAATAGTCTGGCTTCTTTCCTGGAGCAATGAAAAAACAGATGATAATTTCTAGTTCAATTCATTTGTTCACAAATTTCGGGAATTCCTTGTTTTAATAGCTGAATAGTATTCCATAGCGTAAATGTAGCACAGTTTCTTTATCCATTCTTCTACTGAGGGACACTTAGGCTGTTTCCATGTTCTGGCTATTATGAATAAGGCAGCTATGAACATGGTTCAGCATATGTCCCTGTTGTGTGCTGGAGAATTTTTTGGGTATATTCCAAGGAGTGGAATAGCTGGGTCTTGAGGAGCCCTATTCCCATTTTTCTGAGAAAGCACCAGATAGATTTCCAAAGTAGCTGTACTAGTTTGCATCCCCACCAGCAACGAAGAAGTGTTCCTCTTTCTCCACATCCTTGCCAACATGTGGTGTCACTTGAGTTTTTGATTTTAGCCATTCTGATGGGTGTAAGATGGAATCTCAGTGTCGTTTTGAGTTGCATTTCTCTGATGACTAATGAGGCTGAGCATTTCTTTTCTTTCTCTTTTTCTTTCTTTCTTTCTTTCTTTCTTTCTTTTATATTAATTTTTATTTTTTTAATTAATTTATTCATATTACATCTCAGTTGTTAGCCCATCCCATATATCCTCCCATTCCTCCCTTCCTCCCACTTTCCCCCTATTCCCCTCCCCTCCCCTATGTCTGTGTCTGAGGGGGACCTCCTCCCCCTGTATATGCTCATAGGGTATCAAGTCTCTCCTTGGTGACCTATTATCTTTCCTCTGAGTGCCACCAGGCATCTCCATCCAAGGGACATGTTCAAATATGGGGCACCAGAGTTTGTGTGAAAGTTAGATCTCCTTCTCCACTCACCAGTGGAGAATGTCCTGTCCATCGGCTGGTCTGGGTAGGGGTTCGAGGTTTACTGCCTATTTTTTCCTTGGCTGTTGCCATAGTTTGCGGAGGACCCCAGGGCCCAGACTCGCCTGTAGTTTTCCAGGACCCGCTGGATCCTTCTATTTCCTCTTTCTCCCAGGCTTCTCACACCTAAAGTCTCAATAAGATGACCTCCCCTCTTACCCACTATCCTGGTTCTTTCTTTCTTTCTTTCTTTTTTTTAATTTAATTTTATTAATTTATTCTTATTACATCTCAATGGTTATCCCATCCCTTGTATCCTCCCATTCCTCCCTCCTTCCCATTTTCCCCTTACTCCCCTCCCCTATGACTGTGACTGAGGGGGACTTCCTCCCCCTTTATATGCTCATAGGGTATCAAGTCTCTTCTTGGTAGCCGGCTATTACTCCTCTGAGTGCTACCAGATCTCCCCATCCAGCATACTAGCCCAAGGGGCATGCCCCATGAAAATCTTCACTTATCAGGAAACTGGGACAGAGGCTGAGCATTTCTTTAAGTGTTTCTCGGCCATTTGATATTCCTCTGTTGAGAATTCTCTGTTTAGTTCTGAGCCCCATTTCTCAATTGGGTTATTTGGTTTGGTAGTGTTTAATTTCTTGAGCTATTTATATATTTTGGATATTAGACCTTTGTCAGATGAAGGGTTGATGAAGATCTTTTCCCAGTCTGTAGGTTGTTGCTTTGTTCTGTTGACAGAGTCTCCTGCCTTACAGAAGCTTCTCAGCCTCATGAGGTCCCATTTATTAATTATTGACCTTAAGGCCTGGGCTGTTGGCATTCTGTTCAGGAAGTTGTCTCCTGTGGCAATGTGTTCCAGGCTCTTCCCCACTTTTTCCTCTAACTGATTTAATGTCTTCTGGTTTTATGTTGAGGTCTTTAATCTACTTGGACTTGAGCTTTGTGCATGGTGACAAATATGGGTCTAATTGCATTTTTCTACATGTAGACATCCAGATAGACCAGCACCATTTGTTGAAGATGCTATCCTTTTTCCATTGAATAGATTTGGCTTCTTTGTCAAAATTCAAGTGACCAAATGTGTGTGGATTCATCTCTGGGTCTTCAATTCGATTCCATTGATCCCCCAGCCTATTGCTGTGCCAGTACTATGCTTTTAAAATTACTGTTGCTCTATAGTACAGCTTGAGATCAGGTATGGAGATTCCTCCGGAGGATATTTTATTGTATAGGATTATTTTTGCTATTCTGGGCTTTTTGTTTCTCCATATCATAATGAGTGAGTTCACCCAGAAGCAAAAAGAGTCAAATGGTATATACTCACTTACGTAGAGACACTAGCTCAAGAGGATTGTCCCATGAAAGTCTTCACTTACCAGGAATGTGGGTCAGAGGGGAGGACATCCTATTGGGACTTTAGGTGAGAGAAACATGGGAGAATAGGGAAATAGAAGGATCCAGAGGGTCCTGGAAACCCACAAGAAGAACATTATGACCGGTGGATCTGGGTCCTGGGGTCTTTCCTGCTCAAACTATGACACCAGCCAAGGAAAATGTAGGCAGTAAACTTTGAACCCCTACCAAGACCTAGCCAACGAACGGGACATTCTCCATCATTGAGTGGAGAGTGGGGTCTGACTTTCATATGAACTCTGGTGCCCCGTTTTTGACCATGTCCCCTTGATAGGGAGGCCTGGTGGCACTCAGAGGAAGGATAACAGGTCACCAAGAAGAGATTTGATACCCTATGAACATATACAAGGAGAGGAGGTCCCCCTCAGATATAGGGGAGGGGAGTAGGGGGAAAGCGGGAGGGAGGGAGGAATGGGAGGATACAAGGGATGGGCTAACAAGATGTAATATGAATAAATTAATAAAATATTAAAAAAGAAAAAACAGATGGATGATGTGGTAGTATTTTAATATATTGTCAGCTAATAACAACCAATCTATGTTTCTACATAGGGTGACATCACTTTCTCACGATGCTCATAGTTTCTCTCTTTGTATCAGCCCAATACAGTCCTATCCATTTGCACAGCAGCACATTCATGTGTGTATTGCTTTCTTGGTTTCTAACTAGAGACAGTAGAGACAGATATGATGTTCACCACACAGCACAAATGATGCTTCTGAGAAAAACCCTCCATTTTCATGACCTGAAGACTAAGAGAGTGCACAATTGGGGCAATCAGAGTTGTGAGAAAGCAGGGAGCCAGGGAAAAAGTTTGGTTCAATCCCAACTGCTCAGCTATATTGTCCAGAGTTTTGTCATCTAAGAAACACCTTGAAATACTTTAACATTCATTGAATGCTGCCAACTAACAAATCAAATATTAAAGTTATTCATCCAGGCCAAATCACATTTTCACAAGATTATATCCTAAACCTTACGTCTTTAAAATTAAAAATTCAATGTCAACTGTATGATTTAAAGTCCTTTGGCACAAATGATTAGAGAAAAAATATTTTTTTCTGAAGCCATGGGTTTATAACCCACCTTCCCACTTCTTCCCAGCTAGGTCTCCTGTTTTCATATTTTTATTGTGTAACTCAGTACCTTTTATTAGGGCTGCTTGTACTAACATGATTGGGTGATTAATTACTGGAAAATGATCAGCTTGTCACTGGCTACATCATTGAAAGAAACATCCCCCCTTCACTCAGCATCCATTAACTCCCAATTGAGTCTCAAAAGGAAATGAGACCTCTTGAGTCGCCTCCCATCCAAGATAGGATGTTAACTTCTGATCTAGGGGTTGGAGATTTAGCTCAGTGGTAGAGTGCTTGCCTAGCAAGAGCAAGGCCATGGGTTCAGTCCTCAGCTCTGAGAAAAAAAAGAGAGAACTTGTTATGAATGCGACTCTATAATGACACATATAACAACAGTGATAGAAGGATTTTAGAGGAAACTATGTTTTGTCTAGTGTCATAAGGGGAATGCAGGTTTAAGGTAAATTAAGAGATAGCAACCTGAATATAAACAGAGACCCATAGGCAAGAACCAAATAAAGACTTTACAAAGGAAAAATTATGAAAATGTTAAAAATGCCTTTAAAATAAACTGGAGTTGGCAGGGGGAATGTTCAACAAATTTGAAAATAGGCTAATTAAAGCCATTGTTTCAACAAAAAGATTTAAGTAGATTGAAAAAAAACAATTTTAAGAAAGCCTTGTGTTCAGGGGGAACAATATCAAAACATGAGGGAAGAAGAGAGCAAATAAATGGAGCAGAAAAAGCATAGAGAAATCAAAGTTAAAGCTCATAAACATATTGATCATTATTTTTTTACTGGAGTCCCAGAAGGTGATAGTGGCAAAAAAAAAATTATCTGAATGAAATAATAGCTGAAACAACCCATGGATCTTTGAAATACCAAATTTGCAAACTAAAGAGGTCAGTCAACTTCCAGCAGGATGACTATCCGAAAGAGAACAAAGAAACTGGCTTTAAATATATCTAACTACTGAATAAAATATAAAGAAAAAAAAAACCCTGCTATCAACTTGGAATAAAAACGTAGCATACCATGTAAGGAGAAATAATTACAATAATCATTGTAGTTTTCTGATTAGAAATTATAGCAGCAACAAATTGTTAGTGAAATACTGAAATGGGGTCAGGGATCTCAACACAGACTCTGATCTAACAAAAAAAATAATAATTAGATGTGTATTTGTTTGTGCGTGTGTGGTATGTGTGCACGTATGTTTTACTTCTGTGTGTATCCACGTATGTGAACTCCTATGGAGTGCTTCAAGGATTACTCCTTAGGAATACTGGCTACCTTATTTTTGGTGCAGGCTCTCTTATCAGGCTAGGTTGACTGATCAGCCGCAGGGATCTACCCATCTCACTTCCCAGTGCTGGGATTAGAAACACATGACCTGTGCCCAGCTTTTCTTGGGAGGGAACTCAAACCCTCATGCTTACAAGGCAAACACTTGACCCACTGAACTAATTCTTTAGCCCCAAATTACACACACACACACACACACACACACACACACACACACACACACACACACGAATTCACCGTCATACTCATAATACTAAAATAGTGGATTTAATATTTCAATCTGAAAAGACATGACCACTAACAGAAACATAACTTTGGAGAGAGAAAAAAAACCAGCACTATGAGTGGTAAATTCCTGGCAAAGTGTAAACATCATTCTCCTGTAATTTCCTTAGAATTTATAATATTTAAAAGTAAAATTCTTGGCATTTTCATATATTTATAAGATATGTAGGTGCTTACATATTGTGTATCAGGGACTACTTTTGCTTGGGACTAAAAATATCTGGAAGTTTCACTTTCATTTTAGGTATTGGGATAGTTATAAAACACATCTTGGGAATGAATCTCATGGTTCAACATGAAATTTATTTGCAACATATATGCCCCACACTTGGCTTTTAGGCACACCAGTGAATCAGTGTTCCCACTGAAACCATAGCACTAGGTCAAGTGTGGAATTTTCCACTGTGACTTGAAATCCATGCTCAATAAGTTTAGCATCTAGCGCATTTCTGATTTCAGGCTGATCAGTTTAGGAATGTTCACTGTGTATAAAACCTACAGCAAATAGATCACACAGAAAGGGCCAGAACACAGCCATACAGTTGCGTAGCTCATGTGACATGACATAGCTTTCAGGCAAGAGTGACTATTTCTAAAAAACAGCTTTGATAAATTATTTTTAAAAATGGTAAAGCATTAAATGAATGAATGAATAAATAAATAAATAAGCAGAGAAAGTAGAAAAACAAAAACAAATTCTAAAATGATAGCAACTAAATGCAACGAGGTTAATAGTCATATCAAATGTTATGGAAACATATATTCTAATGAAGCAAAAATTGATAGCTAGGTCTTTGTGTCTATAGATTTTGCATGGAAGGATTCAATCAACTGAGGATACCAAATGATGTTAATCTATAATGATTGTGTTTGTACTGAGGATGTACAATTTTTCCTATGATTACTTCCTAAATAATGCAACATGATCACCATTTGTAAGGCATTTATTGGTTATTATAAGTAATTCATAAGTGTCTTAAAAGATAAAGAACTATGTAGATTTCAAGCAAATACTTTGTATAAGGAACAAAGTATATGCTGGTTTCATGTCTAAAGCATACACCAGAACCAATCCCCTGCTAACTCAGGGGGAAATTTGATGACTAGAAGGAAAAAAGAAAGCTCACTTCTCTAAGATGTCCATAAAGATAGGCTGATTGAAGATTTATCTGCACCTATTCAAATTAAAGTCATAAGACTCCCAGAATAAAACATAGTATATACCTTTTCAACCTTGTGGTAGGCCCTTTTCTGGCTAGGACTCAGAGAACACTAAAAAGTAAAGGAAAAGCATAAATCAGACTTGAAAACTAGAGAATATTTTCAGTCAAAAGATACCGTTGAGGCGGGAGGTTTGAGTGTGGTGGTAAGATGCTTTTCTGGGTAAAGATACTCGATGCCAAACCTGAAGACATACGTTTGATTCCCAGGACCCATACAGTGGTAGGAGGGAGCTGACTTCCACAGGTTGTCTTCTGACCTCCACATGTGTCTAGCCTCACTCTCATAATTAAATTTTTTTTAGTTTCTTTTTCTTTTTTTGTGTGTATATAATCTAATGAGCTAGACATGTGGATATACATATATACAGATATATATATGTAACGCGATGAACTGGACATGCACATATATACCTATACAGATATACATATAATCCGATAAGCTGGATGCACAGATATACATATGCAGATGTACATATAATCTACACATCTGCATGTACTCATGATAAAAAAAATACTAGGGACCGATATTGGTTTTTGCTTTTTAAAGATGGTCTTCAGTTTTTTTTTTATTAATTTATTCTTGTTACATCTCAATGGTTATCCCATCCCTTGTATCCTCCCATTCTTCCCTCCCTCCCATTTTCCCCTTATTCCCCTCCCCTATGACTGTGCCTAAGGGTGATTAATTCCCCCTGTATATGCTCATAGGGTATCAAGTCTCTTCTTGGTAACCTGCTATCCTTCCTCTGAGTGCCACCAGGTCTCCCCCTCCAGGGGACATGGTCAAAGGCGAGGCACCAGAGTATGTGAGAAAGTAATATCCCACTCTCCACTCTACTGTGGAGAATGTTCTGTCCATTGGCTAGATCTGGGTAGGGGTTTAAGGTTTACCGCCTGTATTGTCCTTGGCTGGTGCCTTAGTTTGAGCGGGTCCCCTGGGCCCAAATCTGCCTATCATAATGTTCTACTTGTAGGTTTCTAGGACCCTCTGGATCCTTCTTCTTTGCCATTCTCCCATGCTTCTCTCATCTAGAGTCCCAATAGGATGTCCTCCCTTCTGTCCCAGTTTCCTGGTAAGTGAAGGCTTTCGTGGGACATGCCCCTTGGGCTAATATGCAGATATAAGTGAGTATATACCATTTGAGTCTTTTTGCTTCTGGGTTAACTCACTCATTATGATCATTTATTACAATGGTTAGGCATACGGTTTAAACTCTACAGTATAGATATACAATGAGAAAAAAGTGATATATATCTTTTTAGTTTAATGAGAGGCTAAATTACACAGTGTAATACAAGAGCTAAACTTTCTTAATGAACCTTGAGATTTAAAAAAAACATCAGAGAAATTTACAGTGGTTGTGCTCTTAGGGAGAAACCAGCTGCGGAGACAGTAAAACAAAACACAAAGAGAAACAGCAACATACCACAGAAGTGTTGGAATTAAAGGATAAAAGAGAAGATGCTAGGAGAATTACAAGCCAAGCCACATCAAGCAAAGTAGATTACAGAAAAATGCTAATTTTAAGGAAACCGTTTTAAAAAAAGGAGTTCAGTTTACTGGAAATATGTAACAATTTTAAAGTAGCAAACAGCTAGTGGGATGATTTCAATGTCTATGAAGCAAATCCGAACGGCTCAGTAATTGGCAAAATTATATTTTTATGGAGGCAACTTCACAGGTTTCTCTCAATTATTATCCTTTATTAAAGAATAGATAGGAAAAGCAGAACACAGCTGGGCATCAGATAGAGACTGCACAAGCTGTTCTCAGGCACACCCAGGGCATATAGAGGAAAAATAATACTTGAATAAACCTCAGATTTATTTGTGTTTGGTTGTTGTTGTTGTTGTTTGTTGTTGTTGTTGTTTGAATCAGGGTCTCATTTTGTAGCCCCAGCTAACCTAGAACTCACTATACAGACGAAGATGACCTTGAATTCACAGAGACTGTGGTTCCTCTGCATCTCTGGTGCTGGAATTAAAGGCGTGTATCATGCTGGTCCTTGTCTGAGACTTTAAAGACTACATTTCAAGAATACATTTTCTGGTCACAACAAAATTAAAGTTAGGGCTTAGTTAATAAATCAAACCTAATATATTTGTGCTTTAGTAAAACTCTTTAAATAACTCAGAGATTAAAAAAATTACAGGAGGGAGAAGGACACCCAGAGCCCTCTCTCCCTCCCTAGCCACACAGCACTGAGGAAGACACCCTGAGGTTCGTTAGGCACGTGGCCCACTGCTTGTAGGAGGAGACAATATAGTGTGCAAGTTTGTGGTGGACATATGAGAGAGAAGCTGAACAGTGTGAGAATTAGGAAGAGAGGTAGAAATGGAGACATGAGGGTAGAGGAAAATAGCCCGCACTTCTACCTGAAAGCGTGGTCAAGTCCCATTTCAAGCTGCAGCTAAGAGCTATGTCTGAATCCATGGCCACAGAGCGGTAGGGGTCTGCGTCAATGTCTGTGGATCACATTAGCACTGTAGACCATGTGGATGGCCCTGGCCTGGGCTGCAGCCTGGGACCACATTGACGACCAGGCACCACGCTGATGAGCTGACCCTGCCTCTAGTCAGCTGCAGTGCGCTGCAGAGCCTGCCCTGGAGTCATGAGAATGCGAGAGCTGCCCCTGTCCCCTCGTGAGCTGCAGCACTTAGGAAAAAAGAGTTCTCCACCTTGCCTGCGCAGCAGAGTAGAGCTGGCTCCGCTAACATGAGTGTGGGTGAGCTGGCCCTAATGGCATGAGAGGTGAGCTGACCCAGAGGGTCTTTCAGATCCAAAGCCGCTACTTCCATGGTGAGATATTTTCTGTGCTTCATTTTGTTTTTGTTTGTTGGTTGGTTTTTGTTTTTGTATTTTCTTTTGGTGGGGAGGTTGCAAGGGCCGAGAGTGGATATGAATGGACAGAAAAAAAAAAGAGTGGGATTGGATGCGTGATATGAAATTAAAGAAATCAATAAAAAATTTTTAACTGTTATTAACATTTATTTCATAGATTTCCATTCTTTTCACAAAAATTAAACTTAAGTTCACAACTGTAAAAAAAATTTCAGGAATTAAAAATACTAGAAATTAACAGTGTGCATCCTGACCAGCATAATCTGTGACATTCAGGTTGGATGCTCCTTACTCTCCATGAAAATTCTCCCATTTACATTATGGAGAAGGCCAGGCAGTTGCCACAGGACTGCCGTAGTCACCACTGCAGTTACCTGGCGTGCTCCAGCTTCTGCTGCTCCTCAGGGAGTCAGTACAGACAGCTGCCACACCATTCACAAGGCAGTGCTCATCTACAGGAGGAAGCTGTTGGCTGTTTCCAAAGCAGCCATACCATTAGTCCTAGTCAGGTTGGGCCTCTGTCCACCTGACTTGGTCTCAGAGCCCTGAGCTCCCACAGTCACTTGGCTCAACTCCAGACCCCGAGTCCCAGCTGTAACCTGAAGCAGCTGCTTAGTCTAAGAGACATACCCTGAAAACATCTTAACCCCTAAACAACTAAGCTTAATTGTAGAACTAAACTACCTGGTCTTCAACCCCATCAGACTTGAGAAGGAATAAAATTGATTACCTGAGTAAACAGGGAGTGCAGGTTAGTAGCTTACCAAATGAGAAGATGACAATGACAGTTTGCTACCTGAAGAGTCACGCACAAATCTCTATCCTGTTGGACCATCATCTTCAGCCTTCTAGCCCAATATATCTGACAGACACATTTGTGAGGCAGGAACCACTGAAGACTTGCTTACTCTGGCTTGGCAGAGTTTGGCTGTTGACTCTGCCTACATCCAAGCTTGCTTTTTTTTTTTTTTTTTTTTTTTTTTTTTGGGCAGAGTTCTGTCTGTGGTAGAAATGAGGACATTCTGCACAGTGGCTTGTTTGTTGCATTTGAAGCCATCTCCATAAGGAGGTTCTTTGATGCTCAGCATCCTTTTTGATGTAGGATGGGTATTGCCATGACTTAATCTGTCTCATTGTCAGTAAATCTTTAAAATAATAAAAAACATTTTTAAATGCCATGTTTTTTATGTCTTTGAAGTTTTTGAAGACCTTATCTAACTATCCTACCTTATCTTTCTATAGAATCATATCTATCTGTTGTACCTAAGATGTTTATTCTTCTTGTGATAAAAATAGACTAGTAATTGATATGATCATGATTTGATCAACAAACAAGTAAAGCTTAACATAGCTTAAAGGATCAGGTGTGGTCTCAGTCATACAAATACTGCAGTGTTACCCAATCTAAAGTACATGTGACATCTGCCCTAAGGATGGGTTCTATTGATTGAGAAAAAATGCTCAAGCTAAAGGTCTAGGGAGGAGGTGTGTAGGATAAGCATTCTGGAGGATGGAAAAGAGACCTAGCCCTACAGATAGCAAAGGTCACCAGGTTATTAGTTATTATCGCTCCCAGTCTTCTGAGTGCAAAACAGGTATAAATATTTCTTTCATTGCAGAGGCAAGAATGTGTTTATAACACTCCTGGATGACCTGGTGTTTTTCTGTGAGCACCAAGACCTTGTGCCTTCTGCATTCACTTTGGCCACATTCCAAAGTTATTGGGATTTAACCACAAATTGCTGTTATCCTAACTTCTGAGACTTGTGAATTACTGTTACTGTTATTCAAGAAATATGGTCCAGTTTCTGTTTTTACTGTGTTTCTTGTTTTACTGCTCTAAAAACTGGGTGTGTCTTATGGTCAGGTGCGTCTTATAATCTGATGAATACCATATGTGAAATTTAAAGAATGGACAAGCATTTTAGTATGAAGTTAGCCTCCAAAGCCTAAGTAAGTAAATGAATAAAGTAACTTTCCCATTATAAAACAAATAAAGAAACAAACAAAATCCCCAAACAAAAAAATACATTATGGAAAGATACAAATATGTTCCTCTATGTTTTGGAGGCTCCCATGCCATATTTATCTGCTGAGTACTCTTGACAGTACTAGATAATGTCATTATCTTAAAAACTAAAAAGAAAAAGATATTAAATAGTTTGACCATAAGATATAATTAAGGAGATAAATGTATTAACATGTTTGAAATTATATAGATCATGAATTCATTAGCATGTATGATTTTCTGTTTTTAGCTTACAAATAAAAATAAACAGGCTAAATTAAAAAATAGTAAATGACATTTACCATGAGAGAAGAGCACAAAAATTATAAGGAAATTAATCACTATTTACTATTTTTTTTTTTGACTCGTTAGGTCACTTAGAGTTGCTGGGTCATCAGTGATAGCTAAACCACATTTGGGACTTAAGAATTCTGTGATCTAAAGGTACCAGCCACTCTTAAATGCTGACTCCTCCAACAAATCTGTAATAGCAATTCACAGCTCTTTCTTCCTTATTATTTTCATTACATGGTGTGATAATCCAATCTTGTTTCCATCTGAATCATGGCCATCTGATCATAAAGCAATAAAATACTGTTAGTCCCCAGCCTAAAGGACAGTTAGCAGTATAGAGTGCAGACTCCAACCCTTGGATCACTATTTTTCATGTCATTTAGATTGAGTTCTAATGGCCAGATAAAAGGAGAGCACTTAATTACAAGGACACTTGCCATGACTGACACAGTGGAGTCCACACAGGGAAGTCTTGTCATATTCTTTTGGTTGTTTTTGTGTTCAGATTAAAAGTTAATGTAGTGAGAAATTACTTATAATTTCTACCACCTTATTATTGCCTAAAGCCATAATTTAAAGAAATTATTATTTTGCTGTTGAAGATGTGGTTCTATAAATGAATAGCAACTTATAGATAAGATTATTGAGTGTCCGGACAAAATGAGATAGAAAGCAACTCATTAAAATGCTACCATTTCACTGGGTCCCTTGCCACTCTACCACACTTCACTTTCTTTGAAAATAGAGATAAAAAACAAATGAGTCTTCTGAACATTTATAAATTAGAATTTTATTTTCAATACATTATGATCATTAAAAATGGTTCCAATTCTAGATAAAGTAGTAAACAAATAATGATGGAAAGTGTACCTCTCATGGTATCCTTCCCATTCATGGATGTTTTCATTACTTTTCTATAATCTGCAGCTACCTTAAAATTTTAAAAAAATTGTTACTAATGGCAAAAGTTAAAAATATTCTTAGGAGAGTGTCCTTTTAAGCAGAGGTCACTTAGTAGAGCACACAGGAGTCTAGGTTATACAATTCCAGTGCATTTCCCTCAAGGCCTGGGATCTATGCAGAGGAATGAAAAAGTTGTTGGAGCCAGAGGTAATAGAAATTTTAAGTAAACAGTCTTTACTTTTTTTTTTTGATGTTTTGTTGTTGTTTGTTTTGTTTTGTTTTGTTTTGCTTTTTTGGCCACAACAGGACAGATACACATATGAACTAACAGAGACTGTGACACCACTTAGAAGACTTGCACAAATTCAAACCAGACAAAATGCCAGCATGTCACAGAATACATGGGAACAAAATCCTACACCTAACCAAGGAGCTATCACTGACAGATAATAGCTGTCAAGAGAGGTCAAGTCAGTTTTCTTCAGTAGAATAATGCTGGGTGTACCAACCACACTTGTGCCTTGTGCTCTGGAGAAGTTGGTCAACACAAATTGGACTCCAAATTTTTTTTAATAGTTTCCCTCCCTTGATTTTTTTCTTTTTCTCTGCTTTTATTATTATTTTTTATTATAATCTATTCACATTATATCCCGATTGTAATCTCCTTGCTCTTATCTTCCCACTCTCCTTCCTTTTTCCTCCCTATTTCTCTCCCTTACACCCAAGAAGGAACATAAAGTTGAATATGTAAGAAGGGGCCGTGATCTGGATGGAGTTTTAGTTTATAAGAGTTGTAATGGTCACGTTATCTCTTCACAGCAATGAAAACCCTAACTAAGACAGCCACAATGGGTGAAGGTTTTGCTCTCTCCAGTGTTCCATTACTACCTGGTGTATATACTGTCCAGGTGCTACGGGGTTGAGTGATGTCAGCTAGCAGGTATCGTCTTCTTCAAAAAGATTTTCCTTAGATAAATGGAACGAGTTTAATGATCCCTTCCTAACATCCCGTTCCACTGTCTCAAGATATAAATTATAATCACAAAAGGTATTTCTGAGATCATCTCTGAGATCTGATTGAAAAATCTTCAACTGAGACCTAGTTCTTCCTGGGCTTTAACCGTGCCCATGACCCTCTCCCTGTGCTCTCCTGGAGGGTAGCTTTTTACTTACTTGAAAATAAATTATTGACTTAGACATTCTTGTTAGAAATGCTTCCAAATCACATGAGGTTATGTTTTAGCCTTCTAGGGTACGCTGAAACATGTCTGTTGTAGAACTTCAATTACCTCTTCTGCCTCATTTTATGAATCACACCTTCTTTCTTTATATTCAATTCATTCCACCAACAAGAATAAACAGACATGGGGAAGAGGCAATAATAAATATTTGAAACTCAAATGACTGATGTTTGAGTTGGACAGTGCTTATAAATGTCCACATGAGCTATCAGATTTAAGTTATTGAATGCTGTTTCCATTTGTGTAAAGAAAAAAAAATCCTCACTAGCACAAGAACTGGTTCACTGGCAAAGTGAAATGCTCTCAGAATCAGTTCCTTGGTCCCCTAGTGGGCAACGATGGATGTAAGCATCAGCGATTTTGAGTTTCACATGGATTCTTGTATTTAGATAAACTATGCCTCAGCATTTCTGGTGTATTTGTGCTATGGGGCTAAATTCTAAAGCACGAGGGTCAGTAGTGCACAATTTGTTTTTTTTTTTTTAAGATGACATTGATATTAAATTTGTATTTAGTTTACTTTCAATTACTGTAATAAAATACTGACCAAGAGCAACCTGGGAGGAAAGGTTTATGAAATCATCATACCCCTCCTAAGTAATTAGGGGGGAAGTCAGGACAGGAATTCAAGGCAGGAAGCTGTAGGTAAAAACTGAAGTAAAGACCATAGAAGAGTATTACGTAGTAGTGTGTTTCTCGTGCCTTACTCAGTCTTCTTTTTTATATAGTCTGGGGCCATCTGCTCACAGATAGCACTACTCATAGTGGGATGGGTAATCCTACATCAATCATTAATCAAAGAAATACCCAATCAGCTTGGCTACAGGCCAATCAAATAGGAGTATTTTCTCTACTGAGTTTCTCCTCTCCTAGATTATTCTAGCTTGTGTTGACACCCAACCAACCAGAGCACTGGACCACTTGTTTGTTTGACATACACATCACTATTAAGCCATAGCGTTTCCTTTCTTCTTTATCCCCATGGTCTCATTACTATCAAAATAAAACATAGTATGACTTTAAATTTTCCACGGTGTTTAAAAACCCAAACAACTTACAAGGTCAGTCTTGAGCTGGTGTTGCCAGGAGTTAACCTGTCTTGTTGTCAAAGAATCTTTAAAATATTAAAAGCATCTTTAAATGTCATATTCTGTAGGTATCTGAGGCTTTGAAGACCTTATGTAACTGTTTTACTTCATCTATAGGATTATATCCATCTTCCAAGCCTAGGATGTATATACCTGTGATAAAAACAGACCGGTAATTGACATTAAGTGAGATGTTTTCAAAACTCTCCAGAAATTTTTGATTTTGTAATTTTTTGCATGTTTTAAAATTTTTTTATTGTATATTTTTCTTTTTCTTTCTTTTTTTTTGAATGTGGTTTTTTTTAATCCAGATAATCTCCTGCAGCAAATCACAGTATAATTTTTTTCTTTTTAAAAAAAAATTTTTATTAATTTATTCTTGTTACATCTCAATGGTTATCCCATCCCTTGTATCCTCCCATTCCTCCCTCCCTCCCATTTTCCCCTTATTCCCCTCCCCTATGACTGTTCCTGAGGGGGATTTCCTCCCCCTGTATATGCTCATAGGGTATCAAGTCTCTTCTTGGTAGCCTGCTGTCCTTCCTCTGAGTGCCACCAGGTCTTCCCCTCCAGAGGACATGGTCAAATGTGAGGCACCAGAGTTCGTGTGAAAGTCATACCTCACTCTCCACTTAACTGTGGAGACTGTTCTGTCCATTGTACATGATTGAAGGTTATCATGTCCAGACTTCTACCTCACTTCAACAAATACTTCTCTTTTGTATTTTGGACAAACAAATGGCAAAAGGTTCAAAATGATTTGTACCCAGGTGCTTTCAACTGGCATGCCTTGATGTGGAAGCTGACTAATTTTACATATAATTTGTAGGGCTATCATTCAGGATAAAACTTTTGTTTTCTTCCAGAAGCAGTTTATCTACCTTTGATGTTCTAAAAGAATCCCAATCAAACAAATTAGACAGCCAAAGCAATTTGCACAGGTGACATCTGTTGTGAGTGGCACTGGAAGTAAAACCAAGCAGGTAAAATTCCAACACAGCATCATTTCAACTGTCTGTTTAGGGGATTAATTTCAAATATCATTCTCACAAAATGGCTTTAGGTGTGAAATCTTCACTGTATATGCTGTTTACATCTTGGAAGCAACTCAAACTGAAGTATATGAGCCAGGTACGGTGACACACCTCTGTAAGGTCAGCATTTGGGGAAGGAGAGACAGGTGGATCTCTGTGAGTTGGAAGCCAGCCTGGTCTACAAAGTGAGTCCAGGACAGCCAATACTACACAGAGAAATGCTTTCTCGTGTGTGTGTGCATGTGTGTGTGTGTGTGTGTGTGTGTGTGTGTGTGTGTGTGTGTGTGTGTATAAATGTTAAGGTACTTTTCATATAGGTACTTTTCTCTTCACAATTTAAGTTATATAAAAGAACATTATTTTTCTCAGAATTATGACTGTTTTGGCTTAAATATGTAGGGAACCATATTCAATAATATGGTTTGGGCAATATAATTTTCTTTCTGCCACTGTGAATTCTGACATTTTGTTTCTGTTGAGCAAAAAGGGGCATAAAAGTTGATAATTATATGAGCAAGTCAGCATGCAGAACAACTCTACAGACTGTCTAACACTGCACTTGTGTTTTATATCTGCAAGGAACAGAGTTACAAGTCATTAATGCCCATCTGAAATGCACATATAACATTGCAACATTAGTTTAAAATAAGATCATCCCTTATCATTTAAGATTATTATTGGGTAGAAAGAGCAGTGAGTTCTCTCTGCCCATGTATGTGCATGTGTGCATGCAAGCATGCATGTGTGTGTGCATGCCTGTGTGTGTATTAGAGAAAATTGGGTGGAAGTTCAAAAGACAAGTATGTGCTGTTAGGAAAAAGGATTGATGAAAAGGGCTTGTGAGTCTCTGCACTTTGGGTCTAAATTCAATAGATAAATTTTATAGCAGAGAAAATAATCGTCTTGAATATTTCCTACACACATTTAGTGCCAAGTAACTTTCCTACAGTGTTCAGCAGCAAATGGCAACCATTGTGCTCTGCTTTGCCTTGATGGGGGCTTTCTTACTACACTGGTGTTGCATGAAGAGTAATGGAAGTCCAGCCTTGGTCTGCTTCTGCAGAGCAGCCATTCTGTGTAAGTCTAAGAGTGGATGAGGCACTCCTGCTTATCTCATGCATTTCTCGTCTTTGGTTTACAGAAGATAGATCATTAAGAGAATAGCCAGACAGGCGAGGTTATAAAAAAAAGAAAGGCTATGCGTAAGAACAGAGTATGGATGTTATAGCATGACATACTCAACTCTAGTATCAGAATTCTTCGAATGAATTTAACAGAATAATTATGTTTCCCATTAATTTGTCATGAATTCATTTTTATCTTTTGACACCATTATCAAATCGACATATCACTTTGGGAATTATCTAGAATTGACTTAAGTAAGTAGAATAGAGAGGTGCATCCTTTAAACTGGAAGGAATCGAGAACAATAGGGAGTACTTGGCAGAGCCAAGTAGAGAGACCAAAAGATGCAGGCACATGCTGAGGCACCTCAGCACAATGTCAACAAGGGATGCAATTGTCATAAATGAAAGGAAAATGCTAAGTGGGAAGTGTATACAACTTAGGACAAGTAGCTCTTTTGGTCAGGCAAATCTTCTGAAGGCTTGTTTGCAGGGTCCATAAGAGTATATTAGAAAGAAAGAAAGGTGGGAGAGAGGGAGGGGAGGAGGGGAAGGAGGGAAAAAAAAGAAAGAAGAAAATTAAAAGATCTTTATTTGGGTTTATATTTATCTCCTATTTCTTTGTTGGGCATGCTAAAAACTAATGTCTCATGTTATTAGAAGTAAGATATTGAAGATTTGAGAATATCTTGCTTACCATTCTCTTGCCTATGTATAGAGTGATGTACAATACAAAAGCAGCATTTAATAGCTACTACTACAACTACAGCTTATATACTGCCATATTTAATGAAAAATAAATTAAAAGGAGAAGAAGGACATGACTGTTTCCAAGTTTTGGTACCAGATGAATGTAAACAAACAAAAAGGAAAGGAATATGGATATTTCTAGGTACAGTGGAGGAAAAAGCTTATTATTGAAATATTAGAGATCATAGGCAGAGGCAGGGACACCTGAGTGGACGTGACCCCGAGCCATCTGAGGAGAGGGTAGAGGGGAAGGAAGAAAGGAGAGAGGAGAATGAGATGCAGCAGTCAGGAGGCACAAAAGACAGTAGACTAAAAGGACCAGGTAATCAAAATGGTTGCATTACATAGAAAAGGGTAGCCCAGGCCCTGGGATGGAGGAGTTCTGGGTAGAGGGCAGGGTATGACAGCCAGGAGGACCTTATAACAGGTAGAACTGAGGGACACATGGAGAACCTAGTTACCAGGTCCCCTTTGATATGTTAAATCGGCACCTCATCCATTTCCACAGTACAGAAGTAAGGATACTGGGATGTACTGGGGATACGGGACCTGCATGAGGATCTAATCAGCAGAACAAAGGGCCTGCATCTATATGTCTTTTAAAAAAAAGCAGACAAAATGCTCTTTCACATTTTTGGAACTATGAAATACAAACACAAAATTCTGATGTTTTCCCTGATGCATTCCAATTTATACCCAACTTACTGTTCTTTAATAAGCCACATTTTCTTGTTGCTTATTTTGCTATGGATACATTTAAAATAAACATTTAAGGAGAAATGGGTAGCTCTTTTATACTAAATGAGACTCCCTAACCAATGATCTACAGGGTGAAAACCTCAGAAATGACTTTGGAAGTCCAGATTTGATCTGCGATAATTACTGATTGGCTGACAGGCTGTGGAAACCTCTGATGACTTTTTCTCCAGGCCACAGTGCTGAACATGAGCCTGGGGCTTTGTCTGTTTTAGACAGATGCTCCTTGACAGAAACACATCACCAGCTAGCTCTGATATTATCTTCTACTCACAGCTGGAACAAGTTACCTTTCTTTTAAAAATTCAAATTATGATATGGCTAAGTAAAACCTACTGCAATCTTTATATGAAAGTCATTGATTAGCAACACTAACTCCAATGGCCAAATTCCTTGTTACTTATAGTAATGTCATGATGGAAGTAGTTAATGCCAGAGAAAAAAGGTCAGAACCACTCTCTGCCTTCCACGGACCCTAAGTTGTCAGCTCTTCTGGCATTTACCAAGTTTCTGTCTCTCTTGGTAATCAGTTAATATCAATAGTTCTAAGATTCTTCATTTATGAAATGTCGTATAAGAAAAACGGACTGCCATGTCCTAGCTCTGTTGTCACCTGAGGTCAGTATTACTTGGCTGGTAACAAGGACATCAGAGAATTCTGTTCCCCTATCTTAATGAATTTTAAAACACATCGAGTTTCATTGTGACATCTCCCATATGTATCATTATAGTTTGTTCTTATCGTCCACACTGCCCTCTTCCATCCTACTCAAATATCTTCTTCCTCCTCTTCTTCCACTCCCTCCTTTCCTCCTTCTCTTTCTTCTTTGTTTTTTTTCTAGACAGGGTTTCTCTGTGTAGCCTTGGCTGTTCTGGACTCACTTTGTAGACAAAGGCTGGCCTCCAATTCACAGCAATCCACCTGCCCCTGCCTCCCTGAGTGTTGACATGACAGGCCTGTGCCACTGTGTCCAGCTTCAAATGATTTTCTTAATTCCCCAAAATATTCTATCATTTTCCTAAGCAATTTATTATGTGTGTGTGTTTACACATATGTATGTGCATGTATTATGGTGCATGTGTGGTATTCAGAGGAACGTTTACAGAGTTATCATTTCTTTCCACGACATGGGTCTCAGCAATCAAACTCAGGCTTTGACACTGTGGCACCCGCGCCACCACAGTACCGGGTCCAGGGCGAGGGACTGCGGATTTAATTCATACACACACACACACACACACACACACACACACACACACACTAACACAGCGGGTCCTTCGTGCTAAGAGAGCAGCGGTTTATTATTCTCCTTCCCAGAGTTCCAAAGAGCCTTCTTATAGGCAGCAAAACAGGAATCCTCCTCCCAGGTGAAATCCCTCAAGAGGTGATCGCACACAGGAGGACAAGTCTCGAGGAAGGGAGGAGTGCGTTCTCAGAGCAGTAAACACAACTAGCTAACCAAGATAAACAGAGACATGGAAGCTGCTAGAAACAGGACATGAAACAGCAAGACAGGCAGGCAGCCCAGTCGGGGCCTGGTTCCTACAGAGACAAGCGTCTTTATCTGTGGAGCTATCTTGACAGCTGGTCCCGCTTTTGTGTCGCAAACATTTCATTGCACTCTTTTGTGCGCCTCCCACCGCCACTTCTTTCTTTCTTTCTTTTTTTTTTTTAATACATTTTTATTAATTTATACATATTACATCTCAGTTGTTAGCCCATCCCATGTATCCTCCCATCCCTCCCTTCCTCCCACTTCCCCCCCCCTACTCCCCTCCCCTATGTCTGTGTCTGAGGGGGATCTCCTCCCCCTGAATATGCTCATACGGTATCAAGTCTCTCCTTGGTGACCTATTATCTTTCCTCTGAGTGCCACCAGGCATCTCCATCCAAGGGACATGATCAAATATGGGGCACCAGAGTTTGTGTGAGAGTTAGATCTTCTTCTCCACTCAACAGTGGAGAATGTCCATCTGCTAGTCCGGGTAGGGGTTCAAGGTTTTTACTGCCTATTTTTTCCTTGGCTGTTGCCACAGTTTGCGGAGGACCCCAGGTCCCAGACTCGCCTGTAGTTTTCCAGGACCCACTGGATCCTTCCATTTCCTCTTTCTCCCAGGCTTCTCACACCTAAAGTTTCAATAGGATGTCCTCCCCTCTTACCCATTATTCTGGTAGGTACAGTTTTTCATGGGGACGTACACCTTGGGCTAGTGTCTCGATATAAGTGAGTATATACCATTTAGCTCTTTTTGCTTCTGTGTGAACTCACTCATTATGACAATTTCTAGTTCAATCCATTTGTCCACAAATTTTGGAAATTCCTTGTTTTTAATAGCTGAGTAGTATTCCATAGTGTAAATGTACCACAGTTTCTTTAACCATTCTTCTGTTGAGGGACACGTAGGTTGTTTCCAAGTTCTGGCTATTATGAATAAGGCAGCTATGAACATGGTTGAGCATATGTCCCTGTTGTGTGGTAGTACATCCTCTGGGTATATTCCAAGGAGTGGAATAGCTGGGTCTTGAGGAAGCCCTATTCCCATTTTTCTGAGAAAGCACCAGATAGCTTTCCAAAGTGGTTGTACTAGTTTGCATTCCCACCAGCAATGCAGGAGTGTTCCTCTTTCTCCACACCCTCGCCAGCATGAGGTGTCAGTTGAGTTATTGATCTTAGCCATTCTGATGGGTGTAAGATGGAATCTCAGTGTCGTTTTGATTTGCATTTCTCTGATGACTAAGGAGGTCGAGCATTTCTTTAAGTGTTTCTCAGCCATTTGATATTCCTCTGTTGAGAATTCTCTGTTTAGCTCTGCGCCCCATTTCTCTATTGGGTTATTTGGTTTGGTGGTGTTTAATTTCTTAAGTTCTTTATATATTTTGGATATTAGACCTTTGTCAGATGAAGAGTCGGTGATGATCTTTTCCCAGTCTGTAGGCTGTCGCTTTGTTCTCTTGACAGTGTCACCAGCCTTACAGAAGCTTCTCAGCCTCATGAGGTCCCATTTATTAATTGTTGATGTTAAGGCCTGGGCTGTTGGTGTTCTGTTCAGGAAGTTGTCTCCTGTGCCTATGAGTTCCAGACTCTTCCCCACTTTTTCCTCTAACTGGGTTAATGTCTGTGGTTTTAAGTTGAGGTCTTTAATCCACTTGGACTTGAGTTTTGTGCATGGTGACAAATAGGGGTCTAATTGCATTTTTCTACATGTAGACATCCAGTTAGACCAGCACCATTTGTTGAAGATGCTGTCGTTTTTCCATTGAATGGATTTGGCTTCTTTGTCGAAAATCAGGTGAGCAAATGTGTGTGGATTCATCTCTGGGTCTTCAGTTCGATTCCATTGATCCACTAGCCTATTGCTGTGCCAGTACCATGCTGTTTTAATTACTGTTGCTCTATAGTACAACTTGAGATCAGGTATGGAGATTCCTCCAGCGGATCTTTTATTGTAAAGGATTGTTTTTGCTATTCTGGGCTTTTTGTTTCTCCATATGAAGTTGAGAATTGTTCTTTCAATGTCTTCAAAATATTTAGTAGGTATTCTGATAGGGATTGCATTGAATCTGTAAATTGCTTTTGGTAAGATGGCCATTTTTACTATGTTGATTCTTCCAATCCACGAACATGGTAGATCCCGCCATCTTCTGATGTCATTTTCAATCTCTTTCTTCAGAGGTTTAAAGTTTTTTTCAAATAAATCCTTCACTTGCTTGGTTAGGGTTATTCCTAGATATTTTATATTGCTTGTGGCTATCGTGAAGGGAGTAATTTTTCTAATTTCTTCCTCTGCCTGTTTGTCATTTGTATATAGGAAAGCTACTGACTTTTTTGAGTTTATTTTGTATCCTGCCAATTTGCTGAAGGTGTTTATCAGCTGTAGGAGTTCTCTGGTGGAATTTTGGGGGTCACTTATATACACTATCATATCATCTGCAAATAGGGATAATTTTACTTCTTCCTTTCCCATTTGGATCCCCTTGATCTCCTTTTGATGTCTTATTGCTCTGGCTAGAACTTCAAGAACTATATTAAAGAGGTATGGGGAAAGTGGGCAGCCTTGTCTGGTCCCTGATTTTAGAGGGATTTCCTTGAGTATCTCTCCATTTAATTTAATGTTGGCTATTGGTTTGCTATATATAGCCTTTATTGTGTTTAGAAAAGTGCCTTGTATTCCCGATCTCTCCAGAACTTTAAACATAAATGGGTGTTGGATTTTGTCAAATGCTTTTTCTGCATCTAAAGAGATGATCATATGGTTTTTCTCTTTCAGTTTGTTTATATGGTGGATTACATTGATGGATTTCCGTATGTTAAACCATCCCTGCATTCCTGGAATGAAGCCTACCTGGTCATGGTGAATGATGTCTTTGATATGCTGTTGTATTCGCTTTGCGAGTATTTTGTTGAGTATTTTTGCATCAATGTTCATAAGAGAAATTGGTCTGAAATTCTCTTTTTTTGTTGGGTCTTTGTGGGGTTTAGGTATCAATGTGACTGTGGCCTCATAAAAGGAGTTTGGTAATATTCCATCCATTTCTATCTTTCGGAATAGCTTGAATAGTATCGGTATTAGCTCCTCTTTGAAGGACTGGTAGAATTCTGCGCTGAAACCATCTGGCCCTGGGCTTTTTTTGGTTGGAAGACTATCAATGGTTGCTTCTATTTCTATAGGCGAAATAGGGCTATTTAATTTGTTTATCTGGTCTTGGTTCAATTTTGGTAAATGGAATCGGTCGAGAAATTTGTCCATTTCCCTTAAATTTTCAAATTTTGTGGCATAAATGTCTTTGAAGTAGGTCCTTACGATTCTTTGTATTTCTTCGGTATCTGTTGTTATGTCTCCCTTTTCATTTCTGATTTTGTTAATTTGGATAGCTTTTCTTTGTCTTTTAGTTAGATTGGCTAACGGTTTGTCTATCTTGTTAATTTTCTCAAAGAACCAGCTCTTGGTTTTGTTGATTCTTTGGATTGTTGTTTGTTTCTAATTTATTGATTTCAGCCCTGAGTTTGATTATTTCCAGGCGTCTACTCCTCTTGGGTGTTTCTGCTTCTTTTTTTTCTAGGGCTTCCAGATGTGTTGTTAGGTTGTTTATGTGGGATGACTCCATTTTCTTTTTAAAGGCACTTAGTGCTATGAATTTTCCTCTTAGCACTGCTTTCAATGTGTCCCACAAATTTGGGTATGTTGTTCCATCATTTTCATTGAATTTCAGGAAGTCTTTTATTTCTTCCCTTATTTCTTCCGTGACCCATGTGTCATTAAGTAGAAAGTTGTTTAGTTTCCACGTGTTGGTATGCTTTTTGTTATTTCTATTGTTGTTGAAGTCCAGCCTTAGACCATGGTGATCTGATAAGATACAAGGTATTATTTCAATCTTCTTGTATCTGTTGAGGTTTGCTTCGTGACCAACTATGTGATCAATTTTAGAGAACGTTCCATGGGGTGCTGAGAAAAAGGTATACTCCTTTGCGTTTGGGTGGAAAGTTCTGTAGATATCTGTTAGATCCATTTGATTCATGACATTGGTTAATGAAGTTATTTCCCGGCTTAGTTTTGAAATCAAAGTCCTATCCTTGAGTGAAAGTGGGGTGTTGAAGTCTCCCACTATTAATGTGTGGTTATCGATGAATGGGGCAAGCTTTGTTAATAACTCTTTTACAAATGTCGGAGCCCTTGTATTCGGAGCATAGATGTTCAAAATCGTGATGTTTTCCTGGTTGACTTTACCTTTGACAAGTATGAAGTGACCATCCTTGTCTCTTTTGACTAATTTTGGTTGAAAGTCTATTTTATTAGATATTAGAATAGCTACCCCAGCTTGTTTCTTGTGACCATTTGCTTGGAATATTTTTCCCCAACCTTTCACTCTGAGGCAATGTCTGTCCTTGTGGTTGAGATGTGTTTCTTGAATGCAGAAGAATGTTGGGTCGTGTTTATGCATCCACTCTGTTAGTCTGTGTCTTTTTATTGGAGAGTTGAGACCATTAATGTTGAGAGATATTAATGACCAGTGATTGGTAAGTCCCTTCATTTTTGGTATTTATAACAATCGAGTTTTTGTGAAGTTGTGATTTTGCAATGGTGTAGTTATTTATTTCTTATGTATTTTTGGTTGTAGTTTGACCGGTTGGGGTGGAGTTTTCCTTCTAGTAACTTCTGTAAAGCCGGATTTGTTGCTAGGTATTATGTGAATTTGTTTTTGTCATGGAATATCTTGTCTTCGCCTCCAATGGTTATTGATAATTTTGCTGGATATAGTAGTCTTGCCTGGTATCTGTGTTCTCTTAGCGTTTGCAGAACCTCTGTCCAGGCCCTTCTGGCTTTCATGGTCTCTGCTGAGAAGTCAGGAGTGATTCTGATAGGTTTGCCTTCATATGTTACTCGTCCTTTTTCTCTTGCCGCTTTTAATATTTTTTCCTTGTTCTGTATATTTTGTGTTGTTATTATTATGTGGCGGGAAGATTTTCTTTTTGGGTCTATTCTATTTGGTGTTCTGTAGGCCTCTTGTATGTTCGTATGCATCTCCTTCTTCAAATTGGGGAAATTTTCTTCTATTATTCGGTTAAAGATATTTTCTGGGCTGTGGAGTCGGTTACCTTCTCTTTCCTCTATCCCTATTATTCTCAAGTTTCGTCTTTTCATGTTGTCTTTTATTTCATGAACGCTTTGTGTCAGGAACTTTTCAGATTTAGCATTATCCTGGATGATTGTTTCCAATTGTGCAATTGTATCTTCAAGTCCTGATATTCGTTCTTCCATTTCTTGCAATCTGTTAGATAAGGCCACCTCTGAGATGTTTGCTTTCTTTTCTGATGCTTCTTGATCACGTTTTTCTTCCGTGCGTTCTTTTATGATTTCTTCCATTTTTATCTTCAGGTCTTGAACTGTTTTAATAATTTCCTTCATCTGGTTATTTGTGTTTTTCTGAAATTCTTCAAATGCCTCTTTATATGACTCTTTTAAGTCATCAGCCCTCTTGTTTGCTTCCTCCTGCATTTGTTTACAAAATTTATTTGATTCTTCCAATATCATCTTACTTACTAAGGATTTGAGGTGGTTTTCATGTATATTCATTGATGTTGGGTTCTCCAGGTTGTTTTCATTAGGATTGCTGGGATCTGGAGATGCCATCCTGTTTTGGTTTTTGTTAGCATTCTTTCGTTGTCCCCTTGTCATTTTGGTGAATCTAATGTTGGGAGGTGGTTTGTAGTGACCTTCCCTGTTTGGGAGTGGATAGTTGATGTCTGCTTATAGGTAGGGTGCCCTTACCTGTGGGGAACAGGGAGTACTTCCCTGGACCAGGCTGGTGATTCAGATTCTACTCCTGTAGATTTTTCTCAACACCTTAGGCTCCAGGCTGAGTCCCGCGAAGTAGGTTTCTGTTTGGGCCTTTTCCCCTTACTGCTGTATCTCAAGTCAGCAGTATTGGGATCTAGAGTAAGGTCAGCACACAAGCTCTCTGGTTGTGTAGGTTGATCCCAGCTGTCTGTCTTTCCTGTTGCTTTGTAGCCAAGACCCCAGGTGGATCAGATCTTCTGGGTTGTAGCTGTCTTAGGAGCGTTCAGCCTTTCCCATGAATTTGGGAGTTCTTGCTGGGTCTGCAGGAGCTGACACAGCTAGGATCTGCCTGTTGGAGATTACAGGATCTGTGCCTGTAACCATACGGTTTCAGGCCACTGGCAGTATCTGAGGAGGTAGCAGTTTCCACGCCCCTGTATGCCAGGCCACTCCCAGCTTGCTATAAATTAGCGGTTATACCCTGCACATATGAGCCTCAGCTCCCTATATTGTGGGATACAGCTAGGGAGAGCCCAGTCAGAGCCAGCAGTTCGTCCCCGTGGCTGGGGACAAAAGCAGGTTAGACCGCTCCCAGACGCTTTAAGGCAGCAGTTATTCCCTGCCAGCAAGGCCCACAGCTCCGGATAAAGTGGGCGGTCCTAACGAGGGCGCGCAAGAATGACCCCTGCTAGGTCTATTGTTCAGGTAGAGCCCAGTCAGAGCCAGCAGCTCGTCCCCTCGGCTGGCGACAAGTCTCCTGTATTTTCCCTTTCTGCTAGAGAAAGGTAGAGTGCGTCGCCTTAGGGCAGCAGTTATTCCCTGCCAGTAAGACCCACAGCTCCCGATAACCTGGGTGGATCTGTCGCGGGCCCACAAAGATGGGCCCAGTTAGTTCAGTTGTTTGGGGATTGCCGGCAGTCGGGCCACGCAGCTGGCGCCAAAGGCAGTTCAGACCGCTGGCGTGAATCTGCTGCCGGAGTACTGCCAGTTCCCTTTAGGGCAGTAGTTAGTCCCTGCAAGCGTGACCCTCGGCTCCCTATAACGTGGGCGGACCCACTGGGCTGTGGGAGCAGACCACGCCGGTTGCTAACTGCCCCAGTTTGCAGGGTCAAACCTTTGTGTCTGGCTTCAGCTTGAGCGCAGGACGCGGACGCGGTCCCCAGATCTAGTTGGTTTTGGTGAGACTCGCCACCTGTGTTTCCACCCGGGTTAGGCAGGTGCCGTCCGCAGTTCGGCGCGGTGTGGATGTAGAGGATCAATGGTAGTTTCACCCTATTCGCTGAGACTCCTCAGGCTTGGGGCTCCGGAAAATCTCCTCCCCAAATGGCGAATTTGGGTTTTTTGTGCTGGCTACAGCTTGATTGTGGATTCCTTTTCAGAGTTTGGGGAGTGCGTTTAGCCCTCGGGGCTGTCGCTTGTCCCGGGGTTGGACCCCCTGGTGGTCTGCGGAGTTTGGGGCCCCACTCACCTACAGTTCTCAAAATCCAGCAGTCTGTGGTTCCATTCAAGTCCCTGGTCTTCTCAGAGAAGATCAGCTATGGTGCCTACTGGTCGGCGCCATCTTGGAATCCCCCTCGTGATCCGCCACTTCTTTCATACCACTTTACAGCAGCACACTTGCTTCTGCCTTCTGGGTGCTGGGCTTAAAAATATTTGCCGTCATGCCCACTTAATATCCACATGCTATATTCTATTTTATTAATCTATATAGTATCAGTCTGCTCTTAAAAAGCTTTAAATGTTTTATGGTGGTGGTGGTGGTGTGTGGGTGTGTGTGTGTCTAGGGTAAAGGATTATTTATTTGTGGGAATCATTTGGATCCCATCTTGAAAAGGATGTTTTTTTAAACCAGAAACAGTATTTGCCCAGTTAAGATAGCAATTTTCATGTTCTTTTGCAGAGAGATGGCTTAGTAGTTAAGAGCGGTTAAGAGCACCTGCTGTTTCAGGGCAGTTCAAGTTCCCACATTCAGGTCAGAGTCACAACTGCCTATAACTCCAGCTCCAGAAGAGTATGATACCCTTTTCTGGTCACCATGGGAACCATCAGATGTGTGAGCACCTCCCACAAGCACATACACTTACAAGTAATTGTAAAGTGAAATAAATGTCTGAAATATTCATGTTTAAGTTGCGGTGGCTTCAGCGTCACTGAGTAGCCATCATGGCCGTTCTGCACTGCTCTTTCATATGCTATGACACAAGAGAGGCAGATAAGAAAGAAAGGCTAGTCTCAGAGGGGACAATGAAGAACCCAGTCTTGGTAGAAGCCAGCTGATTGTTCCAAGTTTGTTCATAACAACTCTAGAAGAAAAGCTCAAAGGTTTCTCTTAGGATCCTGTGAATTTTGACAATAAGTTACCCTTCTGTCTTAAACCTTCCGTTGTATTCAGACACAATGCTATTTGTATCATTAAACCATTCATTTTTGAGATTCTCTGTTTGGAAGAAAACTGAGCACTTTAGTTAGACTCACCTGATAAGTTTTAAGGGATTTCAGTATATAGTTCCTGGATGCTATAATTCATTATTCTGGAAAAACACTCCCTGCAGCAATGTTTTCCTTCTTATGATGGTCACCTAATGCCCTCTTCTGGTTATAGATCAAAGCAAAATCAGACTTAGTGCAATAGTGTTTCCCAAAATTTTGATTTTTTTTTAATCTTTTCAATGCATATATTTACTAGTATGTTTAATATATAATCTTCACATATTTTACAATGCATTTAATGTGCATTATTGATGCTATAGGAATTCAATTGTGTAACAAAAAACTTAATAAATGTAGCTTAAAATATTTTTGCAAGTTAGGAGGCTATTTATTGGGAATTATTATTTTTGACAAAATGAACTAGCTTATTGTTTTTTTCATTGTACATTTAAAAGGAATCTTGTATATAGAAGTTTAAAATATGATATTACTATAATTAATATCTGAGGATCTGTCCACACATATAAGTAATCAGACTGGACAATTAGTTGGACAAACACATGACATTTCAAATTTTTAAAATTTACTTAATGTGCATGGTGCTTATGGAGATCAGAAGAGGGTGTTGGATCTCATGAAACTGGAGTTACAAACAGCTGTGCATCATCATTTGGGTGCTGGGAGATCCTGGGAACTGAACCAGGGTTTCTAAAAGAGTAACAAGTTCTGAGCCATCTCTCTAGACCCTACAGAGTGATACGATTTTACCATTTCTGTTCTTAAATTTTTTTCATACAAGTGTTTCTATTCCTTATCACATCTATTATTGTAACAAGATTTAAAGACAGAGTATAAAGTTGTGACCCTCACAGTTCTATTCCCAACCCCAAGCAATTGTGACATAAGGCATGTGTTGATTTATGTAATGTCAATATTTACTGGAGTAATTATTAGTTACTATACCTATGTCAGAATCACTTGACAGAAGAATGCATTTCTGAAATTTTAAAAAGTGAAACTTTTCATTTTCATCCACATCTAGATGCTTTTGAAGAAGAAATGCCCACTGTTCACAGTTGTATCTAGTGCTAGCTTGACCATGGGGTCCTGTGGGGCAATCAAAAATGTAACACTGGGTTTGTTACAGAATGTAGCAGCAGAGTAGGGGAAAACAGAGGCAGCACTATAATTTATATTTTACTTCCATTTACAATGGACTTCAGTTCAAAATTATGATTTGTGATTTAACGACAAAGTGAATTATTTTGAGCCTTATCTTCTATTTCATGCCAAATGTCCTAGTTGTAAACCCTAACCATTGACTCCTTTGTTCCCATTTCCTTATCCTTTCTTTTCCCCCATTTCCTTATCTTTTAATATTTTCAGACTATAAAATTAATATTTGATGAGTATATATGTAGGTAGTATTTATATAATACCTTGATCATACTAAACTATATTGTTTATAATAAAATTATTATTTCTAAGTTTAAAAGATTTTAAGGTAAATTAATTTCAAGCTGTGGAATAACTCTAAGACAGTTCCAAAGAGCCCCCTTTTGGGGTGGGCCACACAAAGTTGCTCCTATCTATGGATGCAGAGATCAGGGAGAGTGATGCAATGTTCCTTTGGAAATTAAGTTACAAAATAACAGATTTACATCTTGTGCTTGCTCTTAGTCTTTCTCCCTCAGTCTGCTGAGTGTAAGCGCACCTCATCTGAGCAGCCACATGGAGACAGCCAGATGCCTGGGAATTGGTGCCTCTAGCCATAGGTCATTAAGGATCTGTAGCTAAGCAACACCACATCCGTTGACAAATGGAAACTTACAGATATTCAAAGAATCCAAATGTAAACAATAGGATTTCTTCCATTCTCACACACAAAAATCTGAAGTATCTGTTCATAAATGCAATGCTCAGAATTTCCATATAAAAGTAACTCAGGGAGGGCTCATAAATGAAGAAAAACTTGGTTACAATCTGAAATTTTATTTGACCTTGGGAAAAACTGTAGCATTAAAAAGTAAACAAGGAATTTGGGGACTAAAAAAATTTCCTTAGAGTTTCTTGTAGACTTTGCCACTTGATGGAGCTATAATGCCATTTAACATGGCTAGTTTCACCAATGAAGTCCTTTGGAGAATATGGAGAAAATACATTATCCTAGTCGCCAATTGGTTGTTCCAGTGACTACTGTCTTCCCCCACCGAGCACTGACTATAACACAACAAAGAGAACATTTGAGATTATCTTGAGCTAATAGTGGAGGAGATTTTGCATTATTTGGGATATGTGAATGTGCATGCAGTCACGTGTGTGTGGCCTTAGGTATGTACTGGTACACATGATTATGTATGTGCATGCCTATGGCTGCCTTAGGCGTTTTTATCAGCTGTTCCTCTTATTGAGAAAGTATTTCTCACTGAACCAGAAGCTAGCCACCACTGCTAGACTGGCTTTGCCAGCGAGGCCTGGGGAGTCACTTGCCTTTATGTATTACGACATATGCTGCCACAGTGAGCTTTTTTTGAGGGTCCTGGAACTATGAACTCAAGTCTTCACTTTGGATGGTAAATATATTTTGACAACTTATAATTGATAAAAACATGAAGGATGAATATCATATCTTTAATACGAGTGTGTAAAAAATATGAACAGAAGGGCAAACTTTCTTTTCTTTTCTTTCTTTCTTTCTTTCTTTTTTCAAACTTTCTTGAATAGTAAAGCCTGGGCAGGATTTCTGGGTCAATCATAGGTGAGAGAAAGGCTACCATTTTAAAGAAAGAGTGAATGCACACAGGTGTTGGTTATAGGCAACATTCATGTTCTTATCCTTATCAATTCTATTTACTTCATTTGATAAATGAAGGACCACAATCCTTTATCTAACAACTTTGGGTCTCAACACTCGTTGGAATCCAGAATTTCTCAGAATGTGCAAAGAAAATTCTATCTACTAGAATACAGCTTATTCCCAAGATAGCTGAAGTAGCATCCATTCAATAAGTACCTTGAAGGAGATATCCCACAAGTGTCAAACTTTCAGGTAGAGTATTAGGGAAGAATGCTAATTAGGATGTGCCAAGGAGCCAATGCCCAGAAAAGGGAGTTTCAGGAGACAGGACTAGGCAGAGGGTGTGGTCACATGCTTCAAGAGCTTCAGGCAGCTTCACTTGTCTACATTCACCACTATTATTGCCAAATTGGGTAAGGAAAAGTGAGCTTCTATATTTTTGTGTGATCAAATATAGGATATAAGCTACTGTTATAAAGAAGGATGGGCCTGAGTGTTGTGGTTTCCTGAGGCTTAGAGTGGTTGACAACAGGAAACCCTTCTAGTCATCTTTGCCAACCTGAAAGAATGAATTTTCTTCATTCCTAGTGTGCGACCTGTAACCCTTTCCCTGATGATTCCACTCTTCTAGGCTAGGTCATGAAGACCTTCCAAGAAAAAGGACAACACCCTTTTCCATTGAGCATCAGTATCAGCAATGGGTAAACTACGGTTCATAGAAGTTCTTTCTAGATATATGTTGAAATATTGTGGATGTTATTGAATTGGGGCTATGGGAAATTAGTTAGACCTTTTTTCTGTCTTCTGCCTTTGATTGGCTGCTACACAGCAAGAGTCACGACTGTGTAAGTAGTGACTGGGTCCCCACTAGATCTTGAAGCTCTGACACCTTGTTGTTGGGCTTCCCAGCTTCTGGAGAGTATAGGAAGAATTTCTAAGGTTTAGAAAATGCATAGTAGGTGATATTTTGTTACAGTACAACTGTGGAATAAGATAGGCTACCAGGAGGTGATCAAGTAGCTATGTTATATGTTCCTTCCTGCCCCCTTGCGTTATACTGTCCAGCAGAAAAGAGACACACCTGACAATATCCTAGCTTCACTTCTTGCCTTCTCTTCACATGTAGAGACAACATGGAGAACTTGAGAGATAATTGTTAGCTTTTAAAGTCAAAGGGGATTGTGATATGTATCCTAGTAACTCTCCTTTCAGAGGGAAGGGATCACGAAGTGGCAGAGATGAGAAAAAGAAACTCAATTAAGCCACTGGGAATGAAGGAAATTTGTGGAGAATCTTATTTTCACACATTGTTCCTAGAGGCATGCATGTCTGCTTACTTATTGGGATAAAGCATTGAATATAGACTTTCAAAGGATTTTGTGTCTTAGAAACTCTAGTGTAGAGATGTGAGCTAGAGCATGTAAAATCTCTCAAGCAATATGTGTTTATTCTTGTGAAAAAAACAAACAAACCAAAAACCAAATGAGTGTCCTAGTCAACGGAAGGCATTGACACAACACATTCATAAATCAGTAAATCAGTAAGTAACCAGTAAATTAATTCTTCCAAAATGGAAGGGATTGAGACAATGTATTCAGTAAATCAATAATGCTAACTTGTATATTTACTGGGTTGCCCAAGACAATTTTTCTTTGTCTGATGTGGCCCAGGGAAGTCCAGAGTGTAGATTGTAAAATGTGGAATGCTTTACAGAACACAAATTCCAGCTTCTTCTAGATGTCAAAGTTTCCACTGGGAAATCAGCTGTTATGGATTTTTTTCCTTTATATGTGACTTAGGCTTTTGGTTTGCGGAGCTTTCAATACTTCATTCTATATTCTTTAGTGTTTTAGTTATTATGTGCAATGGAGAACATGTTTTAATTTTTTCTACTATGCTCGTTTTGTTTCTTCTACCTGTATGGATATGTTTTTTTCTCAGTTCTGGGAAGTTTTCTTTTTGATCTTGTTTAAGATCTGATCTGTGCCACAGAGATAGACTTCTCCCTCATCAATTGTTGTGATTTGAAGGATGGGTCTTTCAGGCTGTCTCACACCACCTGCGTGTTCCTGTGTTCGGTCTAGTTACTCTACTTTATCTCTGAGTTCTCATTCTGCTTATCTGGCTTCTCCCTTCAGTTTCCTAGTCAGGTTGTTCTTTCCACTCTCAATTCAGTCCTCTTTAGTGTATTGTTGTGGAAGTTTTGGTTTATATGTAAACTTGTTTTTGTTTTAATCCCAGGTGTGGGATGTGGGGGCTGCGCCAGTTTGTCCACAGCTGATATTTGCCTCCTGAAAGGGCAGGTGATTTTTTTTTTCTGTGAACTACCTCACGTGGGGGCGTGGTCTTTGTCAGTGGGGATAAAAGCCAGACCCAAAGAGAGACTGGAAGCTCTCCTAGAGGGACGAAGGCTGCTGGAGTTTCACCGCGGCTGCTCCTGGCTGCTGTTGGGGCAGCTGGACAAGTTGGAGATATCCTAAAAGGAGGCTTGGATTTGACCCAAGGAGCCTGACACTCTGAACAGCAGGAGGCAGCTAAGGAAACATATGTCCCCTCTCCCCACTAACCTTCTTTCTCTCATACCTGGTGTTGGGGTGTTGGAAGGGATTCAGGTGGAGTAGGGAGAAAGAGATTTAAAGAACTCAAAATAAAAATGTCTGTTTAAAGGTATGCTAACAGTTTATACCTCTTTATTAAATTCAAATTTTCTGTTCTGGATTGCCTTCATCGTTTCAATCACCATATATGTTTGTGTTTTCATGTGTACTATTAGGATATTTGTTCTCTTTAGGTTCACTGAGATGCCTTTTGTCTTCTTTAAATTCCTCAAATTCTCTGATGAGGATTATAACTGTTCTTTTACAGTCTACATCCTGGTGTTCATCTAGCTAATTCTTATTGGAAAATATTTCTAAAGGACTGGTTGACCTGGTGCTGATGATGATTCTGCTTAGATCTTTCATGTTTAAATGTTTGCGAGGAGATCTGGGCATTTTGACTTCTTTTGTTTGTTCTCTATCTAATATGGACACAGAAGCTTCAATAGGGTTCAAGATATGAGGTCTGGGTTGCTGAAGACTTATTATGCCTTAGGTGCCATGAGGTCAGATGGACACAATTGGCTGGGCTGGTGCATAGCATGTGTATCCTGGTACCAGACTGAATTTGGCATAGATATGGGATTTGAGGATGGTGGTAGTGAGGAGGGCCAGGTAGACTCATATGGCTAGAGACAGGTTCAAGTTATGCAGGACCTGGCTGGCCGTCGTTGGCTGTGGTGCACCAAACTCCTATGGATTGTAATTCATTGGAGCAGAGCTGCCTAGACTAGGGTGGGGCACTGAGTATGGGTCCTAGGCTAGATCTGTGGGCTTAGGGAAGCTATGCAATGGGAAAAGTCAGGGAGATTCACCTGACTACATTCTGGTGCAATTGTAGAGTGTGTGGCTGGGCTTAGATATTAAATGTGGTATGCAAAGAGGCTAGCAGTGCCTTGAGGTATTTTTATCCCATTAAACAGCAACCCCATTTACCCAAGCTATCTGACATATCATCCCAAGCATATCTCTGATTCTTTATTTCCTTTAAGTATACCTACTAATCAAGAAATTCTAGCAATTATTTATCTAAAACTCCCCTACATCCCATCTATTTGTCTCCTCACTAATCGAGCAGTTGTCTTTACTCTGCCTTCTCCTACCTAAACCACAGTACGTCTCCTCGGCTTGCACATCAGACATTGGTAAAAGTAGCAAAATACAAGCTGCCTGTCACCTGCAAACCTTGTTACTGTGAGTAAAGCATGCCAATTACTTTCCCGTTGCCCATAAATAAAATCCAAAATCAATATGGAACTCACAGTACTTCTAGCTACTTAATGCTACCATTTCAGTCTGTCTCCCACAGCTTCTTCAGAAACCTGAGTTTCAAAAGCCACTGAAATATTAACTCCAGAAAGATAGTTTTGTCTCATTTTTTGGCTATATATGCAACATGAATGTGTGTATGTAATATATGCATACTATATACAACTGAGGACACATATATCTGTGTGGTTCCATAGTACATAGAACAAGAAAATTTGTCTTCTTCTTTCCCCTCTTTTAAAAATACAGTTCATACCAAACTCAGATTTTCCTCAAATGTAGTCTTCCTCAATATTTTAAAATAAGTCAAGCATTCAGTCATTTCACTCTTATTACTTCCCTAGTGTCAGTTTTATGGTAATATGTTTTCTATTTTCTCAATAGCACCTAGGCTATCTTACTTGCAATAGAAACTGTTGAAGTAGTTATTATATACAATAAAACTATTGGTAAATTTCAGCTCCTCATCCCTCAATACTTTTACTATTTCTTTATACATATACTCAGAGCAAACTGAATCAAGGAAAACACTTTCCAATGTAGGTTTGAAGTAATCCTTTTAGAGAACTACTAGGAATTCATGAAGATTAGGGCATCTTGATGGCAGCCTATATGCTACTGTAGTGTGTCTACCAGACGATAATTTCCAAGCTATCTGTCTATCAGGAGATTGAAGCCATATTCTACCTACTTCAATTATGAGACAAAAGTTGGAGTCAAAACAAATTATGAAGAACAGTCTTTGGATTAGGCAATAGCTCAAAACAACACTAAAATGCATTTGAGAATTTCAAATATTCTTTCAAATACACTTTCCCATTGAAAGTGAAATGAAAACAGAAAATTTTTCAGTTGAACAGACTGTGACCAGGAAAAGTCAGTAGCTTCCATGATGACTGGTCACTGGCAATATTCAGACACCGATGATCTGATTCCTAAAACACCAGAGAACTTCAGAGCTTAGGGTTTCTCTCTAGTTCAGGTAGGTCTACAGGCTTGAATGTGTGGATGCATGCAGTGTCTGGCTATAGTGTACATAAAGAGACTGAACTGTCTTCATAGGTTGTATAATTCTTATATAGCATGATGGTCTTCTTCTAGGTGACAGGTCACATATCAGATATCCTGCATTATTTACATGCAGTCATGACAACATTACAGTTAAAAGCAGCAACAAAATAATTTTATGGCTGGGAGTCATGACAACATGAGCAACTGTATTAAAGGGTCACACAGCATTAGGAAAGTTGAGAAACACTGCTCTAGGCTTTTCCATTTTGTAGCCGGAGTGGGACAGAGTACCTGAGCAAAGGGAGTTCATGTGACTCCTTTGATATAATAATGTATACACTTCTGAGTATGCTTCATTATAGCCAGGGCTCACAGAACATGCAAGGTGGTGGTATGGAAATCACCACTATCACCTGTCAACAGCTAGGGAGCAGCCGCCACCTCTATGTGGTTCACTTTTTAATGTTTCCTTTATTTTTGCTTGCTCTGCTGTTGTTCCATTTTAGCAAAACTGATTTTAAAACATTATACTCACTGCAGTCTGACAGTATTAATTTAAACTTTCATTTTTCTGGGGTAGATGAAGCACTGTAGAACATCTAAAATTCTGATTAACAAAGAATCCCTTTGGAAAAATAAATCTTAAAAGAAGAGGCAATGAGTTATTTTAGTTACAGTAGATTCACTTTATGACTAATGATTGTTTTATTAGTTGTACTTACAGCGTTTTTTGAGTTATGCAAAATTATTTCAGTTGTCTGAGTTTGATATAAAACTGCCATTTCTCCCCCCCCCCGACATACTCGTTTTAAGCACCAATATAGTTTAGAGTTTTGCAAGAACTAGAAAAAAATACAAAGAAAGAAAGAAAGAAAGAAAGAAAGAAAGAAAGAAAGAAAGAAAGAAAGAAAATCTGGGTGTCTCTGTAAAGTATCTGTTGCCTTTGAGCCATAGCTATTAACAACAGCAGCAGCAGCAGCAGGAACAACAACAACAACAACAACACACACACACACAATCACTCACACATACATAAATATGAAAAATCACACACAGGGACAGACAAATATAAATAAAGACATACATACATAACATAGGCACACATACAAAACTACACAGATGCAACCACACATACACACAAACACAGATGCATATAGGTTTCAAATACAAAGCCTCACATGTACAAACACAGACACACATAAAAGTATGACCATACACAGACACATACACAGACATATTCTAGAACTACAGCTGGGGTATAACTAGTAATTAGCTAAAATATATTGAAGGACTGTTTTGAAGTTACCCTAGTAGCATTTTGCTTGCTTCTGGAAATGAGAGAATACAGAGCTGGAAATTAGCACTAGTCTTCTCATATCTCTGAATATGAATCATTTTGAACTAAGGTTCTAGCCAGAGTGTTGCTTGCTAGGTTTTGTCTACAGCTGGGCCATGCACAAGGCAGTAGTTGTATGTGGTAATTTCAATATAAATGCAGTCAACTGTAATGCAATGAAATAAAACTGCTATCCCTGGGTGGCTGTATTTCAAGTGCTGACAGGCACGGGTGTCTTGTGGCCACTGCACTGGACAGGGTAGCTATGCCCATCACCTCGGGAAGTACATTTGACTTGTGCTATTGAATTACAAGGTTTTCTCATATGCTTGTTTTTTCTTCCCAACACAAGGGAAGTGTCCATTAAAATGTAAGCTATTCTTTTCATACCTGCGGACGTCATATGCCAACATCTGGCTGAATAAAATGAAAAGTCGCTTGTTGTGACAGGATCCAGTGCTGTTTCTCTTTAGCTACCATTTCTGGACCTAAGAAAACACTCCCATACACACCTAGTAGATATTTTACTGTAATTAATGTAAAAGTACTCTGCGGCACACATTCAGTGTGCACGTGACCAGGCATGACTCCGCTGCCAGGTCTCCATACAGAGTTTTGATTCTTTGGCTGCATTTAACTAGGGACTGGCCACGTTGTTGGTGGAAAGACTGAAGCTTTCTAAACTTCTTTGTTCCAGCTAGGACGGACTCATTCATGCTCACCTCATTCAGCTACTGGTGATCAGTGGAACAGCAGTTTCCTTATAATTCTTCATTAAAACAAACGGGATGAGAGTTTTCTCAGAGGCTCTCCTCACTGTACTCTTTTCTAAGGCTCTCTCCCCTTTCTCAGTGGTCTTTCATGCAAGAAAGTACCATACACAAGACCGTAAATGCTTGTATCTGGAGAGAGAATGCAATATGCACGTATAGTGCATTTGATGAGATGAAGTGTATGTTCTAGGGTCAGAGGCTTATGATAGGCCAGAGAAGAATAGGGGGCAAGGCAGAAGGGAAATAAATCATTGCACAATGCAGACAGAATAGTCAGCTTGGGTTTGCTCGTCTTCCCACAGATTCTAGAAACACGGGGAGTCCAGGCTCGCTCCCAGCACCAGACCTGGGCTGACATGAAGTCTCGCTCTTCTTCCTTGCTTTGCAGTTCTGCTCCATAGATCATTATCTGTACTAGGCTCCTGTGGTTATTTCTGAAGACCTTCTCCATACTGAAACTTACCAGAAGTATAAAGCCAAGGGTCAATAACCCAATCTTTATGACCTCATGGAACAATAGAGGGTCACACCTTCCACCTGATTGCTTGGCCACAATCTCCCCAGTCAACTGTAGCTAGGGAAGGCTGACACATCACAAAGCACAGCCTGTGATACATCTAGAAATGAAGGCTGGGGAAGGGATGCTGGAGAACCCAAAATGTGCCTTAGACATCAAGGTATCAGAAAGTACTACCATCCCACCGTGGAAATGGGGATATTCTGGGACTGAAAACAAAGCCTGGAAGATTTTATGAACATGGAAACATTTAGCTTTCTCATGCCTGATTAATTATGGCTGAACCAAGTACCACAAAATCATTGTCACAAGTAGAAAAACAGGGCTACTTCTGACAAAGGCCATATGGAACCGTGCAGGACCAGACAGATAATATAGGGTATTTGTTAAACGGTTCACATAGGTAAGCCACTTGATGTGGTACAGAACACACAAGGAGCCTCTCTGTACATCATGAGACTGAGTCCTGCCCATGGATTATGGGGTGACAAGGGGGAGCTCTAGGAAGCTGCCCGAGGTAAACTTGTAGCAGGAACCTGACTCTCCTGATATGTTGCTTCCATATCAATTGTGTCAACCAAGGCCAGAGATGTTCCTAAGCAGAATTTTGGGGCCAGAAAGCAAGTCAAATATTTATCAAGATTTTTTATAATAATACATCCACTCAGAATATAATATGATATAGTGATCTAAAGTTACTTCAAGTAGATGTTCACATTTGTTCACAGACACCTGTATTTCTTGTCATGTAATTTTGAATCCTTAAACTGTGGCTTGAACAAAGTTCTTGAACTAAGGCCTGCTTGACTGCACCATTAAACTGTGGCAACAATGGGACTATTGAGGGAGTGGAATTAGTTGAAACATAGTTCTTCCAATGGAGCATTTTATTTATTCTATTACAATGTAGGCACATTCCAGGGTAAAATGTGAAAGAGACCAGAAGCCCCTAGAGGAATGTTACCTGCATACCAGAATTAGCAGACCTGAACACATTGTAAGTTAACTAAGGGAGCAAGGACTAGCAGGGAATGTATTGTTTTCTTGAAAGCTAAATATTCTACATGTAAACAACTTAAAGCTGAACTTTTTTTAAAAGCAGGGTATTATTGGGAGAACATGGCCATCTTAGGCTTTCCAATATTCTGTGATTTAAATATGTGAAGTTATAAATTATAATAGCAAATTTGTAAATTAAATATTCTTTTGTAGACAAGCACATTTTAATTATTATGGAATGTAAAGTTTATGGGTCCACCTTGACCTAACTGTAAAAGCTTTTTATTTATTTATTTTCTCTGCACTGTGTTTCTTTCTTTTTTTAATTAATTTATTCAGATTACATCTCAATTGTTTTCCCCACACTTGTATCCATCCAAGCCTCCCTCCCTCCTGCTTTCACCCTATTCCCCTTCCCTAGGTCTATGACTGAGGGGGACCTCCTCCTACACTATATGGTCATAGTCTATCTATCAAGTCTCATCTTGGTAGCCTGCTTATCCTTTCTCTGAGTGCCACCAGGCCTCTCCACCATAGGGAAGTAGTCAAATATAGGGTACCAGAGTTCATGTCCAAGTGAGTCCCTACTTTCCACGTAACAGTGGAGAATGTCCTGTCCATTGGCTAGATCGGTGTAGGGGTTCAATGCTTAGTGCATGTAATTGTCCTTGGTTGATGCAGTAGTTTGAGCAGACCCACCTGTATGTTTCTAGGACCCTCTGGGTCCTTCTATTTTCCCATTCTCCCATACTTCTCTCACCTAGGGTCCCAATAGGATGTCCTCACATCTATCTGAATCTCCTGGTAAGTCAAGATTTTCACGGGACATCCCTTTTGGGCCAGAGTCCAATTATAAGTGAGTATATAACATGTGAGTCTTACTGCTTCTGGGTTAACTCAGTATGATCGTTTCTAGTTCCATTCTTTGTCCACAAATTTCAGGATTTCCTTGTTTTTAATAGCTGAGTAGTATTCCATAGTGTAAATGTACCAAAGTTTCTTTAACAATTCTTCAACTTAGGGACATTTAGGCTGTTTCCTGGTTCTGGCTATTATGAACAAGTCTTCTGTGAACATGGTTGAGCATATGTCCTTGTGTGGTGGCACATCTTCTTGATATATTCCAAGGAGTAGAATAGCTGAGTCTTGAGGAAGCCCTATTCCAAGTTTTCTGAGAAAGTACCAGATATACTTGTACAAAGTGGTAGTTCACGTTTGTGTTCTCACCAGCAATGAAGGACTGTTTCCCCTTTCTCCACATCCTCGCCAGCATGTGGTATCACTTGAGTTTTTCATTCTAGCCTTTCTGATGGGTGTGAGACAGAATCTCAGAGTTATTTTCATTTGTATTTCTCTGATGACTAAGGACGTTGAACATTTTTGTAAGTGTTGCTTAGCCATTTGATATTCCTCTGTTGAGAATTCTCTATTTAATTCTGAGCTTCATTTCTTAATTTGGTTGTTTGGTTTGGTGGTGCTTAATTTCATGAGTTCTTTATATATTTTGGATATTAGGTCTTTGTCAGATGTAGGGTTGGTGAAGGTATTTTCCCAGTCTGTAGGCTGTTGTTTTGTTCTATTGACAGTGTCTTCTGCCTTACAGAAGATTCTCAACCTCATGAGGTCCGATTTATTGATTTTTTTACCTTAAGGCCTGGGCTGCTGGAGTTCTGTTCAAGAAGTTGTCTCCTGTGCCAATGTATTCCAAGTCACCCCCTTTTTCTTCTACCCAATTTATTGTCTCTGGTTTTATGAATATACTTGGTCATGAGTTTTGTGCATGGTTATAAATATGGGTCTAATTGCATTTCTCTACATGTAAACATTCAGTTAGACCTGCACCATTTCTTGAAGATACTACCCTTTTTCTGTTGAGTAGATTTGGTTTCTTTGTCAAAAATCAAGTGACCATATATGTGTGGATTCATTTCTGGGTCTTCAATTCAATTCCATTGACCAACCTGCCTATTGCAGTGACAGTACCATGCTGTTTTAATTACTGTTGCTCTATGGTATAGCTTGAGATCAGGTATAGAGATTCATCCCGAGGATCTTTTATTGTACAGTATTGTTATAGATATTATGTTTTTTTCCATATGAAGTTGAGAATTAATCTTTTAATGTCTTTAAAAATTGTGTAGGCATTTTGATGGGAATTACATTGAATCTGTAAATTGCTTTTGGTAAGATGGCCATTTTTACTATGTTAATTCTCATGATCCATACACGATGGAGATCATTCCATCTTCTGGTATCATCTTTAATCTCCTAATTTAGAGATTTGAAGATTTTTTTTCAAACAAGTCCTTCACTTGCTTGGTTTGACTTACTCCTATATATTTTATGTTGTTTGTGGCTATTGTGAAGACTGTAGTTTCCCTAATTTCTTCCTCTGCATGATTTTCATTTGTATATAGGAAGGCTACTGACCTTTTTGAGCTAATTTTGTATCCAGCCATTTTGCTGAAGGTGTTTATCAGATGTACAAGTTCTCTGGTAGAATTTTGAAGGTCACTTATGTACACTATCATATCATCTGCAAATAGGGATAATTTGACTTCCTCCTTTCCCATTTGCTACCCCTGGATGTCCATTTGTTGTCCTATTTCTCTGGTTAGAATCTCAAGGGCTATATTGAATAGGTATGGAGAAAGTGGGCAGTCTTTCCTGGTCCCCGATTTTAAAGGAATTTCCTTGAATATTTCTCTATTTAATTTGATGTTGGCTATTGGTTTGCTGTATATAGCCTTTATTATGTTTAGATATGTGCCTTGTATCCCTGATATTTCCAAAACTTTATACATGAAAGGGTGTTGGATTTTGTCAAATGCTTTTTATGCATCTAACGAGATGATCATGTAGTTTTTTTCCCTTCAGTTTGCTTATATGGTAGATTACATTGATGGATTTCCATATATTAAACCATCCTTGCATGCCTAGAATGAGACCTACCTGGTCATGATGAATGGTATCTCTGATATGTTCTTGTATTTGGGTTGCAAGTATTTTATTGAGTATTTTTGCATCAATGTTCATCAGAGAAATTGGTCTGAAATTCTCTTTCTTTGTTGAGTCTTTGTGAGGTTTAGGTATCAATGTGACTGTGGCCTCATAGAATGAATTTGGTAATGTTCCATCCATTTCTATCTTTTGGAGTAGCTTGAAGAGTATCGGTTTTAGCTCACCCTTGAAGATCTGGTAGAATTCTGCACTGACTGAAACCATCTGGCCCTGGGCTTTTTCTGGTTGGGAGAATATCAATGATTGCTTCTATTTCTGTAGGGGAAATGGGACTATTTAGCTTGTTTATCTGTTCTTCACTCAACTTTGGGAAGTGAAATTGATCAAGAAAATCGTCCGTGATTGAGGGAGACCTCCTCCCCCTATATATGCTCTAAGAATGTCGATTCTCTTCTTGGTAACTTGTTATCCTTCCTCTAAGTGCCGCCAGGCCTCCCCATCCAGGGGAAGTGGTCAGAAAAGGGGCACCAGAGTTCGTGTGAGAGTCAGATCTCACTCTCCACTCAGTGGTGGAGAATATCATGTTCATCAGCCAGATCTTGGTAGGGGTTCAAAGTTTACTGCCTATATTCTCCTCAATCACAGACATAGGGGAGGGGAGAAGGGGGGAAGTGGGAGGGAGGGAAGAATGGGAGGAAACAGGGGAAGGACTAACAATCAAGATGTAATATGAACAAATTAATAAAAAAATATTAAAAGAAAGAAAGAAAGAAAAGAAAAAAAAGAAAAGCATCCATTTCCCTTAGATTTTCAAATTTTGTAGCATATATATGCCTTCAAAGTAGGATCTTATGATTCTTTGTATTTCTTCAGTGTCTGTTGTCATGTCTCCCTTTTCATTTCTGATTTTGTTGATTTCAATACTGTCTCTCTGTCTTTTAGTTAGTTTGGCTAATGGTCTGTCTATCTTGTTGGTTTTCTCAAAGAACCAGCTCTTGGTTTTGTTGATTCTTTGGACTGTTTTTTTAGTTTCTAATTTGTTAATTTCACCCCTGGGTTTGATTATTTCCAGACGTCTACTCCTTTTGGGTGTTTCTGCTTCTTTTTTTTCTAGGGCTTCCAGTTGTGTTGTTAAGATGCTTATGTGTGAAGTTTCCAATTTCTTTTTAAAGGCACTTAGTGCTATGAATTTTCTTCTAAACCCACTTTCAATGTGTGCAACAAACTTAGGTATGTTGTTCTTTCATTTTCATTGAATTTCAGGAAGTCCTTAAATTCTTTCTTTGTAGTTGTCATTAAGTAGAGAATTGTTTAGTTCTCATGCGTGTATAGGCTTTTTGTTATTTCTGTTGTTGTTAAAGTCCAGTTTTAGAACATGGTGATATGAAAGGATACAGGGCATTTCAATCTTCTTGAATCTGTTGAAGCTTTCTTTGTGACCTTCTATACGATCAATTTTGGAGAAGGTTCCATGGGGAGCTGAGAAGAAGATATAATCCTTTGTGTTTGGGTGAAAAGTTTCTGTAGATATCTGTTAGATGCATTTGATTCATGACATGGGTCAGTATTTTTATTTCTTAGTTTAGTTTCTGTTTCAATTACCTACCCTTCAGTGAAAGTGGGGTGTTGAAGTCTCCCACTATTAATGTGTGGGGATTGATGTGTTGTTTAAGCTTTGTTAACAGTTCTTTTACAAATGTGGGTGCCCTGGTACTGGGAGCATAAATGTTTATTTGAATTGGGATGTCATCTTGGTTGGCTTTACTGATGAATATGAAGTGACCATCTTCATCTCTTTTGATTAATTTTGGTTGGAAGTCTATTTTATTAGATATTAATATGGTTACACCAGCTTCCTTCTTGTGTTTATTTGCTTGGAATACCTTTTTCCAGCCTTTTACCCTGAGGTAATGTCTATCCTTATGGCTGAGATGTGTTTCTTGACTGTAGAGAAATGTTGGGTCTTATTTATGCATCCATTCAGTTATTCTGTGTCTTTTGATTGCAGAATTGAGACCATTGATGTTGAGAGATATTAATGACCAGTGACTGTTAAGTCACTTTTTTGATGTTTGATTTTGATGTTGATTGCACTAGAATGTTTGTGTGATTATGTTTTTGCGATGGTGTAGTTATTTACTTCCCATGTAATTTTGGTTGTAGCTTGCCATTTTGGGTTGGAGGTTTCTTTCTATTAACTTCTGTAAGGCTGGATTTGTGGAAAAGTACTGTTTGAATTTGTTTTTGTTGTGGAATACCTTGTTTTCTCCATCAATGGTTATTGATAGTTTCATTGGGTATAGTAGTCTGGCCTGGCATCTATGGCCTCTTCATTTTTGTAGGACCTCTGTCCAGGCTCTTCTGGCTTTTATGGCCTCTGCTGAAAAGTCAGGTGTAATTTTGATATATTTGCCATTATATGTTGCTTGGTATTTTTCTCTTTCTGCTTTTAATGTATATATTTTGTTTTGTATATTTTGTGTTTTGATTATTATGTACCGGAAGATTTTCTTTTCTGGTATATTGTATTTGGTGTTCTGTAGGCCTCTTGTATGTTTAAATTGGGGAAATTTTCTTCTATGATTTTGTTGAAGATATTTTCTGGGCCTTGGAGTCAGGATTCTTCTCTTTCCTCAATGCCTATTGTTCTCAGGTTTCTTCTTTTCATGATGTCCTTGATATTTGGATGATTTGTGTCAGGATTTTTCAGATTTAGCATTTTCTTTGATGGTTGTTTCAAGTTCTACGGTTGTATTTTCTAGTCCTGAGACCTGTTCCTCTATTTCTTTGATTCTATTTGAGAAGCTCACCTCTGTGTTGGCTTGCTTTCTTCTCTAGGGTCTCTCATTCCCGTCTTTCTTCTGTCTGTGCCTTTATCAGTGTTTCCATTTTCATCTTCAGATCTTTAACTATTTTGTTGACTTCCTTCATCTGATTGTTTGTATTTTCTTGAATTTCTTTCAGTTCCTCTCTATAGGCCTCTTTTATGTTTTCAACCTGTTTGGCTGTATCCTCCTGCATTTGATTACTGATTTTATACATTTCTTTCATTATCATCTTCATTAATAAGGATTTTCTTGTATTTCCACTGTGTCTGAGTTCTCAGGGTTGCTTTTTGGGGGGAATATCTGGGATCTGGAGATGAAGAATTGTTTTGGTTCTTGTTGTTTGTTTTCTTATGTTGTCCTTTAGTCATCTTGTTGTCTTTGATGTTGGGAGGTAGCTTCTGGTGTCCTTCCCTGGTCTAGGGCTCTCCAGTTCTTGCAGTCTGTGGCTCTTTGTCAGGTTACTGGTCTCTGGGCGGTAGATCAGATACAGTGCTTGATAGGCACCACCATCTTGGAATCCCCTTGCACTGTGTTTCTTTTGTGGTCTTCTGAGAGTCCACAGTGTGCCACCAGCTGGCTGTTGTATAAGCCTTTTAAAACCACAGGTGTTTTCTGATTAAGAGGGGGTCAGATTCAAATAACTCAAGGGATTAACTGCACAGTTTGAGGTGTCAAGATGGATGAGGCTACCGGACAAGCAATGGAGGTGTCTGTGGAGTGAAAGAATAACCCAGTAAAGAAATGGGACGTCAGTCCTGCAGCCATTACCAGTAGAATAAACTCAGTTCTCCAGATAAAAGTCCACCAACTTAGCAAACCAACTTGGTGCTCTGTGCTGAGAACTCAGCCAAATATTTCTATACAACTGTGCATTAACCTAGGAATATAGTTAAGTCATTGGTGTTTCCATGTTTGATGTGTAACAGAATAAATTAATATATCCATTTGAAATAATATAAAAAATACTGTTAGACAATGTGACCAATCACTCCTTTATAAATATGGATTAAACAGCATGTCATGGAGATACTAGAGCAATTGAGTTCAGAACATTCTGGCACTTGATTTTAATTACTGATAGCTGATAAAGATATCTTACAAAGACACATAAAACTTTACCCTATTAAATGAAGTTATTTCTCTTTTGCTCCTATCAATTTGCTGCTCAAATTCCAGATAATATGTTTTATACTTCCTCATGTCAATCAGTTATTTTGAACTTAATTAAGTCTTGTATCTTTGTACTAGCTATAAGTATGTTCAAAATTTACCAAACTTAACAATTTATAAATCCTTTAACACATTAGAGGGCCAGTTTGTTAGTTTGTTTAAATTTTATGATTTTTCAATAGCAAAATCATAAAAGCAATGTTCCACTTCCTAATATTCATATCCATTTATCATCTGTATGCCCTTGTTAGAACCATATTTATTTATTCATTCAGTTTTTATTTAAATTCAAATTGAAGGAAATGCACTGAGAAGACTTCTTGGCAAATGGTAAAGTTATTCTACTGATCTGGACCATTAGCTTTGCAGAATATCACCATCTTCTAGCATATCCTTTAAACATAAAAATTCTCTTTAGAGGGAATACCACTACTGACTTTCCTTGCTTCCTCCACCCTGAAATACTATATATATAAAGAAATAGTGACCAAGTGGCTAATACAGGTTCAGTGGAATATAGGTACTAAGCAGGCTGAATTCCTTCCTTGCTTTAACTCAAATACATATGCTAATTAATGGCATATGAATTTTGTCTTGTACCTGGGTATCATGCCTTATAATTACATGCCTGTAATTCTAGCATTCAGGAGGCTAAAATTACTGTGAGTCCCAGTCCAGCCTCTAAAAGCAAGAAGCTTTCAACAAAGAGATAAATAGAATTTCCCTTTTCCCATGAGTTGCAGCCTTGCTTGGATGTGCACACTCCACTGTAGAGATCTTTCACAAACAAGAAAGCAGTTGCGTGGAGAATGCTTTCCACATTATTGACCATGGCCTCTCCTCTTACCTCCTGGTTCATAAACAATGTTCCTCTGTGCTCCATCTCCACCATGACTACAGTGGAGGAAGCAGCTTTCAATATTCATGGAGTCAGCAGCTGTGGCAGCTACTGAGAAGAGCCTTATAACAAGAGCAGAGAATGCAGCATCTTGCTTTACATTGAATATCCTTGAAGGTTACTTTCATATACTATTATTGAGAATAGAGAAGCTCTACCTTATATCTGCCCTTAACTTTATTTGTCCTCCATGATTGCTTTGACTCTCTAATAATCTGCTCTGGTGACTTGGAACTCAAGCCAACAATGCAATACTGCAATTCAGTTTTCTGATGGGTTGCCAAGGCTTTAATAACTGGCTACAGAATTAAGATCATAAATGCATCCTTGTTTACAATGTTGAGAATGTTCCAAGCTCCCAACTGACTTACAGATAAACCTTCTGAACAGGACCAATTTGAAAGCCAGGCATTTCATACATAGTCACTTGGTAGAAAAGCAAAAGGTTGAACTATAACAGGAATGGCATGAGGAGTGGCCTTTGGAGAATAAGAGATAATAACACATTTATTTTATTTTATTTTATTATTTTTATTTTATTAATTTATTCTTATTACATCCCATCCCTTGTATCCTCCCATTCCGCCCTCCCTCCCATTTTCCTCTTACTCCCCTCCCCTAAGACTGTGACTGAGGGGGACTTCCTCCCCCTTTATATGCTCATAAGGTATCAAGTCTCTTCTTGGTAGTCTGCTATCCTTCCTCTGAGTGCCACCAGGTCTCCCCATCTAGGGGACATGGCCAAATATGTGGCACCAGACATTTTAATCTTAGATATAAAACTAAACAAATCCAGGAATATAAGGTGAATAAGTTTGACTATTTTTTCCCAAAAAAGCACAAAGTTAAATAAGAAATCATTCCTCATTATTATAATTGGAGAATCCTTTAATATTTAATGAAATAAAAAATAATGAAAATCATCCTTTTGTATAGTGTCATGGTACACATGAAATCTTCTCACATTTAGAAAGCAGAAGGAAGATCAAAAGTTTAAGGTTAGCATGGCCTCAAAATGTTTTGTAATATCTTGGGCTTTGTGAGACTCTGTCAAATAAGTAAATACATATATAATGTGGTAGTTTAAAATCAATGTCCGCTTTAGACTCATTTGAGTGCTTGGCTGTAGGGACTGGCAGTATTAGCAGGTGTGGGTTTGTTGAAAGAAGTGTTCTACTGTGGAAGCATTCTTGAAAGTCTTATATGCTCAACCTTTGCCCAGTGTGGCACACTGTCTGCTTCTGCTGCCTATGGATCAAGATGTAGAACTCTTAGCTCTTTCTCCAACACCATGTATGCCTGTACACCACCATGATTCCTGGCAAGCTGAAAATGGACTAAACTTTTGATGTAAGCCAGTCCCAATCAAACGTTTTTCTTTGTAAGATTTGTCATGGTCACGGTGGCTCTTCACATAAACAGAAAATTGAATTAAGACACACACATACACACACACACACACACACACACACACACACACACACACACTAAATATTCAACCCAGTTCAAAAGTATTATATCTTCTGAATGCTTTATTTTATCTAACTTAATAGGTTTCCTTAATAGCCAAAGATCTTTTCAGCTTTATTGAAAATTATTTGATACAGAGGTTGAACACAATGACTTTGAAATCTGATCTTTATTCAAATACAAGTCCTATTACTAGCCAAAGGTTGACTTTTAAGGATTCCCTTAAAAACAGGTTCTTTGCACATCTTTATATTTCTTTTTTTTTCTGTTGTAATTTGCTTTTGCTATAACAAGGAATATAAAAAATTAATGATAAATAATGTTATATTTATCCATATTTAAGTTATATTTGACTTTAAAGAAATAAGCACAAAATCATTTTATTCAAAGAACTGGGGCAAGCCAATGTTTTGTTGTATACTATAAAGATACTATAAAACTAAAATTAAGTTTTACTTTTCTTCCTACAGATAACATAGCTACAAACATGTACCCAGAGATATCACCTTGCTATTTTCCTGAAAGATATTATGCTGAGATTTATGGTGATGAATCTTTGGGAAGGCAATGAGTATACATAAAGGAGATAGAGGGGACCAAGAGAGAAATGGGCATTGGAAATTTCCCCCTAATTCTAAAAAACAGATGACATGTGGCTGAGCACAAGCCTAGAAAAATTTTAGCTCAGAAACACTGACTACTCTCTCAGAGATGCTAGTTATATTTCATACCTGAATACTTTCAGGCTTATTGCCATCAGGGCCAGGTCGTCCTCATGGCATGACATTAACCCATATTTCATCCTCTTCCAGGATTTTGCTTCTGTCCTTTGAGCAGCACAACACTGAACTGTTAGCTCTTCTGATGTTTCCTTAAGCTTCCCCTCAGCTAGCAGGGTGCTTGCTTGTCTCTTATGGGAACAGCAGCTACATAGGGGTTGTTTTGGTTTTTTAAATTTTTTATTTAAATAATTTATTCAGATTACATCTCAATTGTTGTCTCCTCACTTGTATCTTCCCTTTCACCCCTCCCTCCCTCTTTCATCCTTTTCCCTCACCTAGATCTATGACAGAAGGAGACCTCCTTCCCCTCTATATGATCACAGCGTACCAGCTGTCATCTGGCTAGTCTGCTTCCCCTTCTTCTGAGTGTCACCAGGCTTTTCCACCAAAGGAAATGGTCAAACAGGGGCACCAGAGTTCATGTCAGAGTCAGTCCCCACTCTCCATACAACTGTGGATAATGCACTGTCCATTGGCTAGATCTGAATAGAGGGTCTAGGTTTACTGCATTCATTGTCCTTGGTTGATACAGTAGGTTTTCTAAAAAATATTTTATTAATTTATTCATATTACATCTAAATTGTTAGCTACAGTAGTTCCTGTATGCCCTTTAGCCCAGATCTGCCAGCCTTGATGGTCTTCTTGTAGGGATCCAGGACCTGCTACATCCTTCTATATCCCAATTCTCCCATGCCACTCTCACATGGAGTCCTAATAGTAAGTCCCAGCATCTGTCCCAACACACTGCTGAGTGACTATTCTCAGAGACCATCCATGGTGGGCTAGTATCCACAATAGTATAAGTGAGAATATACCATGTGTATCTTTCTGAGTCTGGGTTACCTCATTCAGGATGGTCATTTCTAGTTCCATCCACTTGCCTGCAAATTTCAAGGTTTCCTTGTTTTTAATGGCTGAATAGTATTCCATAGTGTAAATGTACCACAGTTTCTTTATCCATTCTTTCACTGAGGGACAGCTAGATTGTTTCCAGATTCTGGCTATCATGAATAAAGCTGCTATGAACATACTTCCTTGTTTTGTGGTTGAGCACCTTTTGGGTATATTTTAAGTAGTAGACTATCTGGGTCTTGAAGTAGCCCTATTCCCAGTTTTCTGAGAATATGCCAGATTGATTTTCACAGTGGTTGTACAAGTTTGCACTCCCACGAGCAATGAATGAATGTTCCCCTTTCTCCACTTCCTCACGAGCAGGTGCTGTCACTTAAATTTTTTATCTTAGCCATTCTAATGGGTGTAAGATGGAATCTCAGTCAAAATCACTCTAAGATTCCATCTTACAGCCATGGGGGTTGTTTTATTTTCCATGTTAGAGACCTGCAGAGGCTACCAAGGTAAAGCAAGCAACAGAAAAGAACAAAATCTCAGGAAATCCTGTAATCTAGGGATGTCATGTACTCAGGGTGATTTCTTTACTTTCCCATGCTGTTGGTGAATTAAAGAGGAAGATTTCCCGCATGTGGCAAAATAAGACTCTCCTTTTCCACCTGCAATATGTTATTTAGAATAAAATCAGTATGCTTTTAAACCGAATAACCTAAACTTTTAAACCAAAAAATCCTCGGAGCTAAGTTAGTATTCCGTGATTCCTTGAAATAATTCTGAGCCATTTCAAACATCTGGATAAATGAACAGGCATTGGGGAATTTTGAATTCACAATTTTTGCTCACAATAGAAGTTTATTTAGAATGAAAGGGAGTAGAACATAGATATTTCCCTCTCTTTTGCTCCCTATCCATACTCCCTTTGAATTTTCACTGTCAAAATATCATGTGTTAAGGAAAAGCACCGTTTCATAATTAAAACTCTTTATGTATTTATTTTCATACAACGTATTTCATATATTCTTACCATGATTACCCCTCCCTGACTACTCCTGGACCCTGCCTACCTTCCAAGCCACCCAAATCTATGCCTTTTCTATCTCTCGTTTTAGAAAGCAAATGGAAAGGAAAAGATAGCCGAATTAAAATAAAGGAAAAGCACAAGAAATGCATACACACATAGATAAACAAACATTCAAAACCAAAGCTCATAAAAACATAAAATCAGAATCCATAATATACAACAAAAGGCCAGTTAGAAAACAAGAAGCCCAAACAAAGTCATATGAGAGTAACAGTCTACAAAAAAAAAAAATACCATTGCGTTCATTTCATGTTGACCATCTATTGCTGAGCATGAGGTTTGTCCGTAGTGTGCTTTCTATACCTAGTGAAACTTCATTGGATAAAACTAATTGTTCCTTTATAAGATGATGTCAATTGGAGATAGCTTCTTGGCGAGGGGTAGTGGCCTGTGTCCACTAAGCCTTTTCAGTGATGGAACTCCATGTGCCTCATACCTGTGGAGGCCCTGTGCATACTGCTACAGTTCTCTGAGTTCATATGTATGTCAGCCCTGTTGTGTCAGCCCATGTGCACATAATGTCCATCTGATTAGTAGGTCTATATGACAGAGTGGCACATGATGGCACTGATATAAGGTGAGTCCTAAGATGAGCCATGGAGGAACAGAGTTGGGATTTTTGCTTTTTTAAATGGAAGATGAGTTGCACATTTTGCTTCTATGTACAGATTTGTTTTTAGTTAGTGCTAACCTTCTCTCTGACTTTTTCTGGAGCTAAATTATGGCAGCTTGAAAATGAATTTTACATATGCAACTGTGAAAAGGAGGCATCCTAACAGGGATTATTCACGTTAGTATCTATAGCTACACAAGTGCTGCAAGTTGATTGGGCTACTTAGGGAGAAAATTCAGACCGAAGCTCAGAAATTATTCTTTTTTCTCTGTATTGATTTTAGTTGTTATGGGAACAAGGCTTACTTATAGCTTTACCAAGTAATTCATAATATTTGTTGTACTGGCCAAATAATTTTTTAAACTTTGTTCTTATTTTATTAAGTCTAGTTTATAACACTATCTCCAAATAACTCTCCATTAAAGGGAATTATATATAAGGCCTTTTCTGACTACTTGATTAGATGTATAAAGGTCCAGCAACTTGATATTTCTCTTAAATTTTTTCCTATTCATTAGCAAAATAATGTTAGGTATAACCATGCAATTATTTTACAATGTTTCTTTTCATGAGAATTTGGTGTGCCTTTTCTATAAATATTACTCATTACAACATTGGGCAAGGTTTCATGGTGGCTCTAACACTAGATTCTTTCAAGTTTATAAGGAAAATATTTTCCTTTAATTGCTCTCAGTTGGACTTTTCAGAGAGAACTTTCTGACTCTTGGGGAACTCTCAGGTAAATCCTGTGAGTGGCTAAAATAGGAGAACAATTTTGACATCATGATTTAATTTGCTTTCTGCACTATTAGCTGACAAAGCAGTATATTCATTTAAGCATGCTTAATTTACAAGGAACTATAAGAGCTAATGAAGTAATGGTTCCCATGTAAAGACATTTTTTCTGAAGTTTTACGGTATTAAGTATAACTTCCATAATTTATGGAGGTTAATTTTCACAATTTTAGAACACAAGTTTGTAATATAAACCATATCCCTCTTTTCATAAAAGTTAATTTATGTTCAAGTATTTTGAAAGTTCTTTAAAATTAAACAATTCAGTGGCTAATAACATTTAATATAATTAAGTGATTGAATTGTATTATTTTAAAAATTCTTTGCTTTGATTTCTATTTTTCTTTCTTACATCTCATATACTCTGTGATCATTCCAATGCCTTTACTGCTGCTGTTTGATTTCAATTCCCCTCCCGTTGTCTATTCCTGAATCCCTAGAGGGTACCTTAAAGTTGAGAATGAAATCAGACTCATTTTATGATCAGTTTAACCCTAAAATCCAAATCTTTTTAACTTACTAAAATGCTGTCTTTTCACCCAGTTTAGGGAAGAGAATGAAAATTCTCAGGCCCATCCTTTATATTTTCTGTCTTCATACATCATATTTAAACTATGGGTATATTTTCATTCAACCTCTCTGTTCTCTTCGATATGGTTCTACCTCTTTTCCTCCGCTGCTCTTCCTACACCTGGTGTCCACCCACACCTCATGAGCTTGTCGCCATCCTTGCTAAACAGCTTCAATAGTCTTCTCACTGGCTTTGTGCAACCCTAGCTTATTCTGAGGGCAGCAGCTAGGATGATGGACCACTCAGTTATCCTAGACAAGCATTGAATACTTAACATGTCTTGTACAATGCAAGCCAATATCCCTGAGAAGGGTGACACTTCCTCCTGACCTGCCCACCACTCCCCATTGCTCTAAATGACAATGTATATATTTCCTTTCTCGTCTTCATCAATTAACCTCTTCGTAGCTACTCCAGCATGCCAAACAACTTGAACTTCCTCTTACCCTCTATCTATAATATTTTACCTCCAGCCCCTTCTGGCTCACTTTCTCACATCTGCTGTGGCTCACCTAAAATGTCATCCACGAGAGCGTTCCTTACTGCACTCATAAAACAGCACTCTCCTTGGCTACCAGCTTCTAAGCACTTGATTTGCTTCATTCTGTTGTTGCTGCTGTTTATTGTATTCATTAAGATCTGACAGGATTATGTTTTCTTAAGATTTGTACCGGGTTTCTTTATCTCTGCTAGACTAAACAACTTGAAAAACAGACTTTTGTTTCATCGCTCTGTGCACCAAGACATGGCTGATATAAGGCTCACAGCAGTTAGGTGAAAGGGTCTGAGTAAATTGCACAGGCCTCATGCAAGTAAACCAGCTAGGCATTGTAACACATGTTTTGCACTCAAATTGGGCAAGGAGAAAAAATATTTGAAAAATTATCACTTACAGGTTTGTTTGTCTTTCTAACAGTCCAACTTTCATTGGCTACTTTATTGAAAACTGGGGAAATGAAAAGTCAGGTATGACATTCTTGCTCACATAGTTCTTTAATTTCTGAAAGAGCAAAGCTGTGTTTATCTTCAGTCTGTTCAAAGCTCTATTTAGGCTCCACATCTGTCCGACCAGTGCTGTTTTTCACTGTCTTCTGGTGGTTCAGTCTTAGATCTATAGTGTTATTACTCCAGCAGTTTGTCTTTGTAAAATCAGTAAACAAATAGATAAAGTAAATAAAAAATAAATAAAACAAACAAAAAGTTGGAGGACTACAGTATAAAGAGGATGCTTGTCATCGTGATCATGGTCAGCATTATTGCAAAATGCCGAAATTGATGCAATGTTTGTTCTACAGTACTTCTAGGATGCCATTATATAAATCTGTGTGCTTTTAGTGTTAATAATAGTCTACTGCTTTCTTGTGAGATTCTTGGTGGTAATATCAGGACGAGGGGACAGAGGCACAGCTCCAACACTGCCACACTCAGCAGCTTAAGGAGTTGCCCTGTGCTTTTAAGGTCCTTGATTCAGCTCAGAACATGACTTGTGGTTTTGACACTGGAAAGACTTTTCTGAAGCAGCCAACTTATGAAGCATATTTGGAATTTGTGATTAAGATACTAATGCAAGGCAGTTCCTAGTAGGTCCAATGCACTCCAGCATGTGCCTATGCACCAATAAGTATATAGGCCATCACTAATGCAGCTTGGTGGGTTCAAAGAACAACTGAGGATGAAAAGTTGGATAAAGGGTGTGGATCTGGGAGGAAATGGAGAAAGGAGAGGAAAGTGTTCAAATACAATGTATAAAGTTGTTGAAGAAGTAATGAAATATTTTAAAATACATTGGTTCAACATTTGATTATTTACCCACCTAACAAGAATGGAGGGCCCTACCACAAAAATGAACTGGTGAAAAAAAACCCTATATTTTAATATTCATAGTAAAATCACTATGTAACTGTTTGTGGTTTGTTGTTGCTCTTGTTTGTTTGGGTTGTTTTGTTTTGTTAGTTTGTATAAGAAGTGTATTCTAGCTTGTAGAATTTTACAGTTAGTCCATTAATCTCTTTGTCTTTTGATGACTCAATATTTAATTTTATGATAAAAACCTAAAATTGAAAGTTGTATGTGAATTTGTATTCACTTGTTTGTTTTTACTTCCTAGACTTCAGATTTTATGAATAAACCAAAATGGTATCCGAAATTGACACCGCTTCTAAAGTGACTAGTCCCCAGTTAATAAAAAACAACAAATATCTGTTTCAATCAAATATTTCCTGTTTTATTATTGAAGCTAAAGTAATTAGTCTAACATTATTAGCACTAGCCATCTAAGGTTTTCTAATATCATAACCAGTATGCTTATTTAACTTCCTCATTTTACAGTGCCTTTAAACTCAGTCTTCCATGTTTGTGCCTTAATGTGTTCAAAAATTAATTGTTTACAAGTCAAGAATAATAATTTCAGTCATCTGTAAACTTTAGGTTTCTGTACTATTTTTTTTAAAGTGTACTCACAAGTGAAGTCATCACAAGCAATATATTCTACTCTAAATACTAGCATTGTTGTTACTTGAGTAAGCAAAATTAAATGCCTACTTTTTGTAGTATAAGGATTCCCAAACTTGTGAGCATAACCCCAATTTTCAAATACAAGGGACGATTTTATATATTCTATTTCATATGTAAATTTAAACTAACATTGTAACTTGGCATGATAACAAGCAGACAGTTTAATCAAGGACAGTTTAATTACATCTATAACTATTAACTATAACTATAACTATTAATTTACAGATGAGATTTTTACATATTTTCTTACCATTATTTCTTATATTATCAGTTCCAAATCTAGTTTCAAAGCACATATATTCATTATGTGCTTCAGAGTATAAAGAGATATTAAACAGTGATTAATTAATTAATTAATATTTTCCAATACTACTGTCTAAAATTATTATCCTACTCTTCCATACTCTACATATCATTTCATGTTGGTATTTTCAATCTTCTGACTCAGTTATACATGGGCTTATCAAAGGATTAATAACTTCTTTGAACAGCCGTTTGATATCAGTCTGGGCTAGAGAGGAATAGTTCACTAAATTGTCTCTGTGATCTTCAGTTCTTGAAGGGCACAAAGAACATATTCCTGCCAAAGAAATTTCCAGATTGAGAAAACTAAGGCTACATGTGAATTTTAAACAAGTCAGGGACATTGAGTTATGGTCAGTTTCATTACAGTACAGAATGACCACTTTCTCTTAACTGACACCCAGTTAGAATTTGAAATTAAATAAGTGTGTTATGGGTACCAATTCAGCTGTGGTAAACACCTAGATAATTTAAATTAATGTAACAAGGGATCTATAGTCTACTGGGGAGCATTATATGAATACGTAAATATAAAATGGGTTTACACACCTGTAATGATTGATCTAACAATGCTGTTGTGGTGGTTCCATGACGTTCAACTTATTTGCTGAATGTCTATCTAGATGCTGTCCCGTGGTAAAAACAAAAACACAAACAAAAAAACTACTCTCTTGCACAATTACTTCTAATACTTCAAATCAATAAAACAGCCATCAGTGTTTTCCTTCCTGCCCAACATCTGTAGTTTCATCTCTGGTGTTTGGAGGTTTATAAATGGGAACATCGCGGCGGTAGTTTAGAGAAAAATATGTGTGAAGGTTCTGATTTTTAGACTGAATGAACTAATAGCCTAATTTTTCAAGACTCAGCTCTCAGGCGTTTCTCCCCGTGCCTGCTTTATCTCTTAGCTCACAGAAGTTTATGCTTCATTGATGGAATATACACTAAACAGAGTTAGGAATGCACAAACTCTGCCTTCCCAAGCACTCCTTAATCCCAGGTTAAGGAAGAAGCTCACATCCATAAAAGCACCTGCCAGAAATGCTAACTCCAACAAAAACACACATAGAGCACTGGAACTCAGCAGAAACTGGCCATTCAGGCTATCTAGATGAGACCTGATAGGCTGTGATCACATGGTGGGGGAGGAGGTCCCCTTCTGTCACAGGTATAGGGCAGAGGAATAGGGTGAAAGAGGGAGGGGGAACAGAAAGATACAAGTGGGGGATAACAATAGGGATATAATCTGAATAAACTATTTTTTAGAAAACAAACCCCACTGTGCTGCAAATCTCATGGACCTAAGTGAGCAAGTCATTTATAGCCTCCAGAGCAGAAAAGGTCGCTATCTAAAACCCTGGGTAACTAAAGAACCTTCCCTGTCAGGAATCCTAGTACTCTTTCCTGAAAAAGCATTTTGTAATAGCTTCTGGCAAAGGGATAAGGCAGTCAGTGGTAAAAGTAGATGTCTTTCATTTAATGCTGCCATCTTCCAGCATGAAGATTTCTCAATTAGTTTTCCTTTTGATTAATTGATGCCTCCATCCCAAACTCTCTCTTCTATACTTTGTTTCATATATGTCTTTCTAGATAACAAATGGGACAGAGGGTAGGGGATTTAGGCTACTTGGATGACTTCTCATGTAAAATTCAATTTTTCCTTAATGAAATTCTTCAATGTGTTCGTGGTCTGTGGATCTAATATTGTCATACAACCCATAAGTTTACCTCCATACAGCAAACCTCTGTATTAGTGTGTGTGTGTGTGTGTGTGTGTGTGTGTGTGTGTGTAAAAAGAAACACATACTCCCTCCCACCTACCAGTCTCACACTGTGTATCAGTGACCCACATTCATGTGGGATCTGGAGAGGTCCTAGTCCTGTATGGTATCTTGCCTTGTGAATTCTCAGGTAAGACACTTAAAGGTTCAACCTTGAGAAACACTTTATTTCTGCTATCAGAAAGGAATCCCCAGGGAATTTTGTTTCTCTGTTCTCTCCAAGTGCAGAGCTCAGAGACCAATGGGCAAAACACAATGTAGACTTCATTTTTTCAGCCACGCAGCCTCACAGGTATCTAAGAGTCTTTGGCTTTTACATTTGTTTACAGAAAGGAAAACACTTTACCTGTCCAGATCTAAGATAGGTATTGTTTTCATACAAATTCCCACATGCCCCTAACACGATGGTCTCCTCAAAGAGGGAATATCTAATTTCAGGAGCTACATAAAGTTGTAAAGAACACTAAAGCTATGACTGTTTCTCTTGTGCATGTGATTGTGATTTAGTCTTCGCGTTTCCCCAAGGCTGACTGCTATTGCATAGATAGTCTTTCTCCCAAGACTTTGAGTTTTTCCTCATTGTTAATTCCACTTTACACTGGCTTTTCCTTTTTCATATTTCTCTCCCTTTTTCTAATTTGGGTACAGCACTGTATATGGGAAGAGCATCCTAGATCCCTTTTAGAAATGGTCTTTTTCATTTATAATGGATGATATTTTCACTTTTGAGGAAAGTAAGTCAACCGTTGTAATTTTTCTTACTAAGCACCAGGACCGTGGCAGGATGACAGCAATGACCCGAGAGAGTGAACAGACTGTGAACAGTGTGGCCAGCTGCACCCTCACGGTTGAAGACGCACTGTGTCAGGAATACAGACCAACATGTTTGTCTCTACATTCTGTCAGAATTCATCAAGTGACAATTACTCCACAACATGTTACATCTTTGTTGGCAGCTTTTTAGCAACCTTCCTTCCTTTTCCTGACTGAAGCCTGAACTGCCCATTGGCTACATCCGTGTAAGGAGTCAAAGTCCAGTCCAGCCATGATCATTGGTTGGTGGCTCAGTCTCAGCAAGACCCTCTGGTCCCTGGTTAGTTGGCTCTGTTGGTCTTCTTGTGGAGCTCCTGTCACCTCCACATCTATTTTTCCTTCAGCCCACTTTTCCACAAGACACCCTTTGCATCGCCCAATGTTTGGCTGTGAGTCTCAGCATCTGTTTCGAACTGCTGCTGGGTAGACCCTCTCAGAGGACAACTCTGCTAGGCTCCTGTCTGCAAGTATAGTAAAGTATGGTTAATAGTGTCAGGGGTTGTATCTCTCCTATGGGCGGGTCTTTGGTTGGGCTAGGCATTGGTTGGAGGGTCTCTCACTCTCTCAATCTCTGCTGTATCTTTATCTTTAGCCCCGCACTTCTTGTAGGCAGGGTAAAATTTTGGTCCATGTTTTTGTGGGTGGGCTGGTGTTCCTCTCCCTCTTCTTGGAGTCTTGTCTTTTTAGAGGGTATCTTCTTCAGTCTCCCTGACCCCTGCAACTAGGAGTCTCTGCTAGAGTTGCCCTCATATCCTCCCAGAAGCCTACTCTGACTTAGGTCTCCAGCTTTTCACAGAGATGTCCCTGCTCACAATTTCTCTTTTCTCTGTTGATCCTCTGTCCTCCTCCTTCCCTCCTGGGGTCAGATCTCTACTCTCACTTCTCTCTGCACTCCATAATATGAAAACAACTTGCATGTCCCTCAACTGAAAAATGGATAAAGAAACTGTGGCATATTTTCACAGTGGAACATTAGTCAGCTATTAAAAACAAAGAATACATGAGATTTGCAGGCACATGGATGAAACTAGAGAAGATCATCTTGAGTCAGGTAACCCAGACCCAGAAAGACACACGTGGTAAGTAATCACTTAAAGTGGATTTTAGCCATATACCACAGGATGAACATACTACAACGCACAGACCCAAAGAAGATAAGTAGCAAGGAGGACCCAAGGTAAGATGCTTATATCTCACTCAGAAGGGGAAATAGAGTAGACAGCGGCTGAACAGAGGGAACAAAGTAGGAGAAGGAGTGTAACTCTCTCTTCTTTAAATTGCCTTTGATCATGGCATTTTATCATGGACAGCAGCAGTGAAGTAACTAACAATGCAAAGAGAATCTCTGCAGGAATAAGATAATGAGCCTTCTGTTGCTATTGCTGTCATACAGCCAGACAGCAGAATCAAAGTGCATGAGTGAGGCAGGATGCAGGATGGAGAAATGAAGGGCTGGGAGGAGGTGCCCTAGGCAAACTAATAGGCAGGTGGGTATTAGGTCCCGATGGACAAACACGTATGTACATGGATGGCAGTTTGAGCGGAACAGGTCAATAGCAGGGACCAAGCTGAGATGAAGTCCTTGGGATTACTATAAGTGCTATGCCTGTTGGTCCCATGGGAAGTAAGTCAGCTAGGCCGACCACAGGTTGATGGGAGTGGCATTATGGCAGTGTCAGTCATCCCCTTTTCCCTGGATCCCACGTGCGGCTTTTGCTGATGTGTCTGATAAGTTCCCAGGCATGTTTTTCTGATATCATTTTAATCCACTCATAGGTTCCAATAGTCTTGATTTACTTTGGTAGATTTACAGGGTAGAATACTTTCATATTTTTTTAAGGCAGGAAATTATTTATCAGCCTATGCAGTCTGGGTGATGTCAGTCAGATGCTGGTGTTTACATGTCCACCAAGGTGCGGAGTTACCCTTCATCCTCAAAATGGCCTTAAATGTGGCTTGTAAAATGAAGTCTCTTATGGCAAGGAATAGTCTAAAATATCCACTCTTTTTATATTTTAAGACATGGAATACCCTAATGGCAACATCTACAAGAATAATCACAATCTGTCAATACAATCTAATAATACAAATGAGAGGTTTTATTAGAGAGGCAAACATGCTTGGGGATGCAAGCCTGCTAAGTTATCAGTATACTTTAAGGTACCTTCCTTAAAAAGTGTCTTTACCTGAAATCAACCAACCTTAAGCTTCAATGGAGGTCCATGAACACCTGAAATGGTGTGCTCTGTTTTTATATGAGTTTGTATATGGAGCAGGCATGAAAACACAAGTAATTCCCATTAGAAACCTGTCCAACAAAAACAAAGCAGAACAAAATCCATAAAAACATTTCTTTCACCGTCTTACATGAACGTCCTATGAGAAATATAGTTCTATATTTTATTAAAGCAAGTAGCATATAAGGCCATTTTGAGGATGAAGGGTAACTCTTCACCTTGGTGAACATGTAAACACCAGCATCTGTTGTCTGGCATCACCCATATGGCACAGGCTGATAAACAAAATATAGAACTATAAAATAAAATACAAAGTTATTATTTTTCTTACCCTGATATAGATGTTGTGTAATAATAACTGACAGTGGGGACTCTGGAAAATACTTAGCAAATAACTCTTTTTATGTTATGAATTCAAAACAAACCTTTGCAGCTACACAGTAAACAGACTGAGGCTTACTGAGGGAACTGTACTTCCCAGAAGGTCATTTCAACCTCAGCTGAAGCAAATGCAATCAGCAAAGCCAGTCTGTAGGAAAAATTTAATGACAGGAATTGACATCATTTCTAAAAACAACATACACACTAAATTGGTCATTATCTGCTATTACAAAATTGAAGGTAGAGATCCAAGGTTCAAGGCCAAAAGCTTTCCTTAAAATAGCTTGCAAAATGAGCCCAATTACATAGAAAATGATAATAAAAATATTCTAATAACTATTCATCGTGATTTCAAGGTCACTTATAATAATAATACATGTAAACATTTGATATCTTTACCTTATTAAAGTTACACTTTCATGTACCTTAAAAGCTGACAGTATTATGAATAGAAAAAGCTTTATATATGCATGATTTCAAAAATATCTATTAAAGATTATCATTGTACTTGTTGTTTTTTATCATTTAAGTTTGAAATTCTTTTTAGACACCATATACTGTAGCAGACAAATTTTCTTTTTAATTTATTATTCAGAGCTTTAAACTTAGTATTTATAGTTGTTATCAAAACAAACACAAACACAAAACTCAGCATGGTATTTTTAGCCTCACTCTTAATCTTAGGATGACATTCATTTCTCAAGAAAGGCAGTTAAAGGTCTTCAGATTAAAAACTTAAGAAATGGATTTTGCACCAAAAATACCAGCTGTATAAAAATTCTTTTAAAGCTGGTGTTTCTTTTGATCATTTTTTTTCTTTGTGCTTTCAACTATAAGCTATATTGTGCTGTAGTTTTAGGCAGCAGTCAGCTCTGCAAATCACCTCTAGTAAAAAATGTATTGAAAATTAGATTCTGTTGAAATTTTAAATCTTGAAAAACATGGAAAAACTTTCAATTTATCAGAGGTAGACAAATAACTCAGAATTAATAATTGGAAGCTGAGTTTATTTTTGAAGTCAATATATTCACTAATCATAACTTAGACATATGTGGTTAATATACTGTTTCTGACATGTTATAGCAAAATATGAAACAACTTTTAAAAGTTGTTCTAAATTATAATGCTTTTCCTGCTAAGGTTGAAAATTATTCCAATAATCAAATGAGAAAAAATGTATGGAAGTGCTTTCACATATAGAATGTTTTTTTGTGGATTATGGGACACGTGAAGCACGATGTGTGTTTTGCACAACATGTGATTTGCATGAGCAGACAATTTAAAGAATATTTAAAGGGATATTCTCTGATATGTGCTGTGGCACTTTGGGAAAAATATCAGTGTTTCTATTGTTTGGGCCCTGGAGTCACTCAGAGACTCACCATGACCACAATTAAATTTTAATAAGTGGCTTTTTAATTAGCGACTATCTTCCAATGTGGAGTGAGGACAGTACCTGAGAGCTTTCCCACGATGCAGCACATAGTCACTTCAGCTCAGGGCTTATCAAGGCAAAATCCACAAGGTTGCAGGTATTCTGTCTACATGTAGGCAGGGTCTAATTTTAACATATATGTATTGAAGTTGTCTGAGTCATCTTTTGAGCAAAGAAAACAAGTCTGATTTTTAAATACAGAAACTACAGTTAGCCTTATGACCTACTATCTTACAGGAACAGAGATACAGAGATTGCTACAAGAGCAATCAATTTAAAAGTAGTCTTCAAGCACAGTAAGTTTAAGGTTTAAATGTAATGTTGACCATCATGGTACCTAGTCCATTCTGTTGGTTTGAATAATAAAGTCTCCCATGAGCACATACATTTGAATGCTTCGTCATCTGAGAATGCCACTGCTTGGAAGGGATTAGGAAGTGTGGCCTTGTTGGAGTAGATGTGGTCTTTTAGGAGGATGTGCGCCACTGGATGTGGGATGTGAGGGTCAAAGAACCAAGCCAGACTCAATGATTCTCCTTCTCTTTCTGCTGCTTGTGAGCACAGAACTCTCAACTTCTCCAGCGCCATGTCTGCCTGTGTGCTGCCATGCTCCATACCATGATGATGATGGACTAAACCTCTGAAACTGTAAGAAAGCCCTCACTTACATGCCCTCTTCTATAAGAGTTACTGTGGTTACGGTGTCTCTTCACAGCCATAGAGGACTGACTAAGACCTCTGCCATGTTGGTATATCTGGTTTCTCTCAGCATGACCACTACATTAGGAAGGCTCAAGAAGATAGCCTCTGGCAAGACAAGAAAGAAATGTTGAATTCTTTTTTTTACTTTAGGATATTTAGTAGAAGAGAGATTTAGAATGATCTTTTTTTCCATTGTCGTTCTACAATCCTGAAGGCCTGTAAACTATTTTTCTAGATTATTTTTCATCAACTTGATAACTGTGTTTATGATTAAGAATTCACACACAATATTTGGCTGCAGGCAGGCAAGTACACACAAGAGACAGAAAAGAGGACTCTAAAGTGGTTTCAAGTTATCGGAGTCAACTACTTATTTGTGGAAAGAAACTGACATATTGTCAGTGGTTTCCTAGAATTCACATACTTTTCTCTGTTTTGTGTTCACCTCCCATATTTCTTGAAAAGTAACAATGTACACATAACTTATCTATCAAGTTCCTGTTTTCTTCATTTTTGTTTGTTTTTTACTTTTTTAATTAATTTATTCATATTACATCCTAATTGGTATCCCATCCCTTGTTTCCTCCCGTTCCTCCCAGATGTATACAGTCTTTATTATTTACCCAATTGCTATATAATATAACCAAATCATAATAAAATCAAATTGAACTAGATATACATTTGAGGTTATCAAGAAAACTATCAACATCTGAAAACTAAATAACAGATGTCTAAATATTCCAAGGATCAAGACAAAACTTAAAATAAAAATTAGAAATCACATTTTATCTAAGTGGAAATAAAAACAGCATATGTGGGCAGTAGAATTAGAGGTCAGTATTAGAAAACAGAGATTTTTCAATGGGTAATTTAGCTAAAAGTAAAGGAAAAGAAAGGAAATTGAATCCAAATTAAGCTGGAAAGTAAATAACAAAGGAACGAGAGGTAATCAATAAAATAAAACACACAGAAATAGGAAAAAATTAATGTAACAGAATGATATGAGATCAATAGATGAATGGGTATGACCAAAAATAAAATAAAATAAAATAAAAGAAGGCACAAATGACCAACAGGAAGGTTAGAAGTGAGATTTTATAGATGCTGAAAGCGTAACAAAGATCTGGGTACAACTAATGAAAATGAACTTGACAATTTATATAATCTGCAGTGAGAGATAAGTTGGCAAAGCTTGGCAGAAAGAGCTAGTCCACCGAAATGGTCTCATACTAAGTTTCTGAGTTTGTAGTTTAAAAATTCTTTCCATAAAGGACCCTCAAGTTGATTGGCTTCAGTGGTGAACTATAGTGACTATTTAAGGAAGAATTAAATGTACCTCACTTAGTTTTTGAAAACTTTAAAAAGAGAGAATACTTCATTGTCCATGAAATGAACTCATCATGATAATGCTGGGAAAGAAGATTTCTGTACCTTACAGATAAGATGCTAACTTTCTTACCGTTTTAATAAATCCACTACAGTGGCTTATGGAAAGGACAGGACATGATTCAGTGGGACATGCTATGAGAATATCCTTTTACTATTCCAGAATCATTCCCTGGAATCCACTGTGTTAAGAAGCATCAAATCTGTCCTACCCTCTCATTGTCTGGAGGTCATATTACCAACTGCCTGTACCCAAACAAACCAGAAGATACAAAACAGAAAACAGTTTCATTCAAGTTTCATTCAAGTCTGAACTTGGGAAAATGATGGGCAAGCAGTCCACGCCCTCATTTTAGAAGGCCACGGAAATCTATTTTGTTTTCTGTTTGCTTGTTTCTATTCTTTTTTTATTTTAATTTATTAGCTTTTATTCAGATTGCACCCTGATTGTTATAATAGTTATCCTTTCATTTGTATCTTCCCATCCCATCCTCTCCACCCCAACCTCTGACAGAAGAGGACCTCCTCCCCTACCCTATCTGGTCTAATCCTGATAGCCTCCTCCCCCTTCCTCTTTGTTACCCACAGGGCCTCCCCACTAAGCAGAGGTGATCAAATCTTGGGTACCAGAGTTCATGTTAGAGACAGCCCCGATGCCCCCCACAGCCATGGAGAATGAGCCATCTGTTGGTTATTCTGAACAAAGGGGTCTAGGTTACTGCACACATTGTCCTTGGTCAGTGCGACAGTTTGTGGAAGCACCCCCTAGGTTCAGATGCACAGGCCTTGTTCTCCTTGTGGGGCTCCTGAACCCTCTGGGTTCTTCCATCCCCCATTCTATAGCCCAAGAAAGCAATCAAAAATCTACCCAACCCCTTTTAAGGAAATGGGGCATCATTCTTATAAGGTTTCTTCCTGCTAATTAAGGATGAATAATGACTAGTAGGGGCCCAAATAAAATGGGGAAAATGGCTAAACAAGCTATGAATAGCATTTGTGGTCTAGTTTCTAAATGTTGAGAAATTCCAGGCTTAATTAGAGTCCTGTGTGGGATAGTCTGTAATGCTGGACCAATTGGAACTGGAAGCTTTCTTTGAAAGTGTCCTGGGAGCTGTCTTGTTCTGATGAGGAACAGCAATTGAAGCACTTGGTGCTGGAACATGAAGGATACACAATGTCAGTGTCCAGCATGCTGAGAAGAATGCATCCTGTCAGGTGTGATCCAATGTCAGTGTCTAGTTCTCTTGTTCTGAAAGCATATAATTTCTCACAAGCATTATACTATCCTAAAATTATAAGTGTATAAGGTATAGGTGGTGCACAGAAAAATTAAGGCTGGTTTTCTGCTCTTTGTATGAACAGAAAAAAGAGATATCTGTAAATCTTCATTCATGTGAAATGAAGAATGGCATCTAACAGTAATTCATAGGGGTTCTATAGCCAACAAGATGCATTGTCTACGCCTAGACATTCCTGTCTCAGCCAGTCTCAGAGCTACTCCTCCCATAGAGTGGGATTAGCAATATAAGTTACCTGCTTTTTCTGCAGTTTAAATTCTTCACATCCTGATTGTATCCCCTTCCCTCATTCCCTCCCAATCTCCCCTCCTTCCCTCTTCCCCTCCCCCTTCCTCCCTCAGTACTCAGGAAGGGGAGCCTTCTTCACCTAACATCTGACCTCAGCCTATCAGGTCTCATCTGTACTACCTGTAACCTCTTCCTCTGTAGCCTTGGCAAGGCCATCTTGCCAGGGGTAAGTGATCTAAGTTTGATGACCAGAGTGCGTGTCTGAAGTAGTCCCTACTCTTCTTCACACATGGGGTCCACAAGGAGACTGTGCTATTACATCTGAGCAGTGATTCTAAGTCTACATCATAAGGGGTTCATGGTTGATGTTTCAGTCTCTGTGTTGTAGTGTAGTTCTCCTGTTTTCTTGTGGATAATATCCACTTATGAGTAAGTATATACCATGCATGTCTTTCTAGGCCTGGGTTACTTCACTCAGGATGATATTTTCCAGTTCCATCCATTTGCCTGCAAATTTCAAATTTTCATTATTTTTAGTAGCTGAATAGCATTCCATTGTGTAAATGTACCCCAGTTTCTTTATCCTTTCTTTGGTTGAGGGACACCTAGGTTGTTTCCAGGTACTGCCTATTACAAATAAAGCTGCTATGAACATAGTTGAGCAAATGTCCTTGCTGTGTGGTAGAGCATCTTTTGGTATATGCCCAGTAGTGGTATAGCTGGTTCTTGAAGTAGCACTATTCCCACTTTTTTTGTAAAACACAAGTTTGGTTGCCAAAGTGGTTGTACAAGTTTGCACTTCCACCAGCAACGGCAGCATGTGCTGTCACTTGAGTTTTTTGTTTGTTTGTTTGTTTGTTTGTTTTAATCTTAGCCATTCTGATGAGTGTAAGGAGGAACCTCGGAGTTGTTTTGATTTGCATCCAGATAACTAAGGAAGTTGAACATTGCTTTTTTAAAAATTTATTATACTTCTTTGTTTAACATATCCATTTATATTATTACATGTAAATAAAGTAAAACTACATATAGCAGGAAGAACTATGAAACAGGAATTATATAAATGTTACATTCGTAGTGATTTGACTATTTGTATTTGGCAAAATTGAAGAAAGCACATTTCCTATGTTGGTGAGTCTAAAATTCTGAATGAAAATCAATATCTATCATATCTCATCATTATCAACTTAAAACATCTACCTAAACCTAAAAACATCTTAACCCCTAAACAATTATGCTTAACTGTAAAACTAAGCTATCCAGTCATCAGAGACTTGAGAAGGAATAAAACTTAATTACCTGAGTGAACAGGAAGTGCAGGTTAGCAGCTTCCAAAATGAGAAGAGGCCAGAGACAATTTGCTGCCTGAATAGCCACCCAAAACTCTCTGTAATGCTGGAGCATCGTCTTCGGCATTATGGCCCAATATATCTGACAGACATATTCATGAGGCAGGAATTATTGAGGACTTGTTTACCCTGTCTTGGCAGAGTTTGGCTGTCGACTCTGCCAGCATTCAAGCATGGCCATTTTTAGGTAGAATTCTGTCTGTGGCAGAAGCAAGGACATTTTGCCCAGTGGCTTGTTTGCCACATTTGAAGCCATCTCCATAAGAAGGTTCTTGGATGCTCATAATCTTCTTGAGGTAGGCTTGGTGTTGTCAGGAGTTAATCTCTCTTGTAAAAAAAAATCTTTAGAATAATAAGAGCATCTTTAAATGCCATATTCTGTAGGTCTCTGAGGCTTTTAAAGACCTTATCTAATTATTTTGCCTTATATATCTATAGAACTCTATCTGTTAAACCTAGGATATATATTCTTGTGATAAAAATAATAATTGACATGACCATGATTTGATCAACTAACAATTAGCTTGTATTACTTAATCATCCTAAACAGACTGGTATTGGAAGTAAACCTTGTATTATAATTGAGCTGTATGGGTACAATACCTCATATTAGAGTAGAAATATATATAATGGGTATGAAGAATAATCTTAAATTTGAATTCTATACCAATGTATCAAAATTAAACTTATTTTGCATCAATATACAAATTCTATACAATGAATTAAAAGTAATGTTATTTGTGGGTAACAATTAAGGTCTTAAGTTGAGGAGTAGAGTCACTAATTTACTTTTTGTTCTATCATCCACATATTTTTCTGTATCCTCCTCCCTTTCTTTTCAACCCCTATCTCCATATCTATGAGAGAAAGATAAAGGAAAAGAGAGACATCCTTGAATCCAACTTAGTTTTCTCTCAGTATATGACCAATAATAACTTATAACCAACTCCCTATGAAAATAAGCATCTGTATGCCAAGAGAGAAAACAAAAACTACCCAACTCCCCCTTAGGTGAAATGGGGCATCATTATCTTAAAGTTTCTTCTGGCTGGTATGGGGCCAATAATACTTTTGTAGGGGCCCAAACAAAACTGGGGAAAATAAATTTCCCTCAAGAGCCAGCAACACCACGCCTGGGCATATACCTTAAAGTTGTTCCACCATACAACAAGGACATTTGCTCAACTATGTTCATAGCAGGTTTATTCATAATAACCATAATCTGGAAACAACCTAGATGTCCCTCAACTGAAGAATGGATAAAGAAACAGTGGTTCATTTACACAGTGGAATATTATTTAGCTACCGAAAAGAATGAAATCTTGAAATTTGCAGACAAATGGATGGAACTAGAGACAATCATCCTGAGTGAAGTAACCCAGACCCAGAAAGACAGACATGGCACATACTCACTCATAAGTGGATCTTAGCCACTTAATTCAAGATAAACATATTACAATACAGAGACTGATGTGCCAACCAAGGAATGATGTGCACCTAGACCCTCTGCTCAGATGTAGTAGATAGGCAGCACAGCACTGTCTCCTTGTGGGTCCTACAATGTGGAGAGTAGGGACCACTTCTGACACCTACCCCCCTCCCCCACACACACAAATCACTTCCAACCTGGCAGGGTGGCCTTGCCAGGCCACAGAAGAAAGGACCCAGGTAGTACAGATGGCACTGGATAGGCTGAGGTTAGATGTTAGGGGAGGAGGGCTCCCCTTTTTGAAGACTAGTGGGTGCAGAAAGAGGGGACAAGGAAGGTAAGACAGGGAGGTGATGAGGGAGGGGGCCATAATCAGGATGTAAAGAATTCAATCTGCAGATCAAGTAAGTAACTTATATTGCTAATGTCACTACATGGGAAGAACTCTGAGACTGGCTGAAACAGGAATGTCTGTGCACAGACAAGGCTTCGCGTTGGCCACAGTTTCCCTGTGACTTATTATTAGATGTCATTCTTTGTATGACATCAATGAAGATCTGCAGATGTCGTTCTTCTGCTCATACAAAACCCAGAGAACCAGCCTTAATTGTTCTGTGCACTCCGCACACCTCATACAATTAGAATTTTAGGACTGTATAATGTGTATCTGTTACTGTTACCCATCAGACCAGGACAGCTTCCAGGACAACTTCAAAGAAAGCTTCTGATCCCAATTGTTCCAGCATTTCAGACTGTCCTACACAGGTCTCCTATTAAGGCTGGAATTCCTCAGCATTTAGGAACTGGACCACAAATCTTATTCCTGGCTTGTTTAAACATTTCCCCCAATTTTATTTGGGCCCCTACAAAGTTGAACATTTCTTTAGGTGTTTCTTGTCCACTCACTCTTTCTCTGTTGAGAATTCTCTGTTTAGCTCTGTACCCCATTTTTAATTAGATTATTTAAGTTGGTGGTGTTTAATTTCCTGACTTCTTTATATATTTTGGATATTAGCCCTTTGTGGAGGTAAGGTGGGTGACGATCTTCTCCCAGTCCGTAGGAGTTTGTTTTGTTCTGTTGACAGTGCCCTTTGCTGTACAAAAGCTTTTCAGTTTAATGAGTTCTCATTTAGTAACTGTTGATCTTAGAGCTTTACCTGTTTGTGTTCTAGTCAGGAAGTTGTCTCCTGTGCCAGTGATCTCAAGGTTCTTCGCCACTTTTCTTGTAACAGATTTAGTGTGTCTGGTTTTTTCCTTAAGGTCTTTAATCCACTTGGGGTTTAATTTTGTGCAGGGTGGTAAATATGAATCTATTTGCATTTTTCTACATGTACACATCTAGTTATACCAGCGCCATTTGTTGAAGATGCTACCTTTTTCCCCACTGTATGGATTAGGCTTTTTTTTTTTTTTGGTCAAAAATCAAGCATCTATAGGTGTGTAGGTTTATTTCTGGGTCCTCAATTCAATTCCATTTATCAACCAGCCTATTTATATGCCAGTTGCATGCTGTTTTTATTACTGTTGCTCTATAGTACAGCTGGAGATCATGAATGGAGATTCCTCTGGAAGATCTTTTATTGTACAGGATCGTTTTAGCTATTCTTGTTTTTTTCACATGAAGGTGAGAATTAATCTTTCAAGTTTTATAAAGAATTATGTAGGTATTTTGGTAGGATTGCATAGATTGCTTTTGATAAGATGACCACTTTTACTATGTTGATCCTCCTGATCCATAATATGGGAGATCTTTCCATCTTCTAATATCTTTTTCAATTTCTGTCTTCAGAGACTTGAAAATTTCTTCAGACAAGTCTTTCACTTGCTTGGTTAGATTTACACCAAGCTACTTTATATTATTTGTGGCTATTGTGATGGGTGTAGTGTTTCTAATTTCTTTCTCAGCCCATTTGTCATTGTGTACAAGAAGGCTATGCTTGTTTGTTTTACGAGGAGGTGGATGGAAAGTTTCCAGGCTTGGGAAAATAGTTTATTCTCCCTTGTAAGACTGCTGAAGAATGGGGACATTCTCTGTCAGATCCTAAGTCATCCTACATCTCTATTGACATAGTAAGAGGTAAAGGAAATATACTTCTGGGAGATCAAGCACCAGATTGCAGATTGGTTGCTGATGAATAATAGCAGTATATGAATCACTGGCTAAAGCTGGTGGGGCTGTGTTTTCTTTACACAGCAATGTTCAGCTAAGGAAAGCTCTCACTTCCTGGTGATGCTCTTCTTTCTCTCTCTCTCTCTTTTTTTAATTTATGAGAGAGAGAGAGAGAGAGAGAGAGAGAGAGAGAGAGAGAGAGAGAGAGAGAGTTTTACTATGTAGACCCGACTGGCCTCGAACTCACAGCGATCCACCTGCCTCTGCCTCCCGAGTGCTGGGATTAGTGGCATGCGCCACCACACCCAGCTGCTCTTCTCTTTTATATAAATTTACTTTTATTTTCTTTATAATTTTAGTCTGCTCTGTTATAATATGAACATCTCACTAGCCCCTGAAAACATTAGACAAATCTTTCAACAAACAAGAAACCAAATGAGGAGTCGGACCCCAGTGAGGAACACCTGAGTTCATCAGGAAAAACCAAAATGTCCAGTCCTTTCCATTTCAATTCATACTAGAGAATCTACTCTATAGAACTGACGAGCTGAGCTGGGTTGTACGACAGGATTTGTACAGACGAATCTGCTGGCTTTCTATACATTAATAACAAGCAATCTGGGATTGAAATCGAATATATTATTTACAAGAGCATACAATCCTGACAATCCCCACCCATGATAAACACCGATTAAAAAGTTCAAACTCATACCACACGAAGAATTCTTCACAAAGATCAGAAAGCACGGCAGGTATATAGCTTGGCCAGGTAGACATGGTACAACAAGCTACCAAAGACAAGTAGTTCAGAAAGAAAAAGTATTTATAAAAGTTCTGGCAAGTGAGTACCCTGAGGCCAACCTGCATGGTGGTTCTGTTCCTAGTTTTATAGTTCACTTTAGGGTTTGCTTACGTGTTGTATTCTCATGTGATGACGGCAAAGAGGGCTTCGGTGTCTTTCTTTGTTTATGAAGGTGTTGATCTCATCCTAAGTAGCCACTTTCAAACATCATCTGGTGCCCGTTCCTCCTCCTCCTCCCCCCCAACCGGGAAGATATTAACAAATTCATATTCAACAATGAGAAATGAAGGAAACGATCCCACACAAATTTAGCTTGGTGAATCACTGGGATTAAACAGAAATGGTTACATCAGTGTAGATAAGAGTTCCCTTCTAGGATAAAGGGGGATTTGCCAGCAGCCACACTGCTGCTGCTGCTGTTTGTAGTTAACAGTTTCGACATCTGTAGGGACACACAAGACCTTGTACTTCTCATGGACTTGGTGTGCTGCCTCCTGAGAAACCCCTCCAGCTTCTATCTCTGCTATAAGGCAGTGTTCACTGTCTAACCTTTTGGGCACTCACAGCTATTCCGATTTTCTTACAGCAAGTGTCATGTCACTCCTAGAGGCAATTTCTGATAATATCAGCATGCTGAGGGGTAGGGCTTCAACCTGTGAGTGGAGGATACAGAAATATTCAGTTCAGTGCAAGAGTGAAAACAAAGCATCAGAGCCTGGGTCGGTCCAGTTTACTCACTGTCTTTAACAAGTTGTGTCTTGGAAAGCATGCACTGTGTGTGTCATTTGGTTCTTATCAGTGGCATCTGAAGCCACCTGGCTTCCTCAACAATAAAAGTGATCAGATCTGCAGAGCAGAACTTCCTGTCTCTTTCAAAGTTTCCGCCCATGTCACGGTAATTCCCGGTCTTTGTATTCTTACTCAAGTCCATTCGTGAGTAAACACAGAACCAATCTGGGGTACATCCATGTGACAAAGTAAGGCTCAGCAATACAATGAAGTGAGTTACGACACAACGCAGAAAAAAAATTGAAAATAACTAAGATACATAGAGAAGTCACCCATCATTCCAAAACAGACATACTCTATGATTTTACTTATAAAACTACAGGAAAAATAGTCACTAATGTGTAATACCAGAAAGTACTCAGTTGTTTTCTCTGGATGATGATGATTTCATGGGAAAGGTTAGGGAGGAGAGATGACAAAGGACAGAAAGAAACACCAGGAGATGATGGATATGCCTATCCTTCTGAGATACCACATTTACATGCACAGACTTGATCCTTTCCAGAAATGAACATTACCATGTGTTCCTTACACTCCCTTATTCCTCCATCTTGATCCTGCCAAGGCCTCTGCCTCCCCCCTCCACTGCTGGCTGGCTCACGCTGGCACAGGCAGTCAGTTTGGGTCTTCACTAGGCTAGATGTTCTAAGATCTCTCCCTTACGTGTCTAGTGCCTCATCTGCGATGGTTAAAGTCACCTTTCATTTCCTAGATTCTCTTTCACCCTCATAAGACCCGCCCAGATTCACTTTGCTGAAGTTGCAAACAGTAAAAGAGTAAAAGTGGGTAAGATGTAAGTCTTTAACTTACAAACTCTGTCTATTCTCCAGAGCAAGCTATGTGACTGCTCAACCCAGAGTGAATTGAAGAGGAAAGAAAGGTATTATTAATTTACAACTGTTTTGTAATAGTTGATTGCAATGCCAATAAGTTAGAAGCTGGTGATTTTGGCTTCTGCATATAGTAGTACAGAAGTGACTTAATACATGTAGACAAAGTTTAACATTAAATATGTGTTTACTGTTCATTATCTGCACTCTACTGAGTTCTTGACATATAAACATTTCCCCTTCAGAATGCCAGAAAACAAGATAGTTGTTTGGCCTTATTTCTGTATTTTATATTACAGAACATTTATTGGATGTTTTTTTCCAGTCTTAAATGGCTCACAGATCATATCCTCTTTTCAAGTTTCCATAGATTTTATTTTTCCCCTTGCCTGGTTTCTTGATTTAGTTTGCTTTCTCTTGTTGCTATAAACACCATGACCAAAAACTCTTTGAAAAGGAAAGGATTTATTTCATTATGTAGCTTACAGTCCATCATGAAAGAAAGCCAGAACAGGAAGTCAAGTAGGACAGGAACCAACAGGAGGAACAGAAGCAAAGACAATGGAGAAATGGTGCTTACTGGCTTGCATTTGCTCAGCCTACTTTATTCTCCTCTGTCATGCAGTCTTAGTATATCTGATTATCTACCATTTATTGTATAAACATGTTGATAAAGATATTTAGCTCCCTTGAACTTCTATTTTCTCATTTATTAAATATAAAGTACACACTGAGTTGCATAAAGGTATGATAAAAATTAATAAGGTAAGTTTTATATTCTTTTGTTGTGTCATATATAAGAGTCCATAAGGTCCTATAAGCATTGTTATTGTGGAGAAAGCCTGCTGTTCCTCTTCTCATTTTTTGGTCTTTGTTTCTGTATCCCTATTAAGTTTGGAGATAGTGACTCAAGGCTGAATACAAGGTGTAAATTATCTGTTCTTTCATTTGGAGTATGAGTACTGGATATAAAAGATTGTGTAAAGGCCACCCTGGTGCGGGAAGAAGGTAGCTACAAACACACATCAGGATTAGCTGAGAGGGCTTGGAATTCAGACACTATCACAATATAAGCAGACACTTTCCCAGGTAACAACAGAAAATAACACTTTAGGAACCTAACACAGGATTCACAATGAAATTTAGACACAATAGTTACATGGTCATGAACACTCTTTTTTCTTTTTTCTTATTCTTTTTTATTATTCATTTGATCAGATTACAACTCAATTGTTGTCCCATCACTCATATCCACCTGTTCCTCCTACCCTCCCACCCCCACTTTACTACCCTTCCTTAGGTCCATGTCCGAGGGGGAATCTCCTCCCCCACTTTATGGTCGTAGGCTAAGAACTCTCATCTTGGTAGTCTGCCTGTTCTTTCTTTGAGTGCCACCAGGGCTCCCCACCAAGGGGAGGTCATCAAATATGGGGTCCCAGAGCTCATGTCAGAGTTAGTCCCTGCTCTCCACATAACTGTAAGCCATGAACTTTCTTGATTGACTTATCCCATGAGGACCTCAGGTGCACTAAGTAATGACTTGCACGTGTTGGAGAATCTAGCCCTAAAAAGATGGAAATGTATGAACTGCCAAGACATGTTGGGTTTCCTAACCAGTATGTTCTCTTCCTGTTTGTTGCTAAACATAGAATTCTATATGCTTTCCATGTGCCTCAGAGTAAGATGATCTATCCCTAGATTCAAGACAAGGAATTAACTGCTGTGGTCTCCCCCCTTTCTACATGACTTACTGAAAAAGAGGTAAACAGAATAGTTCTGGGGCTTCAGTGTCTGACTCAGGAGCTGACTTAAAGCTATGTACGCTGCTAAGAGACAAACAAGGACATATTGGGACTTTTGAGAAAGGTGTTTCCTCATTCTTCCATCATTGTCAGACTGTACCGTTGTCTGGATGCTTCTACTCTCACTGTGCTAGAGCCATTTTCCCTTTCTTCTAAAAAGTCTCAAAAGCAGAAATGGTGTGGAGAAATCATTCTCTGGTTCCTTCTGGGGCTGTAAGATATCTTCTATACCACATTGTACTGTTCAACTTTCTGGCACTTAAAACAATTTATAAAAACCATCAATTTACTTGGCTCACTGTTGGCGATTGGGAAATCCAAGATTGGTGGGCTGCCCCTGGTGAGTGCTTTCTGATTATGGCATAATGTGACACAATAAATCCCATGGCAAGACAGTACAAAAGGAGACTGAGAACATAGAGGGCAGGTAATAAAAGAAAGAAGCACGAGAAAGAAGGAAAGAGAAGAGGAATGAGGGCACCATAAAGGTAGATCTCCCCTTTTGTAATCAAAGGAGTCCTGTGATAATGGCCTAAGTCTGCTCCTTAGTGATCCCTGAGAGATTCTCTCCTTGTCTCAACACTTGGAATTGAGAAAGAAATTAAATTTGAACATGAGTTTTGGAAAGGACATCCAGCCAATAGCACTTGTGTACTCAGAGATAGTGTACCCCCATATGAATGAGCTCAGGCATTTACAGGATACTCTAAACTGTGGTGCTGATTCTGAGAGGAGTAGGGAAGAGCCACCTCCCTAAGCTGCAATGCAGCTGTGTAGAGAGTTCATGCTGAGGACTTAGAAGTTTGAGGAACTGTATCCCTGACTGATGGTATGAAGACCTTTCTTGGCCAGATGATGAAGTGAGTAGGATGTTAATTTTCATTGTGCAAATGCATGAATAATACATGATTTATGTGCTGTGGCAGCTCACTACTAGATCACTTCCCTCATAATGAAGCTGACACATTAAAGACGGGGTGGGGATGAGAATGCAACTATAGTCCCAGTGATAGCATTGTGTGACAATATTAAACCATCCCTGAAATACAAATACCCTAAGTCATTCAGTAATGGGAAAAGTAAGTCATCATTACTCTTTAGTGGTGTGTTTTTGGTTTTGGATAAAGTAGTTTCATGACTCAAGACAAAAAACAACAACAACAACAACAACAACAACAACAACAACATAAAAAAAAAACCATCATGACACAAGTTATGAGGCCAACCTTATGCACACAGAGAAAAAAAAGTGATGTATTGAACAGAACTAAGGCACAAGATGCCCTCTGATGCCTGAATTTCATGACTATTATGGGATTAACCAAGCACTTTCTTATTGGACCTGGAGCCTGCTCCATGAGATGAAACCATGACTCTCCCATTACAATAGCGTAGAAAACCTGTGCCTAGGCAGGTTATAGACCTTACTGGAGAACTCTATATAATCATTCTGTTGAATGGACATAGTATAAAAAGAACTCCTAACCACTGACTGCTTGTTCTGTGCTAGGTTCATTTGCTCAGATCAGTTCATTGCTCAGTCCTCATCAGAGAAGCTGCTTCTTGCAGTCCAGGGCCAGTAACACAGATGTTCTCTGACTAGTCAATGTGTAAAGAATATGAGACTATGGTGCACTAATCCCCATGTGAAACATGCATGTCACACTTCTCCCCCAAGACTCAGGAATCATCATAGGATATGAAGCAGAAAAGTTGTTAGAGCAAAAGGTGATCAATAATAGCAAAGAAAGAGTGTTTTGCAGAGACAACAGGGAAGAATCACAGCAGTTGTGACAGGACCAACAAACCAGAACCAGCTCCAGCCAGACAAAAGCCTTTAAAAAATGATATGCTGGGGGCCTGGGTGGTGGCTCAGCAGTTAAGAAACAGCTGCTCTTCTAGAGGGCCAGGGTTCGTTCCTCCAGTACACACAGGAAAATAACCAAAACAAGCTGTACGCAGCAGATCACTACAAGTGGGCTTCTCTGTGTAGCCCTGGCTGGCCTGGAACCCATGCTGGCCAGCCATGCTAACTGTAAACTCATGTGAGGCTGGGAGAAGAATCTCCCAAACAAGCTGGCTCCCAAACCCACAGAATCAGAGATAATAAAGTAACGTCATTCAGGAGGAATATATTTTACATTTACATGCAGTCATGTGTGCAAAATTTTGACACTCCAATAGGATGTTGTTGCTTACAAAGTTCACATTTAAGAGACATACTAAGAAAGTTTTAAAATGCAACAAAAATAAAAAGACACTACATTTCATTATGTTTCAAGTATGGGTACAATTTTGTGTTGAGCCACTTTCATACTCAACAGATCATTGGTGAAACAAAAAATGATAAAGATGACACCATTTGTATGTGGAGTGAATAAGTATTCTAATTTCAATATCTCCACTGTGAATTATGAACTATAGTGACTTGAAATAAAGTGATAACAAAAGTACTCTCAGATCAGTAAAACATCTAATGTGCAACAAGGCAGAATTTGCCAGCCATCTAAATTTAATGAATGCAAGTATGAAGGTAGAGTTTTAGAAAGAGCCCAGACCACCTCTAATTAAATCAAATAATATTTTGAAGATTTGCCAGCGAACAGCTCTGTTCTAGGCCCTAGAGTAAACTAGCAGACATCAGATATAATCTCTTCCTTGGAACTTGAAATCAATACTTTTATTAAGGGTTTAGTGATCTTGGTGAAAAAAAAAACCCCACAACTTTACATCTTCAAGTGAAAACTTGTACAAAGCATAAAAAGAATGAATTTTTTCAAAAAATTAATATCATTTCAGAACACAAAAGGCTGATTGTTCTTGTAAGAATTATGCTTTTCTTTGTAGGTTTTGGGATCTGAGTCTGACAGGCTACCACATGCAGAGGTGAAGCACAATACAAGAAAATAAGAGCTGACACATTGAAATAATTTTGAGAGTCATTATGATTACTGAAACCTATATTTTAATGACTAATCATCTCAGAACGCACTTTTATTACTACTGTTTAGTGACAAGTATTTCATTCATATGAAATTTTAGATTAGAAGATTAAATTAACCCACTGGACGTCTAAGTCCATTTTCTGCAAAGAAACACGTTCTGGTTAACTGCAAGGTATCTGAGTTAGCTTGAATGTGAGTCTGATTAGGCCTTTTATTTAAACAAAGGGGCCTTAGCAGAGAAAGTCTTTTTTTTTTTAAAGCAGAAATCAAATATACTTAGAAAATAACTTAAATGCCAGCCTGATAAATGGGATTGTGACTGGAAGAAACTAATAGTTAAGCTAAATAAAAAACTGTGATCTACAAGAGACACCAACTTGTTCTGAACTAACACTGGCACAGAATGTCCTCTGATTCACATTGTGCTGTGGAGAATTCACTGCACTGTTGGCAGCCTCTCAACAATCTTGTAAGTAGGAGACATAGAGATTTATGAAGAAAACATGGAAAGGTTCTTGTAAACTCTCATACTCCACTGCTGAGTTCACAGTTCCTAAGCAAGATGGTGTGTTTTATGTTTTGCCCAAAGCTTCTTTTGTGCTAGATAGGATATTTTTATTCTCTTAAATTCATAAAGGAGGACAGAAAATAGAAGTGTGTATGTGTGTGTGTACATATACATACATACATACATACATACATACATACATACATATGTATACATGCACACTTACAAGTAGACCATTCCCCGCAAAATAGTCAGTATTATGCATTATCCTTACAGAAAGCAGGGAAGGTGAAGTTATCCACATGGTTATAGCTGTCATCTCCCCTATACCTACTCGATTTTAAGACCTTTATGGGGATGAGATCCTGCTCGGTACCAAGCTAATTCAGTTCTCATCCTCTTCTATCCACTCCTCTAATTTAAACAGCGGCTGAGCCTTTACCTTCCTAGGGGAAGGAAGAGGAGAATCTTGCCTGGGAAATGCATCTAAACAGATATTATCTAGAATTGCCCAAAGTTGCAGCATCAGTAGCTAGAAAGCCATTCCCTATCTGTCAAGACCTAGGAAGTATGCCTTGTCACATTAGTGCACATCCACAGGAGATGTTTCTAAATACATAACGACTGAGCTCACCTGTGATGGCAATGAAAGGAAAGGCATCCAAATAGGAGCCTTTGTCCTCTTCCTACAGTTCAGTAAAATTTAAATTTATTTCCCTTTCAGATTAAAGTAAAAGAAGTTAAATTCTAAAGTTACCATCTCTTTAATTTTTCTTTAATTTTTGGTTGTGAGCCTAGTCCTTAATAGCTGAGCCATCCCTCCAGCTCCTCTTCAGTTTTCTTATTCTCAGTGAATAGTTTCTTGTTCAAGGGACTGAGTAATTCTTCACTCTTTTTCACTCCACTTTTATCTACAGTCATCAGGCAAAATTTGTCATATTTTCAAGGTTGTATTAATTCAATTCCAAATCTCATATTGTCCCATTTTCAACATGTGAATTTGTTACAAAGGAATGAGAAAACTTTTGCAGAACCAAGTCTCCACATGGAAACACAAACTTCTTACAAGAAAACATCTGAAACAAAATGGTATCAACCAGGACTTCAACTGTGGCTTAGGAAAAATATAAACCATCCTCTAACTAGATAGGACTCCTAGTGGAGGGAGGGGAACACCAACCCACCCACAAAATCTTTGGTCCAAAATTTACCCTACCTATAAAATGTTCAGGGATAAAGATAGAGGAGAGATGTAGGGAATCTTTAACAAATGCCTGCTCCAACCTGAGATCCACCCCATGGGAAAGAAACAAATCTTGACACTGTTAAAGCCATTCTGCTATGCTCACAGATAGGATACTAGCATGGCTGTTTTCTGAAAGGCTACACCTAGCAGCAGATCTAAAGAGATGCTGAAACTCACAGCCAAATACTGGGCAAAGAGTAGGGAGTCTTGTGGAAAAATGGAGGGAAGTTTGAAGGACCTGGAGGTGACAGGTGCTCCACAAGAAGACCAATAGAGCAAACTAATCAAGATGCAGAGGGGCTTGTGGAGACTGAAGCACCAAGGACTATGCAAAGACTGGACCTGGGCCCCCTCCACAGATGTAGCTAATGGGCAGCTGGGTCTACATGTGTGTCCCCTATTAAGGGGAACAGGGGCTGTCTCTGCCAAGTACTCTCTTGCCTGTTTTTGATCACTTCTCTCTGACGGGGCTGCCTTTTCAGGCCACTACCAAAGAGGAAATGCTCAGTCCTGATGCGACTTGGTGTGCTGGGGTTGGTCGGTAGGGAGAATCCCATTTTTCTGAGGAGTAAGGGAAGGGTAAGGGGGCAGAGGCATGGATGGAGAGAGAGAGAGAGAGAGAGAGAGAGAGAGAGAGAGAGAGAGAGAGAGAGAGAGAGAGAGAGAGAGAGAGAGAGAATGGACTATCCATGTGACAGAGAAGTTTATAACTCACCTGGATCTAGGGTCTTAAACTGTGCTGTCAGAATTCTCTGAGTCCGTCTTCTTTCCTCCACCTTTGCCCGGATTTCTCCTTCTTCTTTGAATGTTTTATTATTGCTATATTTTCAATCTCTGGTTCCTAGAGGATTTAAATTTGTATAATTATTCCAGGTAACATTTTCAATATAAAGAGAAAGTTTTCTGCTTACAATTTGGAATAAAAATCCTGAGATTTGGCTTTAGTTGGACTGCCACATCACAATATTGCATGTATATCAAACGTTAGAAGGAAAACCTGATGTGTTATGGCAAAATGAAAAGACATAGAGAGGATAAGTAGCAAAATCTCCCTGGACTGATAATGTATATGTAGCCCTTGATGCATACTAGCTGCCTGAGACTATAGCTAAACTCGATTTAGGAAGGAAACTGTCAAGCAATTAACTTTCCTATCACGATTTTTAAACCATACTCCATAAAGCCCAAACCTTCTTTTTTCATCCAGTTGCATGTGTGTAAATTATATTTAGGCAAAATTCCTGATTTACGAGCTTGCATTTTGCCTGTCCCTTCCTTCCTACAATGGTTTTTCCAACGGTAGACCATATCACATACAAGTGCTCATTTACTGGTTATGTAGCAAAATGAACAAACATACATACAGAAACATACAGGACAAGAAAGAAAACCTACTTTAGTCAGTAAGCTATGACTGCCCAGAGGTTCATAATGATGATGCCCATTTGAATCCAGCCCACAAATTCTATAAAGCCATCTTCACTTATACACCCTCTCTTGGGGCTACAAAGACCAGCACATGAATCTGATGAAAGAGGGAACTAGAGGCTCCATGTCCTTTCACTTGTTTTGGATCTCTGTTGAACTGTCATAAGCTTTACCTCCAGCAGCCTACTAAGAATCAATATGAGATACATCATCTGCCCTTTCCCAAAGTCTCTTGATAGTTTAAGCACTTGGCTCGGACCTGCCATGCCAGTGCTACCATTTGGCTTCTCTTGGGTGCCTAGACTACAAGCCAACTTGGGAGTGAAAACTTCTGTCAGAAGTGAACCCTTGACTATTTTTTTTCATCTTTTCAGAAATTTCATTTTTGGAGTCATCATAGCTTGTTTGCTTTCTCTTCATTTAGAGGTACAGTATGTTCTGGATTCCAGTAAAGGATGAGATCACTTGACTCACCCCATCTAGAAAGGGGAAGCCTAGGGGGAAAATACGCAATGAATAACAAGCTGCAGTCTCTGAGACTTCCATTTCACGCCACATGCCATTCCAGAACGAATCTCAGACTTGCCAAAAGCTCTGTTTATGCAGTTAATCCATTAGAATCTGGACCTGACAACCTCTTCTTGCTTTAAACATATAAATAAAGAAAAATAATTAAGTAGAGAAAAGAGTTAAGCTGTGTGTAACTACTCATTAGCAAAAGTCAATAATTCACAGGTCCCAGAAAAGCATGAAAACAAATGCTTATTGTTGGCCGCAATGTGAGCTTTATTACCTTACATTCAGGATGGAACTAAACTTTTTTTCATAGCCAAATGACTACTTCTTGTCAACAATGAACTCCCAATTTTTTGCCATATTCCTTCTTACGTTTTACAATAGCTTACTTCCAGATGCTGCCCTTTGGGTAGCTTCATACTTGAGGCTGAGAGGGTGTGCTGTTATTTCAGTGGTATGGGGATGGTCAGATGACAGAGTGTGGACAAATAGCCACTGACTGTTCCTCTAGAGAGTCTGCCTGCAGTCTAGGGAGTGTATGGATGCTTCACCTAAAGAGCTATGACAAAACTCTGCTTCCTTAGCTATCGCACCTACACTACCTGTGCTTGTACACCGATTTTTCACACGAGTTTGACTCTGTAGAAAAGAAAGATCTTCACATGGTCAAGCATGACATGCTTAAACTAACTCAATATTACATAGAAATAAATCAACTTTTAGTGAGACAGCTGTGTTTCCTATTTATATCGCATTCAGTTTAAAAGAGAATACCAGTAATTGAAACACACAAGTTCACAGTTAGTGTTGGGTATTGAATTCCTACACTAATTGGAATTGAAAGGCTGTCCTCATTAGAGCCACCATGTCATTTTTATGAAATTATCTCAATACCTTACTAGGAAAGCACTGAGAATGTGACTCGGTGTCTAATTAATGCCTAAGAAAGTGTTAGACTTTTGCTAGTCTTCAAACAATTAAACTCTGCAAGAAAAGCCAGTGAACAAAACAGTCGGATTGATATTTCTACAGTCCAGATGTACCATGTCATTTTTGAAATGGCACTGCATTCCTGGTTCTCTGAGGTCATCTTGCGAAATATATTATGAATTATGTATTAACTTCCTGTTAGTAAAAGAAATACATTTAAATAAAGAGACTGTAGATGGATAGTGGGAGAAGGGAAAACCAAACCTCCTTGTAGAAAGCCCCAAATTGTGACGGAACAAACTCGCGGTGGTCTCTCCTTTCATCTGCCTGGGGTAGCATTCTTTTTCTCTTTCTCTTTTTTATCATATGATTGGCACAAAGCAGGCTGGAATTGCCAACATTTGCATGGCTTCTAATGGCCTGTGTGGCTACCAATCCACATTCCTTGAATGCCTTATTTCAAATTCTTTTGGAAGACGTTTGGACTGGCCTCTCACTGCTTTGTTACACTTGGCATGTCCTCCCTCCTGGTCTCATACTACGAGGCAGGTCACTCAGATAGTAAATGGCTCAGAAACTGGGGTTGGAGTTACTAGTAAAGCAAAGAGCCAGATAGAGTACATCAGAGTGGTGGGTGATGTATTTCTCAGTAAGTGACAGCTGAAGAGAAAAGCTGTCCCTGCTCCTTAACTTCGCTGTAACCTACTGCAAACCTGATCCTGAGGTTGTGAAGACAACCTCACTTTTGGCGTTTTCCTCTTTAGTTTCAAATTCAAATGTGTAGAATAAAGTGAGAGGATGAGATTCATTTTTTAAAAAAAACTATCAACTTAAGAGTCCTAATCAGTTTTAATCTGGAGCTACATTTTATTTCATGAGACAACTAGAATTTGAAGATTTTTAAAAATGTAACAGGACCAATTTATGAAGAGGTGATAGCTAATAAAAAAATTAATAGTCTCCTTACTGTAACCAGATTTTTTACATGTATTAATAATAATTCTAGAATAACAAACTATGTAGTGAAAATTTATTTGTATTTGAAATAAGACATTGTAAGGACACAAAAAATAATATTCAGAGAGGTATTGTTTTCTCTCCTATTTTTCTATTCATCTGTGAAAAAATAATATAACTTAAGATAATTGAAGACAGAGACACATGACAGTTGTAACAAGGTATAAGATAAGATTCTATTTACTCGGTTGCCTGCTGTTGCTTTTTCACTAAGGCCCAAGAATGGAAAGTGTAAACCAAAATTTCCTCAAATGCTATATACTAATATGAAGATGCTACAACTCTTATTGATTAGAATTTTGCAGAGAGTTGGAATGTTACAGGTACAGAGAGATAAAACACCCTGGGATGGCTTTTGTACCCTTAGGCATCCATTGCCTACTTACCATCCTTTTTTACTGTCAGGTAAAACCTTTAAAATAGTTTCTTAGAAGACCATTAGCTTTCACCATGCCAAAAGACAAAAGTGCTGCAGATGTCATTGAAAACGTATGGCTTAGATTAATCAATTAATGCTTACAGATTCTCCCTCAATAACCAATGGACATGCTAAAGTGGACTGGGTGAAGACCCACAAGAACTCACCCCTAGGTAAAGAACTGTAGGCAACTGAGTAAAAGTGAGGGCAGAGAGGTCGTCCTGCCCAGGGCAAAGCACACCAGTTGGTTGTCTGCTGCCAAACATTCAGCCCTGAAAACATTTATGTAGGTAATATAATATGAACCCAACAGGTTATATTAAGAATGTATCATTTGGGAAGCTGCTAACCTGTACTTCCCGTATAATCAGGTAACTAATTTTATTCCTTCTCAAGTCACTGATGGGGTTGAAGACCAGATAGCTTAGTTTTAAAATTAAGCTTAGTTGTTTAGGGGGTTAAGATGTTTTTAGGTCTACATAGATGTTTTAAGTTGATAATGACAAGATATGAGAGATATTGATTTACATTCAGAATTTTAGACTCATTAAGATAGGAAAGATGTTTTCTTCAAAGCTGCTAAGTAAAAATAGCCAAAACACTAAGAGTATAACATTTATATATTTCTTGATTGTTTCATGGATCTTCTTTCTTTCTTTGGGTAGTTTATTGTATATATGTGTCATAATATATATGTATATTTTAAAAATAGTTACACACATACATACATATATCCATGCAGTAACAATGAAAAAGAGGCCATTAATTTGGAGGAGAATGGGTAGTGGTACCATCTAATATTACACACGCTTTTGATGACTTCTTGAATGAAATGCAGTGGTGGAAGGTGAGGCAGATATAAGAGAATATTTGGAAAATCTCAGGCCCACCTAGTCTGGCACACTTACTTGCACATGATGAGAGACACTTTCTCAAACCAGATGGAAAGCAAGCACCAACATCTTAGGTCTTCCTCTGACTTCTACCCTGCATGTCTATAGTTACCCACACACATGTACTTGCACACACACACACACACACACACACACACACACAGAGAGAGAGAGAGAGAGAGAAAGAGAGAGAGAGAGAGAGAGAGAGAGAGAGAGAGAGAGAGAGAGAGAGAGAGAGAGAGAAGAGACTTAAAATGGGTCGACACTGACTGTGGTGCTTCATTTACTTTTGAGAAGCCAAGGATAAAGATTGAAAAGACTGTTTAATGAAATATGTGCTATCAAGGTGTTTATGTTATCAGATCCAAAATCTTTGTCAGAACTTACCATGAGAACTGGCTTACAAATCTCATATTTTCCAGGGACTTAACAGCTCATTTAAATGAGTTAAATATGTATCTTCAAAGTGAAACCCAACTTAATGACTTAGTGCTTCAAATCATAACTGTGGTGCCAATGAAGCAGAAATGATGACAAACTCAGTTTGAGGAAAATATGTTTATGCATTTCAACTCAGTTAATCATAGATGTGTGAACAGTGAAAATATGTAGCCTTGCTATTTGGTTGGGTATAACAATTATAGGTTTTAAGATTTCTCAGGAAGTAGTATCTTGGTAGATCTGTGACATCATTTTGGGTCATATAAATATGTTTCACTTTTCAAACGGAATGCATGAAGCTGTGCTTTAACACACAATGTAAAGAAACATTAGACCATAATGCCTCACTAAGTCCTGTCTTTCCAGAGATAAAGGCCTCCACTTCACAGTCACACTCACTCACACCCTTGTTTCTTGGCAGCTCCAATCCTTGTGGGCAGCTTTTTTCCATAACAAACCACACTGAGAGGAAAATTAAAACCAAAATATCTGATGAACAAGATGAAAATTTGCTGAGCATCTCAGCTTCTCCAAGGGAAGCAGATACTGATGCCCTTCCTTAGTTTCTTAGCATCCCTCTGGGTTTATGTTACCTCTTCCTTTTCCCAAAGATTTCCTTATTTTATTTTGTGTACATGAGTGTTCTGCCTTCATGTTTGTATCTATATCCTGTGCATGCCTGGTGCCAGCAGAGGTCAGAAGAAGGTGTGAGATTCTCTGGAACTGGTGTTAGAGACAGTTGTGGGTGGTATGGGAACTGAAAATCAAACCTAGATCCTCTAAAAGAATACATGGTGTTAACTGTTTTCACTTTTATAGTAAGGTATTAGCATGCACAGTTGGGGGTGTTATATGAGGACTCGTTTGTTAGTTCTCTATGGTGTAGTTAACTGTGTAGTTAATGGGTGACACAAGATAATTCATCCAAAGTGGCACAGAGAAATCAAAGTATTGTACACTCCCGCTCTAGGGCAACATGGTAAATATTTTACTTACAAAACCATAATTTGTCTTGATACTAGTGAAGTTATACTATTAAATTTACCAAAGAATATAAAGGCTTCTGGTGATTTATTTAATAGCTGAAAGAGTAGCAAGAAAACTCCATGGATACTGGATAGAGACAGTTCTAAAAGCAACTGTGTCGTGGAGAGAATAAATCTTTAGCTGGACCGGCCATTTATAGAAAAAGAATATGTTTAGACCGCAAATTAGCACATTTTTTGTGTATCTATCCTGTGTGGACTTTGTTGTCTTTCTTGAGTCTGTAGGTAGCCACCGCTTTTCAGTATTAGGTACAGTCTGGAGAAAAGGTAGGAAAAGCTATGGAGGAGGACATAATGTGAGGCTTGCTCTGCTGCAATGGGGCTCCTCTACACCTTCTGACTTCTGCATAACTCACTGGACTCAAACTGAGAGAAGGTCCTCTGATGAGCTAGGAGATCTCTGAGAAGGGTGGATGTCTTCAGGGTGAAGTAAACAGTCTATCCCACATGCCAGGAAGTAGCACTGTCACTGAGGTTAACGCATGTAGCATTTATTTCTGTGGTTGTTTTGTCTCCATTTCTCTGCAGGAAGTGGAAAGGATAGGAAAACTCCATGTGTGTAGGTGACATACATCTGACCAATGCAGACTTAGGGAAGACATTGCTGGAGATTAACTCGGTGCTGGGCAGGTATTGAGAGAGCCACAGATAAGCTACCAGAACCACATAACGCCCTTGACATGGCTTTGACTCTTAGATGTTTCTCTCTATCAAACACTGGAAATGGGAAAGTTAGATCTAGGAAGAGGCAGGAACAGGGTGAAAAGAAGACCACACCAATGGGTAAATACTGGACCTGATAGGATATGAGCTTTCATGCACAATTTATTCTGTTTAAAATGTAACAAACACAGCAAATGGATATGGAAGTCATCGTCAAAGTTAAAGATATAAAGCAGTGATGTGTTTTATTGTTACCAACAAACAGCTAAGCCACTAAAGGGCAGATGAAGTTTCTCCAGTTAAGACACTGGCTTAGCATGCATAAGACCTGAGGTTCAAACTCCAGTACTGAAAAACAAAAAGTATAAACATCAGTAAAATGTCTCCATCTTCCACTTATTCCTGATCCCATCTTATTTATTCCAGAGACAGGAGAACCCATCATACAAACTTCCTTTGAGTCAATCCATGTTTAATTCTTAAGATAATCATGTCTAGGCAAACATGCATTTATTCTGTGGAACATATAATCTTTTGCAAATGAGTAAGAGCCATGAGTTCTGAAAGTACAAGTTCCCATGATGCTGGGTCAGGAAGTCTCTGTAAGACCGTGCAGTTTGGATTTGGATGCTGTGTTTACTTGTGCAGCTGGAATCAGATGTTTCCTGATTACTCTGTGTTTACTTTGCTCAGCTTGGTTTCATGCTTGTTACATAAACATATTTTAGAATCAATACTTTATAAAGCCTGGAAGAGCAATTCTAATGACTGGTTTGGCCCTGTACAGATTTGTATAACTTCCAGTGTATTTTCTGCCCAAATCGTATAAATAAACATGTAGTTGAGAATGAAACCATATTCTCACACCTCATGCTACAAAGCACACTTTTCTCCTCAGGGAGAATTTTATCTCAGTGATGGAGCGACCATCCCCAGAAGCAGCACTGACCATCTGATCCAGGGACACATCTTCCAATAGGGAGATGTAAGTCTACCCAAATGCCAAAACCTCCAGGTCCAAATCTTGCTTACATTTGCCATATTTGTCCTTGTATTTTCAGAAGGCCCCCAATTACAACTTAATATTGACTTTGGAATTTCATAACTCCATTCTATTTATGTTTTGAAACCAAGTAGTCATAAGTAGTTACAGAGAAGCATAATTTACAAGCAGTCCTTTTTTATTTCACTTCCCTGGGGACAATAACAAAACCTAGAACTTTAGACAACGCCTTCATTTTTATGAAAAGTATACAAAGGTTTCTTACAGAAACATGGACATGCTAATACATTTATTCATTTAAGTGATACATAATGTATACACCACAAAAGTTCTTGTCCTAGGTTTACAACTTAATTATTTTTCTTCAATTTTATAAAGTTATACAGTGTTTTTCTCTAATAGCACATTTCTTCTCTGTCTATTTGTTCTGTTATTGACATAGTTTTTATACTATCAAGCAAACAGTGAAGTTTATTCATTGTTACTATCTAAACTTGTCTTTTAAATTACTTAGGAGGAAATATGTGTGTGACTATGTATGTACACACATACATAGACATATATTCACATACATGTGTAAAATACATATTTTTGCTTGCTTGCTTCTTTGTCTGTCTTTAACAGTGCCTCATGTAAGCCAGCCTGTATGTGAATCTATGATTCTCCAGGCTCACCCTCCAGTGCCAAGACATAGACAGCAGGAGTGGGCAAAGCTACCTGGCCCTCTGTTTTTATCTGACTTTTACTGAGAATGCTGTTTCTTTACTGGTATTTGAGCTGCCATTTGGTATCATGTTCCTAAGAATGAGAGGCTTCTTTTTCTACTGGTCATACACTACCTTTGCTAGCTATAACTTCTCTGCATTTGTCTGGGAATGTTTTCATTTCACTTTCATTTGTGAAACATAGCTTTATTGAGTATACAGTTAACATTTAGCATTTTTCCAATAATTTAAGTATGTTAACTACTAACACCTGACCTTTGTGTTTCTGTAGCATTCCAAGTTTCATTGCCATTCTCTCTCTCTCTCTCTCTCTCTCTCTCTCTCTCTCTCTCTCTCTCTCTCTCTCTCTCTCTCTCTCTCTCCCCCTCTCTCTCTCTCTCTGTCACACACACACACACACACACACACACACACACACACACACACACGCTCACACACACATGCACACACACACATCTTTTAAAAAATGTTTTATTCTCATGGTTTTCAAGATCTTTCTGCATTTTTGTTGTTTGTTTATTTGTTTGTTTTGCCTTTAGCAACTTGGCATGTTTCTGGACTTGCAGGTCTTTGAGTGCATCCTACTGATGTTCTTTCGGCTTCCTGGACATTTTTGACATAATTTTCTTGAATCTCTTTGATACCCCTTTCTCACTTTCTTGTTGGACATCGATCGACACATACATATTGAGCTGTTGAGTGATGATAGGTTCACTTCCTTCACTCTAAAAATTGCCTAATATTAGCAATAGGCTTTAAATGAATTCTATCCCTTTCATTTTGTTACCTGTTTATTTGATAAGTATTTGATATGTTTACCTTTAAGTACTTAAACATAGTTCCATTTGATTTTAAACTGAAATTTGATCACCATTTGGATATTTTTGTCTGCTCAATATAATATCTGGTTCTCTTCAACAACAGTTTTTACTGATTGCCTTTTTTCCTGTATACACAGTCTATTTGTTTTGAATTTTGATAATTTTTGCTGAAATTTTGTTTTCATAATTGGGGATTTGACCCAAGATTTCACACAGGCTAGTGTTCTATTGCTGAACTAACTATGAGCCACCTAAATTGCATATTTTTGATAAAATATATCTTTGGTTGCTATACATTTTTGAGTTGATCCCTAGAATTTTTTCCTTTTGTGTATATATGTCTTTAATCATGTCCTTTGGTTAGAGCATACCCATGAACACAAAGCCTTTTACTACCAGGGCACGGTGATGTTTTAAGCATATAGTAAGAATGAACAGAGTTTTACAAACTAAATAAAGTTTTTAAAATATATTTTATTAGTTTATTCATATTACATCTCAATTGTTATCCCATCCCTTGTATTCTCCCATTCCTCCCTAATAAAAGTTTAACCAGTTGGTCTTGAGTTAAAAACCTATAGCTTGGGTTCTATGGACCATGAGAAAGGCATTTAAAACATCTGAGGATAATGCTGAATATTCATTCCCTCTCATGAAGCAGCTGTCATGAATCTTATATCTTCTTCATCTATAAAGAAATTAATTCAGTAAACAGTCATGTGATCATGGAAGAGAGTATTTGTTGAGGTTTAAATATGAAAAATCTCCCATTTTCATGTGTTTGGACACTTGATCTTTAGTCGATGACACTGTTTTGGGAAGCGATGGAACCCTTAGGGTGGGAATAACGCCTTGTAGGCTGATAAGTCATTGGAAGCTTCATATTTGAGAGGCCTAGCCCAGCAAGCTTATAACCCTAGTCTGTCACCGCTACGTCATCAACTGCCTCACACTCTGCCACTGTGGATTGTGCTGCTCTAGTCTGCATGAGTCTCCCATAAGCATGAGGTCAACTGTACTCTCTAAACTGTGAGCTGGAATAACCTACTTTCCCTTACGTCGCTTCTGTAAGCTAGCTGTCACAGTAATGAGAAAATATCTCCCACAGCATCAGATGGTACCGAAACCCCAGGGCACTGTGTAAAGATTCAAATGCTGATTTCTATGCCCATATACCTTCTGCTATCCTTTTTCTGAGAATCTCCTATCTAAACATTGCTCCTCAGTTGTCCCTGACATGTCAATAAAGTAGCTTAACAGCTAGTCACCGATCAGGAAAGAGAATAGGGCTGGACTTCCTGCCAGCCACAGGAGAAAGAGAGGGAAGAAGTAGGAGATTCAGCCATGTTCAGGCAATATGAAGAGAGAGTAACTAGAGCAGAGAAAGCCACAAAATGCGTGTATCTCCAGAATTTTGGCAAAGAGAATAGACAGACTAGTTGGAAGGTTAATATAAACTTACATTGCTCGGTTGTTGTGCCGTATGGCTTTTGATATAAATAACATAGTCCACTCTCAATTATTTGGGTGCTAGCTTCATTAAGAGAGAAACTTTAACACACACACACACACACACACACACACACACACACACACACACACAACACAACACACACTTTTAAAATAGTCACTAACAATACAAAGGCTTCATTCATGAATGTCCAAATCACCTATTTGAAATACTTCAAAACTGGAAATGACTTTAGTGCCTCCCAACAGATAAAAGGATAGAAATCATTTAGTATTAAAAAGCAGTGAACATGTTATATATAACATGATAATAATTGTGCTGTGTGACAGAAATCAATAAAATAGAACACACATTATATTACTGGCTATTTAAAGTTATAGAAAATGAAAGCTAACAATTGGCAATAGAGTTAGTTGCTACCTGGTATCTTAGAGGAGCCTGGATCAGAAGTAGGAGAAAGGATAGACCAGAAAGTGTCAAGAGTGTATTTTGAGGATGGTGGATGTGTTTGCTATTTTAGTTGTTTCTCAGTTCCATAGATTTAAAGTAGATACGCATGCGTGGTAAATTCAATAGAGTGGTAACTACAGGCACAAAGGTTTTGTGGGTACAGATGGAGAAGGCCAATTGATCAAGGCACATGGTATCTTGGATGCAATAATCTATATATGAAAATTTATGTTGGAACATGAACAAAATATGACTATTTAAATAATGAAATCTAATGCTTATAAGACAGTATTTACTGTTTGCACTAGTCTAATATATGGTTCTAGCAAAAACATATTTATGTATATGGATGACCCACAGGCTGGTGTTTTGTAACTCAAAATATATACAGTATATTAAAATCTGGATAACTATTTTTGTGGTCCTTCTGAATACACCCAAGATGAATGACTCCTTCTTTGTTCTTGATGCAGCCTGTATGAGTTAGGATTAGAGTTCTTTATGAGTGACAGAAGACAACCATGTTAGGGAAAGCAATTTCTGCTTTATATCAACACAGGTCGAGCCTAGCTCTCCTAGACAGGTCTGATAGTCATGTCCCCAAATTTGGACAAAAGCCATATGGCTCCTGCAGTCTTGGTCTGCTGACTTCTAAGTTCCAGGCAGGAAGGGAGGAAAAAATTAAAAGGAACATTCTAACTGATCAGTTGGGAAAACCTCTGGAATCAAGCCCAAGAGACAAACACCTTCATCCTTCCTGTGATATTAGTCATGTTGACTCAGGCCACAAGGAGACTATGCATAGAGCCTTTGCTCCACGTGGCCAAATATACTTGGAAATGTTTTCTCATTATGGGATTGGTACATCACTCCTAACATAATGCTACCTCATACATTGATGTTTGTCTCTGCTCAATAGTGTGGGCATTAATTCAATTAGAAACAAAACTGGGCCTAGCTGGGATGGGGGGGGAGGGGAACAGAGGGAAGCAAAGAAGCATAGTGATAGGGCTTGTGAAGCTGTGAGTTTCACATTAGATTTTACACTTTTTCTATCAACTCTACCTTTATGTACTTACGTACCACCAAAACAGACAAATAAAAAAATCTACAACAGAGCTAAAACCAGAAAAACAATTCGTTTTATGTTATCTGTCATAATAATCATCTTGAAAATATTATAGTTCATCAAACCCAGCTTCACATGATCATACATTTGCAGATATACATAGACAACTCCTCTCATGTCTTTTTTGGATAATATTTTCACTATTCTCTGTATTGCATGTTCTCAAAACAGCCATGTCATCTCACAAAAGTACACATGAACATAGTGTTCTATATTAAATTTTTTTAAATGTGTTTTTCTTAATGGAAAATATTTGTTATTTAAGATTTCCTTGGAGTAAGTAGATATTTTGCTGTGGATAGAATAGCTTGTAGCAGTGAAATCAAGTAAGTTTGAAATTGAAGTAATTTCAAACAAGCATAGAGACTTGTTTGGCCTCCAGGAGTAAACACAGAAAATCTATTCAGTAGAGTGCTGGCTTCCAGAGACTAGGGCCCTGGTGATGGGAAGATATTAGTTACAGGGCACAAAGTTGCAACTGGGAGAAATATATGATATCCCTGTAAGGTGGGTAAACATGTAATGACTTCTTGTGAGCCCAACAATATTTGATTTACACAGTTTGGTTTAGAATGTTGTAGCTTCTTAGTTTTCTCCAATGGTACAATGATATCCACTTAGGCACTTCGTAGGGAATGGAGTTCTTCATGGCTTTGCCATTTGCAAGCCCAGATTAAATGCTCAAAGGTTTGCACATAATGTTTTCTGTATTCAGGTAGAATTCTACAGGTTGAGCCCGGGTATAGTTTTCCCTTGATCTTCATCCTTCTCAAGTCTATCATTTAGAAAAACATAATGGCTCCCTTTGGTCTGTTCAGATGGAGAAGCAGAATAAACAGAAAGGGCTCTCTTACTCATTGCCTCCTTGAGTTCTTGAGCATCTGAAGACAACATTGTCATCATTGTAAACACTTACTTTATTTCTTATGTACAAAATGATTATAGTGATCAGCACTCAAAACATGTTTACTCATTTCCTCTTTCATGTTTAATGTATTTTAGCAGAAGTGGCCATTAGCATTGTATATTGTTAATTACCATATTTTACCATTCATTTACTGCATTACACATAAAGACCTCAGTTTACGAACCCAAACTTTTCTTCCAGCCTTCTCATAACCTCTTCTCATAATACATTGAATGGTATTGAATACATTGAAAATATTCTAAAACCATCATCATTAATATCTATAAATTGTTTTCATATTATAACACTCGATATAAAATCTTCCTTCTATTCTTATATCGCTGGATTCAAGTGAACCACCATTATACTTTGTATCTATGAGTGTGTTCTTACTGTTTTGTCTTCAGGATGCAGGTTGGCCTAAACCTAGTCTTTGCTGCCCCAGTGCTGGGTTTACAGGTATGTAATGTCATACACATCTGTCTCTGTGACTTTTATTAGTGGGACCAGATACTGCTTGTCACTTTGTTGGTAGCTTATTTCATTAGCATCATGTCTTCAAGATTCTTCCATGCTATGACATGTCAAATATTCCTTTCTTTTAACAGAGTAATATATCATTGCATGTATGTATGTGATATGTGTGTGTGTGTGTGTGTGTGAGAGAGAGAGAGAGAGAGAGAGAGAGAGAGAGAGAGAGAGAGAGAGAGAAGAGAAGAGAAGAAGAAGGAGGAGTGGGGGGAGGAGAAGGAGGAAGAAGAAAGGAGAGAGGAGAGAGATATTTTTTCATGGCCCTAGAAGTTTTGAAAAAATCTCTGAACCCCTTCTAACAACTGAGACTTGGTTCTTTACAGTTTCTTGCATTTAATAGTCTTAGCTCCTCACCATCTCCACTTCATATTTTCCCAATCTGTGCTCCCAGTCCTTCCTTGGAATTTTTCCATCTAACTAGATGTTGTGTGAGCTGAGAATTCACAGCCCTGGGAATCCTGGAGGCATCAACCTTGGGATTCCCTTTCTAGCTTGCCACCTTCCACTTGCTGTTGTTGCTAGACCTCAAATTGGAAATTCTGGATTTCAGCAAGTTTTAATGTTATCTGTTTCGCTTGATCTACACATGAAAAAGACCTCCACTAAACAATAAAAAAGCTCTTAAGAGAAGTGATTATTGGGCTCAATGTTGCTACACCAAAGAGGAAATACACAATACAAACTTCCTAGATTAGTGCACCATGCTTGACAAATAGCCTGCTTTACAGCTGGAAAAGGGGGCCTAACACACAATGCTAGGATGAGAACTCCACTCATCACTGCCTTACAAAACAGGCATAACTTGCCGCATTCCCAGTTACCAACCTAACACAAATAAGCCTCTCTTATGAACAGCCTTAATTTGCATCAATTGCAGGTCTTCTGCTAAGTCACTGAGGAAGGTGTCCCTTCCTATCCTGGGTAAGAACAGCTACCTACTGTGAATTCTCTAGAGTTCATTGAGCATGAATTCTTTCAAACTCTTTCAAATGTCTTGCATGACGGCAGTAGCTGTGATGATGGGACCAAGGCCTCTGAAGCAGAAGTCTTTGTTGAACATTAACCATTACATCAGTAGTTGTTGCAACAAGAGTAGAGTTTCTTCAAAGAACATGTAGTATTCCAAATAGTCTGACGTTAGTCCATTGCCAAAGATGGTGCTGTTTGGCTGGTGATTCCAGGCTCAAGACAATCAAGAAAGACAGAGAGTCTAATCATTTTGTTGCTCATTAATTCACAGAACTGGTTATGAGAAGGCAGGAAGAAAAGCTTGGGTTCATATACCTAGATGTTTGGGTGTAATGCAGTAAATGAATGGTAAAATATAGTAATTAATAATATAGTATGCTAATGGTCACTTTTACTAAAATACATTAAACATAATACATGAAAGAGGAAATGAGTAAACATGTTTTGGATGCTAATCACTACATTAATTTTATATGTAAGAAATAAAGCTGTGTTTATAACCATGACAAATGGCAAATTAATATGCTGGAATGGTAAACTGAGTGAGCACGATTCTCAACCTTCAGACTTGTCAATTTATTCTGCTTTCTTTACTATTGTGTCTTTAATGAAATGTTCAAACATAGTGAAAGCTAATGGTATGATATATCCTGGGTGAACTTGAGAATGGGAAAGCCTTGAGATAACCTTGGCAAAGTCCAAAAACAAAACAACAAAACAAAACAAACAAAAGAAAAGGAAAGAAATTTAGAAATATCTACCACAAATCCTACATTCTTTAAGTTTTATTGTATATATTTGGCCATGGTAAGAGCATGCATGTGTGGGAAAGAAAGGTATTTTAATGCCTGTAGTATCAATACTGAGCTGGCTGACTTAGGTTTTATCTAGAATATGTTGAGATGAGGGAAATAAAGTATTCCTGAATAGGGACACAGGCTACCTTTTATTTGGTTTTATAAAGTAATTTGACAGTTTCAGTTAAGGTGAATCCAGTAACTGTGTTTTCAGTTATTCTCTATAGCAAGAATAACGTGTAGAACTTGTGTATCTGTCTCTCACAAAGCAAAAGGGATTCTGTAGGTATGAATGTAGGTAAAGACCTTCCAGTGAGTAAGTTGTTTTAGAATGCCTAGTTGAGCCTACTCTAATAATTAGTTCCTACTGTGTTAGAAAAGTTCAGCAGCAGAAGGTTTGTCATCGTTGCTTTGATGAGGGAACATGGGTCAGAACCAAGGAATTCAAGTGGGTAAATAAATTAGAAAAAAATTTAGCATAAAATTTCTCTAAGTCCCTAGAATGAAATCAGTCCTGCCAACACTTTGATTTAAACCAGTGAGATAATTGTTGAGCTTGCACCCTACGTAAATGCATATAATAAGTTTTTTATTTAAGCAATTAAATTTACAATTGTCTGTTAAATTAACCAAAAAACACCCATAAAATATAAGATACAGATAGATTAAATATAAGAAATAGAAATTATTCGTTTCTATTTCTATTGACTATACATCTCACATGTTTTGTAACTCCAAACGGCTATAAAATATAACTTTTAAACAATAGGTTGTCTTGTTAAAATGAATATAGGTTCTAACCATGTAACAATTAGAAGATAATGTAAGCAAAGTAAAGAATTTTAACTGTGCTGAATTATACGAGAATGACAAGAGGATGCGTTTGAATTTGCAGTGTATGATAAAGCTCCTTCCTGAAAAGGAAGGTGTTACAGAATAGATAGAAAGCTTTCTTTGTTAGCACTAACTAGGAAAATCAGATACCATTAAAAATAAAGTATTACATTTTCACTTACTTATTACTCTTTCAGATCACCAGTGAACTGATTTTTTTTTTTTACTTCCTCAAACTAAATACAGTAACCCCCTGAGGCTGATTTGTGTTAGAATCCAACACCTAGTTTACATTCAACCAAAAATGTGGCCATGATCAGTGAGAGACAGACAATAGGATCACAAGGAGAGGGCTTTTTGAACTCTTTTGGTGCTGTTTAGCTGATTTCCAGCCAATGTCAACAAGTTAACAAAATGTAAAACTGTACTGAACCATGTGAGCTTTTCGTGCTCATATCACACAGTTCCATGTCTTCCCTGTGCCTCTTTAGGATCTTGGTCACCTGGCTTCTGTAACCCAACTCTAGTCCAGCAGGTGGAGCACCAACATGTCATGCAATGGGTTGTTTTAGTTTTACATATTTCCAATGCTATTCTGAATGTTAGAGTGAATAAAAGTAGAATGATGAGCTAAGTGAATATACCTGCACAGTGTACTTACATGTGGCAAAGTGAATATACATTGTGTGTTTCTAGATACAATTCATTTGGAATCAAGCAGAGAAGTAACTGCACTAAATCTGTGTCTCAGGAAAACCCTGTTAGCAACAAGCTCTTTGCACAAGTACTTTCTAACTAGCTTAGCAAAACCCTCACAAAAGCATCGGGTAATGGCGGGCACATGCTATTGAGCTTTCTAGGCCAGACACGCATTTCTGCTGTTCTTTGTAGAAATTCCAAAAATGGCATTATTCATCTCCACATCCATGGAAGAATGGAATTTCTTTCTGGTTCCACCATATGCCATAAGAATCCATAATCACTTTATAGATACATTAGTTTTATCCTTGTCACTATATGCAAGACAGGTCATCAACATGTGGCAGAGGAGTAGGAGTTTCGAAGTATCTCTTAGGAGAATTTCAAAAACATTTTTATCTGCAGTGATGATGGGATTACAAAGACAATTACATTTTTAAAGTACAGTATATTGGGTGACCTACAGCTGCTACTTGCACCTACGCGCTTATCTATGAGGTCATTGTGGACTTACTGAACTATTCTAAATGACATTTTCTCTAGAAAGTGGATAGGTGGCTAGAAATCCATTGCAGTATGGCTGGATTTTACGTCATCCAATCCTTTGCAAGGTTTGCTCATTCCATATGCAAACTAAGGCTTCACCTAAATTTCACACTCCATGTGACCCCTAAGAGAAATCTGGGCTACAAGCTTTGGAATAAGGCCAGTACCTAAAACAAATCTTTATCAATTCTGTGGAAACACTCATGAACACATGGAAAATGAGAACAATTCAAGATTTCACTATTTAAGAATTAATAGTATGTCAGTTGCCCTGTTAATTAACCTAGAATTCGATTTTCCCTACCAAAGTAAAGTATTTTGGAGCTAGAAAAGATGGTAAAACTTAAACTGTAAATGTAAAAATGGAGAAAACATAAAATTTAAACTATAGGCGCCATATGTGTGTGTGTATAATTAAAAATTTTGATGCTATAACTAGCTATTTAGAGATTAACTTGTATCCAATTAGTTGTATGTATACATATTTTATTATGAGACAGAGCTTCATGTGTACAGAGGCATCACTAATGTTTTTTATTTGGGGACAGGATTTGTTATGTAGACCTGAACTTGTGTAGACTCTGCTTTTGCCTTCTAAATTCTTGGATTACAAGCATGCACCATCATGCCTGGTTGTTAACTCATTTTTGACTTATAAAAAATTTTCTGCAAGAATTTAGTAAAATAAACACTCAACTTATTTTCAAGTATATTGTGTTGAACGCCATTATGAAAGCTTTGTGATACAAATTCTTTGGAGCTTGTGTGCTGCTTAGATGGTGCCCTGGTTTACACGGTTCATGTGGAGAAGTTCCATTGAGTTTATCAGGTTTGAGTTGATGTTTTTCTTTTGGTGAACTCAAGTAAACTAAAATGTGTCTTCAGAGGCATTGTTGCCTTTTTATCCTTTGTTATGGTGGTGTTATTTATAACTTTATGATTGATAGATAAACATCTGAAACTTTTCCTTCTGGCACTCTAATTTCCCCTAGCTTTAAAGAAACTATATTCTTTGTATTGGATGTTGCTAATTAGTGTTTGATTTTTAAGCTGACTTATGGCTTAGATAGGCAACTAAGGAATCCTGAACGTGGAGGAAATAATCTTCCTCAGGGAAGAGCATACCAATTCCTTATCCAATTCCATACCTTCAGCCCTGAAAACACACATACAAGTAACCTACAGGGTGAGTAGGTTGTTTTTAGGAATATATATGTGCATACATATATGCATGTAGCACCAATTAATGAAACAGGAGGACATGAATTTGATAAATAACAAGGCAGGGGTATATGGGAGGGTTTGGAGGCAACAAAGGAAAGGGGGAAATTATGTAATTTTATTATCTCAAAAAAATAAATAATTGAGAAAAAAAGCACTGAACCTGAAAATGGGAAAGACGGCTTAAATCTTATCAAGCATCTCTTGAAGTCTAAAGATCTCCTGTGTACCACATGCCAACTGTGTGTATAAAGTGTGCTTTTATGTGGAACAGAAGACATCAGGAACCATTTACAGCAAGGAAAAGTGTATTTGGTTATCATTTGCTGTTCTTTCTCATCAGGTCGGTCTTGGCATCATAGAACCCTCATGTTTAGGGAGACAAATGAAAACACTGAGAGCAAAAGCAATGAACAACATCGTTAATCAGCGGTAGGGATGGGATTAGAGCCTGTTTTAGAGTCCCCACTGTTTACTTCACAATCTGCTCTTTTAAACATTTTTTGCTTAGACTTCCTTTTACACATTTTTGTGACTTTCCACTTCCTCCTTCTTATGCCAAGTTTGAGGAACAATGTGAAATTATTTTCTCCACCCCAATAGTAATCATGGCAGTACGCATTAAGGTAATGTATTTGATGTCACAGTTAGCAGCTAGCAACAAATTCTGTATTTTATTGATTTTGAAGAATGTAGATTGAATACGTATTCTTTCTCCTTCAATTCTTATATCAGTTGTTAAATGCTACCCAGAATGACTTAATCAGGGCTGACATGCAACCTTTTATAAAGTGATTGAGTGTTGATTACTCATCTGCTTTCCAATTAGACGTAATCATTTGAGATAAGAATTCATGCTGAGTGCTTCGACAAAATGTGCTGAAAACTTTGCTAGTGGCACACCTAGGGGGAAATGAAATAACATTATTGAAATAATGGAGAGTAGCAAAGACGTGAAAAAGAACAAAGGAGTAAGATTCAGGATATAAAGATGCTGACATAGTACCAGTGCAGCCTTGCTCCTTTGAGTCCTTGGCTATTGTTTTCTTCTGTATATATCGATAGCTTAAGGAAGTTCTCAAATTTATAGAAATTCAGAATCATGTGGAGGGGGTTCTAAGGTTCATACTGCTGAGTCACATTCTCAGTGTTTCTGATGCAGTAGGTCAGAATAGTGGTGAGGATCTGACTTCCTAACTGGTACCAGATCAGGCTGAGGCTGCTGGCAGAAAAGCACACCATGGAGATGCTTGGCGGTTGTTTAATTGCCTGTCTTATAAAAGGCAAATTTTCTGAAACCTGCTATTTTTATGTCTAAAAATTATTTTTATTGTGGCGTTAATTCAAGATTCAGTTTTCTTTAAATTGTTTTGATTTAAAAAAAAAATGAAGCTGTGAGAAACTGTTTATAAAATATAGATAATTCACAAATTTCTCTAACATTAGTGTCTGAAATCTATTAAGACTGTATGTAGAAATGGATCTTAATGGTACCTTCATAAACATAAAAACCTCCTAGTTTCCTGAGAAGTATTTGTTGTGTGACAAGACTTTTCCGGTGGAGAGACAACATACAAACATGTCTACCCACCAGAGATAAAGGGCCCAGGACAGAATAAAGTACACATGCCACCAAAGTCCATCAGAGTGAAGCAGTGAGTTGTATTAGGGTATCTTACAGGAATATGGGTAAGAGGTTACTAATAGAAGTAGAAATTACTCAGACAGGTCCATCATCAAAGACCCCCCCCCCAACATGGGTTACAACTCTCCCATAGAGCGTACTGCACAACCTGCAGGCAGCTCAGCAGCTTGGAGAGTGTCCTTTCCAAGTTACTCTCGGTAAGTCTAAACCTCTTCCAAGCAGCATGGCTTATCTCTGCTTCTTCTAGTCAACTGGTTTGGTCTCAGAGCATTTTCTTCAGCTTGTCATATTTGAAAGTTCTTGAAGCTTGGCTCTTCTGAGAAGGACTTTTAGCACTTTTTCTTGCCTCCTCTGCTATGGAGGGGCCTTCTGAGTCCAGTCAGTTTCGGGGACCTTCTGAGGTTATTTTGAGTTGTTTTACCTTCCTGCGTAAGGAGCTGTCTTGAAAGATGAAATGTTTCAACTGGGGAGGAAACTTCCACACAATAGCAGCATGCCATAGAATCACATCACAAGCACACACATACACGCCTGTCACAACATTTCCTGTGTTAAAACATTATTGAATATACTCCTATAGTTTAAAAGTAAACAAAAAATTGCCATACTGTAGAGGTAGCATCTTGCAGGTGACTGAACTGTTGAAGCAAAATGGCCAAGTCTATTACTGAGAATTAAAGCTTATCATTCTTTAGTTTTAAAATTATTATTAACAGTTCCACTCTATTAATAATAATTTTAAAACTAAAGAATGAGAAGCTCTAATTAGACCTGGTGGCACTCAGAAGAAGGACAGCAGGTTATCAAGAAGAGACTTGACACCCTATGAACATATACAGGGGGAGGTAATCCCCCTCAGGAACAGTCATAGGGGAGGGGAATAAGGGGAAAATGGGAGGGAGGAAAGAATGGGAGGATACAAGGGATGGGATAACCATTGAGATGTAACAAGAATAAATTAATAAAGGAGAAAAAAATTTAAAAAATCAAAATGTTAGATTAGAAAAATAAGTAAATAAAATAAAATTATTATTAATTTATTTATTTGTTCATATTATATCCTGGCGGGAGCCCCCTTCCTCCTCGGCTCCCAGGCCTATCTTTCCTCCCTCCCCACTATTTCCCAGAAAAGGGAGCCTCCCTACCCACCCACCTAAACTCATCAAACATTGCTTTAGTTTTTATGTCTTGAAAAAGCAATGAAATCCCAGAGTCTGAGAGTAATCTCATATGTAACACAACAGAACATTACAAGGGAAGTTAATCAAATAAAGAACTAGCTGTGTAAAATACTTTTAGAAGAATGAATGTTGAGGGAGGGAGAATCAGCTTTCCCTGGAAATGAGCCCTTAATTTGTTATCTAGTTCCAAGTGGTCAGCCCTATAAACATAAAAATATGACAACACTAAATAGACTGAGAAGGTTATAATTATATATTTAGGTGTGTGTATGTGTGTGTATGTGTGTATGTGTGTGTGTTTGTGTGTGTGTGTATTAGTAATAACTAAAAAAAGAGGCCATGAATCTGAGGGGGCACATGAGGCACAAGAGGAGCTGGATAAAGAAGAGAAATGATGTTAACTCAGTACACATAAATGAAAAATTTTAAAAAACAGCATACACACAATATTTAGATTTTCATTTATTCTACTTTAATATTTAAAATTTCCAAATAGAAGGAATTATCCATTAACTGGTTTTAGTTTTGAATTTATTTATAAGTAATCTCCCTATTTATCAGATTTTAAAAATTATTTTAGTGAAAACAAAGTTAGTTTACTGCTATTTGCTTATGGTTTTGATTTGCTGTAATGTATTAATGGTTGGCAAAGCTAAGAGAAAGGTGTCCTCTGTAGGCTCGAAAAGCTACACACTACCTCATAGTGTGGCTTGAGTTGACATTCTGCATAGTGTATGGGTTGCTGGTATCAGACGTTACATGTGCAAAGACACCAGTAGCAACCGTATAGCCATAAAACATTCTCACAAGAACGGGTGGAAATGCAAAACAAACTATTTGTCCCTGGGAGACAGCATGGCATATTAGACCAGGAATGTCTAGATTGATCTTGAATTCCTGTGATTAAAGGCATGACATGAAATCAGCCGGAGACATGACATTTGTTTAACCTCAGCATCTGTGTAAGTAGTCTATGGGCTTTAGTTTCTAATAGTCTCTGTAGACTGAGCTTGAATCAGGTTGAATCTTGCCAAAGCATCTCTTCTAGGTGTTTACGCGTGGAACAAAGTTGGTTAGCCCTTGAAAAGTGATAGTTCTGTATATACAGAAAGGATGCTATTTGCCAGGTCACACTAGAATGAATACTTGGTTCCAATATTCAATTGCAAATGTAATCTTATATAGTTATAGTCATGTTTATTATGGATTACAATGACACTTTCAAAAATATTAAGAATGTAGACAGATGACAATTGTTTAAATTAATAGTCTTTCCCTCATTACATTCCTTAATAAATCTGCAACCTTAAAATTACATCAGAGAGCAAAGGCTTTTGTTCACCAGCATATATGTGAGAGGTTCTTGGTAAACTTCAGCTATTCTGTAACATTTTCCAAAGCCAATTAAGTGTTTACACCCACTTTATTCCTACCGCCACATCCAGGGAAACATTTAGGAGAGAGAAATGCATCACACAATAAGGGGCTTCTAATAAAACAAGAAGAGTCTCCTAGGAAACACAATGTACCAGACAAGTTCTTTTTGTCTGAGCTTAAAGAAAAGTGCAAATTCCTCCTACTTAAGAACCTCATGAGTCATTTGCTAATAATTTGCAGTTAGGAACATATAGGACACAGACACTCACAGAGAGAGAGAAGAAGAGGGGAAGAGAGAGAGAGAGAGAGAGAGAGAGAGAGAGAGAGAGAGAGAGAGAGAGAGAGAGAGACTTTAATTTTTACTTTTGTTAGGGTAACATGTTTGCAACAGGTGAATTAAGAGTCTTAAATATTTTTAGAAGAGGGTACAAATGTACCAAAGATAGTGTAGTAAGAAAGAGGTAAAGGTGGACACTCCTTTTTCTTTGAACTGAAAACTTTGAATGAAAACTTCATTGTTCATACTAAGTTAAATCTTGAATACTATAGTCGGGAATGCTGGACTGGACAAGCTTTGCTCAAGCGAACACTATGAGGACCAGATTCCTGGTGCAAGAAGAGAGTCCAGAGGAAGGCCCAGGTATGCTATTGACACTACACAAGATAAAGGAATACTACAGCTTACAAGTCAGTACTGCCTTGACTTCTCCTTGGGCCATCACTCTAAAGGTGGTAAAGCAGAAGATCTCAACTTGTGCCTTGTAACCCAGACATCCTGCACATCAGATATTGGCATCATGACTCATAACAGTAGCAAAGTTACAGGTATGAAGAAGCTATAGAATACTTTTTGTGGTTGGGGATCACCACAACGCAAGGAAATGTATTAAAGGATTGTAGCATTAGCAAGGTTGAAAACCAGTAATGCAGAGTCTTCAGTAATAGGGTCTTATTGACTACCAAGGTCTAGAAAGCAATTCAAAAGAATGGCAAACAACAGTTTTTGAAGCTCTGTCTGAGCTCAGTATCCAACAACTCAAAGAGAAGTAACCCTTCCTGACACTGGAAATTTTATTTGTGATATCTAGCGTAGGCACTGTTGTCCCACTAAAGAGTAGTCCCATTTAATATTTGTATATGTATATGCTTGTATTTTATTTTGTGTGGCATATTTGTTTTTATTTTATGTGCATCTGGTGTTATGCTTGCAAGCACGTCTGTGTGAGGGTATCGGGTTCCCCAGAACTGGAGTTCCAGACAGTTGTGGGTGGCCATCAGGGAAGTTGAAGGTGGGTCCTCTTGATGAGCAGCAGCTACTGCTCTAACCAGTAAGCCTCTCTCCAGCCCTACATGCATTTACTAAAAGAGTTCTGCACAGCAGTTTTTCATGACTTTTTCAGAAGCTCTGTTAGCTGTCCGTCCCTATGTCATTTCCTTTGCCCTGCCCACCAATTCTCCGCCACCATTAACTCTTCCTGTTCCATTATTCTTCTTTCCCCTTACATTGCTGTACTATATCGCCCCTCCCTGGAAAGCCGTGCAACACGGCTTCTTAGTGATTTCTTGAACTCGGTGAGTATTCCAAATCAAGCATACGTACTCGAAGATTTAAAGCTAGCATCTACAAATTAAAAAAAAAGAAGACATTTGATGTTTGTCTTTCCAGGTCTGTGCTCCCTCACTCAAAATAATCATATCCTGTACCATTCATTTACTTGTACATTTCGTAATTTTGTTTTTATTAACAAATGAATAATATTCCATTACGTAAATTATGACATTATTATTGCCGAATTCATCCATCGATAGACTTCTATGTTATTTCCATATCATGGCTATTGTGAATAGAAAAGCACTGAGCATGTATGGGCAGATATCTCTGATAGGATATAGAGCCTTTGGGGTATTTTCCCAAGAGAAGCATAGCTAGTTGTATGGTGAATCTATCAACAGCATTTGGAGGAACTGCCACACTGATTTTTATACTTGCTGCACCACTTTCCACTGGAAGTGATTAACTGTTCCCCTTCCCCTACACTATGCCTTCATTTTTAAAAAATCTTGACCATTTTGACTGGGGTAAGATGGAATCTCAAAGTAATTTAATTTGTATTTTGCCAAAAGCTAATAATGTTTAATCTGCTGTAAACATTAGGCAGACATATGAATTTCATTTAACAATTTTCTGTTTAGTTCCATGACTCTATTTTTGTATTGCACTATTTGTTTTCTTGGTTTTTCGTTCTATATATTTATGTATTTATTTTATGAAAATAGATATTTTTATTCTGATTACCATTTCCCCTCCTTCCAACTCCTCCCATATCGTCCCTACTTTCCCACCCACCCAAACTACACTTTCTTTCTCACTTCCATTGAAATACACACAAGACATTAAAAAACAATAATGATAAAACAAAATAAGGCAGAATAAAAACAAAGCAGAATAGAACAAAACAACTGCAAAAAGACAAAATAAAAACACAAGAAGCATATGAGGATGGTGATACACACAGAAAAATCTATGAAAACAAAATTGAAAAGCATAATATATAACCAAAAGGTCTCTAAGTATTAAAAAAAAAAGCCAGACACAGCCTTGTGAGAGAAATATTCTAGAAAACCATCACTGACTTAGTTTTGTATCAACCATCTGCTGCTGGGCATGGGGCCTGCCTGGCCTTAAATGTAATTTGTGAACTCAGTGAAACTTCATTGTGGAAAACTAATTTTTCTTTTACAAGCAGTTATCAACTGGAGATTGCTTCTTGGTTAAGGATGGGTACTTTGTCTACTTCCCCTTTCAGCAATGGGACCCCGTCTGACTTAGCTATGTACAGACCTTGTGCCTGCTGCCTCTGTCTCTGTTAGTTCATATGTGTATCAGTCCTGTTGTTTCTAGAAAGACTTGTATCCTTGGTGACTTTCATCCCCACTGGATCTTATAATTATTCTACCTCTGTTTTTGCAGAATTCCCTGAGCCCTGAAGGCAGGGATTTGATGGAGACATCCTATTTTGGATTGATGTTTTTTAGTGTCTTTCACCCTCTGGACATTATCAAGTTGTGAGTCTCTGTATTTGTTCCCACCTGCTGCAGGAGAGGGGATTAGCTGAGCAAGACACTAATCTATGAGTACAGCGAAATATTCTTAGAGGGCATTTTTGTTACTGTGCTCCTTTATCAAAACAGTGGCATTTGATTTTGCCCCCTAGTCCATGATCTATCAAGTCTCTTTTTCTTGGACTCCTGGGAACTGTCTAGCATGGGTTCCATTTCAAGGAAAGGGCCTTAATTCCAATCAGATGATGGTTAGTATTCCCAAACAACTATTTTGTGCCACTATTACACTAGCATATTTTTCAGGCAGATCACCATTATAGATTGCGTTTATATCTGGGTTGATGCTTTCCTTTTACTTCTATTACTGTACATATTGTATTCCAACACCATGAACTCTATTTAGTGTGGGTGAAGGCTCTGGGTAGGAACCACCTCAACTTCTCTTTGTTCAATGAGTTACATAGGTGTTATCTTCAGCAGCAGGACCTGTTCTGAGCACCACCGACAATGTTGGCAATAGCTTTGGTTGTTTGAAAGTTTCCATAGAGCTCTTTTGGCCAACAATAGCCCTAACCCTAACCCTAACCCTAACCCTAACCCTAACCCTACCCCTAACCCCAACCCCAACTCCAACCCCAACCCCAACCATAACCATAACCATAACCAATCACAGCCACAACTCAATTTTTGTGTTCAAACTTTCATTTGGTGATGAGAGATGTCCAGTTTGGATTTTTCTCCTCCACCATTTGATGATTGAAATTTAAATTTGTTTCAGATATGTTTATATTTTAAGAATCATCTACTATATTTCAAATGATCTTTAGTTTTTGCTGTCTTTCTCCAAATTCCCTCCCTTAATTCCCTTTTATCTCTCCTTCTTCATTTGGTCTTCAAATTCTAGTTGCCTCCCCTCACCCACATACCAATCCATCTATAACTACTCATTCTATTTCTCCTTCTTGGGAAGAGTCTTTCCTCCCCTGCAGTCCCTTACTCTATACCTGACATCTGTGATTGTATAGACTGTAGCCTGTTTAGAAGACTTAACAGCAAGCACTGACATATAAGCAAGTGCAAAAAAATATTTTGTCTTTTTTGGATCTGGTTTACCTCATTGAGGATGATTTTTTTCTACCTCTGTGAATTTCATATTTTACCAGCTGAGTAATAGTCCATTGTGTAAATATTGTAAATATACCACATTTTACTTATCCATTTTCCCATTGACAGATAGTTAGGCTGTTTCCCATTTCTGACTATTATGAATACAGTAATATTGAATATGGTTGAGCAAATGTTTCTGTAGTCATATGTAGAGTCCCTCAGAGAGATAAAGGGTATGTTACTCAGGCATTCCATCACTGTGACAAAATATCTAACAAGCAATCTAAAAGAAGAGTGGTTTCTATTGTTGTTGGGTTACAGAGGGTGATCACCTGGCTTCTTCTTGCTTCATTTTGTATTCTGTTCACAGTGCTTGCGCAATTTGAATGGTGTGTCAAATATGCAGAGTCACTGGTCCTACCCTTAAATGTTATTTTTGCTTGTATGAAATTCCCAGGTGCTTCTGAATCTAATCAAGTTACAGTCAAGATTAATCCACAGAAGGCCACCCACTTGAAACCAAGCACACATCCCCTGCCCTGTGTTTAATCTCAAATAATTATATAACAAGTTGTAGTTCTGCATAGCTAACATGACATAACAGTAGCAGCAACAACAACAACAACAACAAAATACTAATTCTTCCTGGTGCAGACTTGTGTAGGCCCTGTGCTTGTTTCTTCAGTATCTTTGAGCTCATATATGGCTCAGAAGGCCTTGATCTCCCTGTTTCTTTTATTCCCTCTAGCTCTTAAAGTCTTCTCACCTCCTTTTCCATAAGATTCCCTGAGCTCCGAGAAGAGGGATTTGATGAAGACCTCCCATGGATACCCTTTGCACGTAACGTCTGGATGTATAGCTCTGCATTTGTTCCCATCTGCTGCCAGAGGAACCCTTTCTGGTGACAACTAGATAAGGCAGTGATCTATGAGTATAGCAGAATATCATTAGGAGTCATTTTTCTGATACTTTTTTTTTGTGCCAGTAGTGCTTGTTTTTATTTTAGGTCTCTTCCTCATAAGGACTCATATTAGTGGGGATAGATAAAGAGCCCCAGCTGGCCATTTCTTGTAGCCAGACAAAGCTTCCGGTGGCAGTACAAGGTTCCATTCGAATGAGTTGTTGGCCAAGGGAAATACCCAAACAACCCAAGCTCTTGCTAAGACAAGTTTGCTTTCTCCAACATGGCATTGGGGAGGACAATACCCACACAACTCATCAAACATGAAGAAGTCAAGCTGGTGCCTACATGGAACCTTCACCTCTATGTTCTAGCCTCCTGGATGGAGGAAAGTACTCTTCAGGCTACTGAAAGAGAAATGTGGACACCAACATAGCCACAAAACTGATTTACAATATGTCTGCTTGCAAAATAGGGCAATAGTGGCACAGAATATGTGGAAGTAACCAATGCTTGATTTGATGTAAGGCCCTGTCCACAAGAAGGAACCCATCTCTGGCCATGCTTGGGTGACTAGGAACCAGAAACTTGATCGTTTTAGGCGTGCTCATTTTGTAGTAAAGCTGGAAGTTTTTGATTTTTTTTTTTCTGCTCTGCATTTTTGCTCCTGATTCTCATTGTAAATCTAAGGGCTGTTAGCAGTATCTATTATGGATCTTAAACACCATGCTTTATCAGAATCTCCTTTGCCAGATTAGCCCTTAGCCTTTAACTTCAGCCTCCCACCATGCCTCAAGATAGGAACAAAACGTGGGCACATTCTTTGACATGATGCAGCATTAGCACAGTGTGCAGTTCTAGCACAATCTATTGAGTTTTAGCACAATCTATTGTCTGCATTGCCTAGAATCAGTCTGGTCTCACAGAGGATCATCTGGTGCACTACACCCAGCACATTTCTGAAGTCCATATCTCTAAACTTACTGAAGTTCCCAAGTGTTCAGAGCTATTTCAGCAGGTTTCTCACATCAATAATCTTAGTCTCTTCCCCCTAGCGGGACTGCCTGGCCAGGCTACTGGGGAAGAGGACATCCTCAGCCTGATGTTACTTGATGAGCTGGGGTGGGATGGGGGAATTCCCTTTTCTGAGGAAGAGGGGAGGGAGGGAGGGAGGGAGGGAGGGAGTGTGGGATTGGGAGGAGAGGAGGGGGAGGAGAGGATGTAAAGTGAATAAAAAATGAAAATAAGTAAATCCTACTCTTAGTACCTGTCATCTCCGTTAGATTGTTCAGTGCTGTGGAAAGAAATCTCACACAAACAACATTAAAGAAGGGAAGATATGTTTTGGCCCATAGTTTTTGGTACATACTCAATTGAAGCATTTTCTCCAGGCCTGGTTTGAGGGAGAAAGTCATGGTCAGGGCACATGGCAGAACGAGGTCATTCATCCAATGACAACCAAGAGACAAGGAGAATTATGGCCGCACTGGTGAGATTCCCTACCTGTTATTCCACCTGGACATTCAACCTATGCTTCCAGATTGAGCCACTCATTCCAGAGTGCACCACCCTCTCCACTTAGTTACTTCTGGAAATGTTCTTGTACCCATACGAAGTGTGAAGCTAACCTTCTAGATGTTTGTCAACTCAGTTAGGTTGGCAACCAAGACTAACGCTCCCTAAGCTAAAATGATGTGCTATATACTGAAGCAAAGCCAAGGTGATAAACGTTATTAGATGCTTCCTGGTAGATAATGGAAAGTAGGCATCAATGGTGGTCAGAAGTTAATGAAGGTGGGTGCTCCATGACTTAATAAGACTTTGCTCTTTTGATTAAGATGGATTAAAGGGCTCTATCAACTCAAAAGAAAAGACTTTGTTAAAACCGAATTTATAAAGAAGTACAAATAGGACACTAATTTTAAACAAATAATTTATATAAAAATTTCTGTTATATAATGATATTAAATATACTTAAAAATTTATTACTTCCTTTCTTTAAAATACAAATGGCAGATCCCATTGCTTTTACTAGGGAGGCCACATGAGGACTCAGCTACTCATCAGTAACATCAATTCCATGCATTCATGGTCCTTGGTTAGTTTCAGTTTCCACAGCACCCTGCCTCCTGCCCACCCTGGTTAGTTGGCTCTGTTGGTCTTCTTATACGGATCCTGTATTCCCTGAGTCTTTCTAGCCTTTCCCCCAACTCTTCCACAAGATGCCCTGTGCTCCACCCAATGTTTGGCTGTGAGTCTCTGCAACTATTAGAAGAGAAAGTGGTGAAGAGCCTTAAACTCATTGGCACAGGTGCACACTTTTATTCCCAACACTTGTGAGGCAGAAGCAGGTAGAGCTCTGTGAATTCAAGGCCAGACTGGTCTAGAGAGTTCCAGGTCTGCCAGGACTACATAGAGAAGTCATACTTTAAAAAAAAAATCAAAATAAATAAATAACTACAAATGGAGTTTTATAATTTCTGATATCTCCTTCACAAAGTCTCACCTTGCCGAGAATATTAAAAGTTATGTAAAAATATTTGACTTTCAATACATAAAATTATTAGGCAGAATATTGGCAAGAAAATAAAATATGAATTTTTCAAAATGTTAATCTAAATATAAAATTGAGAGGCATAAAACTATTTTCATGACTTTAGTGACAACAAACACAACTATATGTGAAAATATCCATTTCTGGTAATATGAATTAAACTGATTCAACCACTGACTTAAAATATATTTCTGTTCAAAAACATATTGGACAAGTACTAAGTGTCTAGTTTTTAAGCATTTTTTTTTCCTGTATTTAGAAACAGATAATGACAATGTTTTCATTACGGTCAGAGTCATTTACCATAATAGAATGCACAATTTAAAAGACCACAAAAAAGAGGCATTAGAATTAATAAAGAAATTCAGTAGAGTTGAAAGACTCAAACTCATACCTTAAATTAGTGGCATTTAAAAGAAATTTTCCTTCATTTATTTAATCACTTTACAGCCTGACCCCAGACCCCTCCCTCCTCTCCTCCCAGTCCCATGCTTATGCCCCCTCCCCACACTCCCCTCTCGCCTTCTCAGAGATGGGGAGGCCCCAAAGGGGTGCCAACCTACCCTGGCATCTCAAGTCACAATAGGACTAAACTCATTCTCTCTCTCCCTCTCTGAGGCCAGAAAAGGCAGCCCAGCTACGGGAAAGGGATCCAAAGGTAGGCATCTGAGTCAGAGACAGTCCCTACTCCATCTGTTAGGGGACCCACATGAAGACAAAGCTGCACATCTGCTGCGTATGCATGCTCTTTGGTTGGTGGCTCAGTCTCTTTGAGACATTTTTGGTCTCTTTGTAGTGTCCTTGATTCCTCTGGCTCCCTCAATCCTTCCTCCCACTCTTCCACAAAACTCTCTGAGCTCCACCTATTCTCTGGCTGTGGGTCCCTGTATCGGTTTCCATCAGCTGCTGGACGAAGCCTCTCAGAGGATCGTGGTGGTAAGTTTCAGTCTGCTAGCATAGCAGAGTATCATTAATAGTGTCAGGAGCTGACTCTCTCCCATGAGGTGGGTTTCAAGTTGGGCTCTTTAACCACCATTGCATTACACAACACTAAAAGCAAACTGTTTGAAAAGAAAAATTGGTGGTGGTGGGGAATCTAATTTGCAATATATCAAAATGAACAAAATTCTTCAGAACAAATATAACTTACAAAAATCAGTACACTGAAAAACATGAAGCACCCACGAAAAAAAATTGCCTATACAAATAAAAAGTATGGCATCTCACGTTCATGGATTAAAAGAATTAGTATTATTTAGAAATTCCACAATGATCAGAGTAAACTACAAATTCATATAACCTCCTTAATCTCTCAAGGGCATTTTCATATAAATATAAGCAAAATATTCACTGCATTTTACTTAAAGCTTTTGATGGAGCTACTCATTATGTCGTTGTGTAATAGCTGTTGGAAACAGTGTTCAGTTTTTTAGCTTTGGAGTAACAAAAGCATCATGAGATTTCAGGGTTTAACACCCCAGTTCATGTCATGCACGGCACATACTGAAGACTAAGAGTCCTCCCAGTCTCTTTAGCACAACAGACCAGTTCAGTGGTGATTAATCCTTAGTGCCCCATATTCACAAGAAGGCAAATGAGGAAATTAATCTAGTCTGTGGTGGACGTTGTTATGGCAACAGTAACTCCTAAAGACTTTAGCAAAGACAGAAGACACAGGTGTTAACAGGATCACTCTGTAATCAGAAACAATATTAGACATAAAAAATGACCCTTGGAAGTGTTATTGAGAAAGCTTATGATGTGAAGACAGAGCAAGAGAACACCAAGATGGAGAAAAAGGCAGGAGTTAGATGCTCAGGTACAGTGTACTACATTCTAGTCCAGAATTGTGAGTTCTCCATCTTAAAGGCTGAGAATATAAACAATGCAACATCATTCATTTCTAGACCTGTAAAACTTCAGATGTTGCTTAAATAAAAATAAAGCTAATACAAGCTTAGCAGATACTAGGAATTCAAAGACGCTAATAACTATCACATTTACTGCAAGGAGTCCTGGGCTGTAGCCTTTCTTGGGGATCATATGTTCTGCACTGATGCTACCACTAGCTCTCTTCTCTTTTTATTGATCATGGTACTGAGTTGTTCTCTGGCTTCCCTTTTACCATGAGCACTGCACTTACAGAATTTTTGAGATCTACATGCTAAGCTACAGCACTCTTTAAAAGAGAACATGAATGCTTTACTCTTTTCATGTTAAACACTATTGAAAATTTTGTATTTTTTCATTTGAAAAATATTCCTATGATCAGATGATCATAATGTATCATTGTTTATATAACATGCTGCTTTATCCATTACATGAATATCCATATGTATTTGAGCTTTATGTAATTTTATAATCCTCTAAATTTCTAGGGCTCTCTGTCTGGTTCAGAGAAAACAAAAAGTAATGCATCCTATGGGTTCTCTCTACATTAAAGAACAGTTAGGGCTAGGAGTGTAGCTCAGTGTTGAAGCACATTCCAACCATGTAAAATTCTCTTGATTCAGGCCCCAAAACTACAAAAAATTATTATCTGTCTTTCTCTCTAGCATCTCTCATCTATCTATCTATCTATCTATCTATCTATCTATCTATCTATCATCTGTGATATTTTGTAGAATTGAACATCTATTTTCAGCCTATTGTCTTCTTTTCTATCTCTCCCAGAGAGACTAGTGATGCTTATGAAAAAAAAGTTGTTATGACATATTTCCTTTACTTGAATCTCTTAGATGATTGTACCAAATTCACCTACAGGTCTACATTTACTATATATTATATTTCAGACATATGCTACATGTCTCATTAGTACTAGTGGAAAAGAAAAAAAATGAATGAAAAACTGAACAGTCAAGAAAAAAGTGCTGATCAACATCATACCATTTCAACTAACCCTTCACTCAATACTTTGACATTCAATAACAATTAAATACAAAGGAATACATACATTTTAAATGAACATGTATTCTAATATAAATACAAAGTTTATCCTTTAAAATGTACTATTTTTAAAATGTAAATTATTCTGAGATTAAGTAGCTTAGGAATGTTAGGTCGATTTTTGAGCCATTGCAGTTCAATTCTAATTCAGTTGAGTCATGTCTGACAGAGCAAGAAGATGAATGAAATGCAAGAGTAAATATGCAGATTTTAAAATGTAAACTATTTTATGAACATTACCTATATTGTAGTGATACACAATATAGATAGAGGAGGATAAATTAGAATACTTTCTTGAGCAATACACACAGAATATATGTAAGGTGCTCAAGTTTTCTGCCTTAATTTCTTTATTTTTAACAGAGAACTCACTTACCTTGGCACAAATACTCCCATTCTCTGCTCTTCTCAGACATGAATTTGAAGTCTGAAAATTAAATAGCTTCTTTCCTACTACAAACTTTCCAATAAGATTATAAATTACCTTTACTCAGAAAATGACAAAATAACTGTTCTATGGTTCAGCTGAGATTGACAACATAGCACAAAAAGTAAGAGATAAAGTCTTTAAACTCTTGATTTATGGAAGTACATGAATGTACTTTTCCCAGTGTCCCATAATAATGCATTATGTAGCTGGTCTTTTGCTGTAGATGATAGAAAAATACATTGGGCCATACATCAGGCTGAGCACAGCAACAAGCTTTTACTAAATATAGAATCATGATCCAATGTCCATAATAAAAACCAGTTCAATAATTCCATTCCCTAGCAATACTTCATGCTTTTGAAAGGTAGGTGACTCAGAAGATTGGTTATAACAGAATTAGCCAATGCTAGACTGCTAATATGCTTATGTTTATAAATAAAATATTCTAAACAGATTAACTAAATATACATTAAAAATCAAGATAACTGACTACAAAAATAAGTATTTGAAGATGCAATCCAACCTAGTGTGGGAAACTGTCATTCTAAGACCCCCGAACTCATAGTAAGAGCTACTCCTTTCTGGCTATAAACTAGCTTTTCCAGTAAGAACACTGCTAAAATCAGATTAATGGCCAGCTGCCCACGAGTAGCAGTTCCAGAAATTTTTTCCTGACTAATCAGATCTTTTATAACTTCTCTGTCTCTGTCTCTGTCTCTGTCTCCATCTCCGTCTCCCTCTCCCTCTCCCCCTCCCTGTGCCCCTCCCCGTGCCCCTCCCCTCCTCCCCCTCTCTGGAATTTCTCCCCTTCTGTGGTTATAGCAGTCATAAAGTTAGACACCTGCTGGAGTATTTCACAATTGGGCATCCATAGCAACCCTCGCTTAAGCAAATACCCATGCCCCCGTGCCTATAAAAACCCTGTGAAATTTTTCAATAAACAGGGCTTGATCAGAATCCAGACCTGCCCTCATTTCTTCATGTCTCCTGTACCCTCACTCATCTGCCCCATCCACAGGTACCCATTGAAGACCCCGCAGGCCAGAACAATTGGCATCCAACATGGTCTTCTGGAATGGGGGCAGTGGTGCCTAACAATTGGCGATGGCTGGTCACCCAGGATCACCACAGACTTCGTGCCCGTGAGACAGATCGACATGGATTACCACGGAATACCCGCCGGCCCATGAGACAATGTATATAGTTTGTTGGCTTTAGTTAAAGATAGTTTAGACCCTAGATATGCTGTTTATTGTTAAGGCTTCAAAACTGCTTCTTTTTGTCTTGCCTATCAGATTGTTCGTTTGCTTTATAATCGTCATGTCAAATTTTATGTCTATGTCTATAAATTTGTTTAATTTTAAAAATATTGTTTCATTTTTCTATATCTTGAGAGAAGGCCAAGCTTTACTCGCTGGTCATTTTTCTAAAAGAGTACAGCCCAACATGGCATGCATAACCCATGAGGCAGTAAGAGTATTGCCTCGTGGGGCGCCAATTGTCTAGGCCTGCGGGGTCTTCAATGGGTACCTGTGGAGGGCGAAGATGAGTGGGGGTACAGGAGACACAAAGAAATGAGGTCAAGTCTGGATTCTGATCAAGCCCAGTTTATTGACATTTTTCACAGGGTTTTTATAGGCACAGGGGCATAGGTATTTGCATACGTGAGGGTTGCTATGGATACTTAACGGTGAGATGCTCCAGCAGGTGTCTACCTTTATGGCTGCTATAACCACAGAAGGGGGAGAAAATCGAGAGAGAGAGAGAGAGAGAGAGAAAGAGAGAGAGAGAGAGAGAGAGAGAGAGAGAGAGAGAGAGAGAGAGAGAGAGAGAGAGAGAGAGAGGTTGTAAAAGATCTGGTTAGTCGGGAAAAAGTTTCTGAAACTGCTGCTCGTGGGCAGCAGGCCTTTAATCTGATTTTATTAGTAGTCTTACTGGAAAAGCTAAGAAAAGAGTAGCTCTTACTATGAGCTTGGGGGTCTTAGAATGGTCGTTCCCCACAACCTAGAAGGCCTATAAAATAACATGTCTCTAAAGAGAGAATGTTTAAAGAAAAGAAGTAGAAGATATACACTATTTTCATGAGACTGGTGTGCTTCCTGCTGCAATGGTGCTGACACTAAATGCTGTTCTTAAAATCTCTACTACCTATGGTCTAACTAATGGCTTCCTAATGTTGAATTATTTCTTAAAACGAGATGACAGAATATTTGTATTCTAACTGTACTATCAATAATTGCCTTGTTCGTTCCATTTCACTCTATATCATAGTAAGAACAAAAACAAAACAAAAGTGCAGGTGAGACTATATTTCAGACTAATATAGCTACTGCTTTCCCATCATTTTAAAAGATTTTCTTTTTTTACATATACATTTATATTATTACACATTTATACTATAAACTATTACACACACACACACACACACACACACACACACACACACACACACACAAACTACCTACAGAAAGAAAAACCATGAAACAATCAGGAATTATATAAATGTTACATTCATAGTGTTTTGGCTATTTGTATCTGGAAACCTTGAAGAAAACATAGTTTTTATCTTGGTGAATCTAAAATTCTGAATGTAAATCAATATCATATCTCCTTATTATCAACTTAAAACATCTATCAAGACCTAAAAACATTTTAACCCCTAAACAACTAAGCTTCACTGTAAAACTAAACTATCTGATCTTTCTTCAATTTCACCAGAGACTTGAGAAGGAATAAAATTAATTACCTGAGTATACAGGAGTATGGGTTAGCAGCTTCCCAAATGAGACGACGATAGAGATGGTTTGCTACCTGAACAGTCACCCAAAACTCTATATTGTTGGAGCATCATCTTCAGCCTTCAAGCCCAACATAACTGACAGACATTTTTGTGAGGCAGGAACTATTGAGGACTTGCTTACCTTGTCTTGGCAGAGTTTGGCTGTCAACTCTGCTTGTATTCAAACTTGCCCATTTTTAGACAGAATTCTGTCTGTGGTTGAAAAGAGGACATTTTACCCAGTACCTTGTTTGCCACATTTGAAGCCATCTCCATAAAGAAGGTTTTTGATGCTCACTTCTTCTTTGAGGTAGGCGGGGTGTTGCCAGGAGTTAATCTGTCTCATTGTCAAAGAACCTTTAAAATAATAATAAAAAAAAATCTTTAAATGTCCTATTCTGTATTTCTGAGGTTTTTGAAGACCTTATCTTACTATTCCACCTTATCTTTCTATAGAATCATGTCTACTGTTACATGTGGGATGTATGTTCTTGTGATAAGATTTTTAAAATTTTTGTTTTATGTGTTTGTATGTTTTGCTTTTAAGTATATGTGCACCATATGCATGTGTTGCCTGTGGAGGCCCAAAGAGGGAACTGGGTCCCCTGGATTCAGAGTTACAGATGGTTGGTAGCTACCATGAAGTTCCTGGGAACTGAATCCATGCCTGCTGCAAGAGGAGAAAATGACATTAAAATCGTCATGATTGTTATTTTAAAAGTTATTTAGATTTATTTACTCTTATTTTATGTGTATAATTATTTTACCTTTATGTACCACATGCATAATCGGTGCTCATGGAGTTCAAAATTGGGCATCGGATCCCCCGGTCTGGAGTTACAGATGGTTGTGAACCACAGTGGGGATGCTGGCAATTGAACCTGGGTCCTCCACAAGATCAACAAATCTCCTGACTGCTGATCCATCTCTCCAGACTATTTTTGAATAGTATTTATACATATGTGTATGCATATAATAAAAAAAATATGCAATACTAAGCTGAAAACTGATTTTCAGTCCTCAATCTCAGGGAGCCCAGTGATGCTTACGAAAACGAAATTTGTTGTAGTATGCTTCCATACATTATAATCTTGTAAGCGGTACACACGTTTTAAAGTCCTCATAGCAGCATAACTCATCTGGCTAGAAATAACAAAATGGCCATGGTGTTCATCATTAAATATACCTGCATTATTCAAAATATCAAAATATTCCATGTTCTACATTATTGAGTAAATTAAAATATATATAAAATCTTCAGACTATTGGAATTGCATTAGGCCCTCAAAATGCTTTATTTTTATAATACATCTCTTTAACTTCATTAGTCATCAAAATTAATGCAACAAAACTAGTGAAATCTCTGCTAAATGAATTAGAAAGTTATCATAAAAGTAGGTGCCCAATTGTATTAGGTGTGTATGTATTTGTATTTTAATGTCTTGCAGGCTGTGAGACTAAGAACCCCATTTCTGTCTGTTTGCTAAATAATATCCATACTTAGCCACTTGCTATGTGTCAGGAAGAAGCCTGTTTCTTCAATGCTATCAAAGAGGAATGTGTGAAGAAAATGTAATACTGCCTTAGTCTGGGCCCAAGGTGAAAATAGTCTTGGGATGCTTGACCCCACTGAGACTTTGTCTCTCCAGACCGATAGATAAGCTTTTTAGTATATCCTCAGAGGAAGGAAGTATTAGCCTCAGACAAAAGACAGGGGCCAGTGATTCCAGCCGGGTTATTGTATTGCAAAAACGACCATTGATTTGGAGGAGGAGGTGAGAAGATTGGGGAGCTGGAGAGGGCGATGGGAGGGAGTCCGGAGTTTCACTGTTTGCAGTGGTGATCTTGGTGGATCCCTCCAAGTTTGGTTGAGGATGGATGTTGTGGCTTCTTCTGTCAGATAGATGATCTGCTAGACTCCTGAGAATTACTCCCCGGGAATTGCCCCATGGGACTGATACCCAGAAGGTTTCACTCTTCTTCCCCTTAATCTCCTTTCCCTCCTATGTAGGGTAGTCAGGTTGTAAAGGAGATACATACCTTTAATGAATCCCTAATAAAATAGAATGGTTAAAGAACTGGAGCTCATCTTAAGATGAGCATTGCAGTTATGTATAAAATCTACTGTTTTTGCCACCTTCTCTTCCCCAGAAACAACCCACAGTGTTTATAGTTTCAAGAAATCAGAAACTTCAAGTCTGCATAATCAAGTCTTCCTAAATTGGCTATTAACATATTTGAGGAAAACTCAGTCACAGTGTCTTAAAGCTAAAATGCTTTTTTTCTTAATTGTACCAAAATCTGTCTCAGATGAATAAATGGTTTTAATCAGAGATGTAAAATATTTGACAGTTACAAGATATGAGATGCATCTTTAATTAAAAAATAAAGCTGTGAAAACTAACATTCACATAATACTTATTATTCTTGAATAATATTATTAAAAATAAAATCTAATGAATATTAATCCTCACTGTGTTTATAATGAATTACTTGAGAAATGACTTGAATGAACTTGGCTGTTACATAAAATGAGTCAACTACGTCACAGACATTAGCATTTAGACAATCAAAATTAAGACAGCTATGAACTTTTCTTGAAAATTTTACTCATTTACTTTGATCTTATGAGTGTTTTTCTGCATGCGTGTAAGTACTCTGTGTTTCCTTAGCACTTCCTTAGCACTGGCTAGGAAAGCCAGAAGAGGATGCATATTTGCAGAACGGGAGTTATAGACAGTTGTGAGCTGTCATGTGCTAGAAACCCAGACCATCTGCAAAAGAATCAAGTGGTTTTCACTGCTGAGCCATCTATCCAGAACTATTCCTGGAGATTTTCATGGAAATGGTATAGAAAGTGGGAATGTAGTTCAAGAGGTAATTGTGGTTTTACTCATTACTCCCATCCATGAAGTGGGGTAAGCAAGTAAGCCATGACAGAGTTCCTTGATAATAAATACTGTAGCTACATAACTTTAAGCATAGCATAATTAGACTAGGCTTCTGGAAAAATAAAAAAAATGCTTTCTTAAAAATACATGATGAGTACTTTCCTTCAATGTGAAACAATTTCGCTGTCAAATACCTAATAGTCCAAATTAGTGCATCCTCATATTTCTAAGGGATAACTTCTCTTTGGGCACCTTATCAACAAAATTTCCTATCACTAAATAAAATTATGTAATAAGCTATTATAAAACTTTGTCACAATGTGGCTTATGTAAATTTCTATAGAAAAATCACTGAAAATAGAATCTAATGCAATGTATCTGTTTGTATTAATTATACAGTCTATGCTTGATTGCTTGTTGCTAATGTTCCTGCTTCGTGAATTATCGCAGCTCTAATTTTGACTTGACTAAAGTAATTGAGGTCCACAACCTAGCTCTCATGACAATGCCATGAGATGATTAAACTTAAAGTCCAGTTAAAAATAAAACATTTTGGTCTCAGTGGCATATGGATAAATCCATATGCTTATATGATTAGAATGAGACAAAGATTCTTGAGAAGAAATTAGAGGTTATACAAATAGTAATATGCAGCAAAGACCATAATAAGAAGGATACTCAAAGGTTGCTTACATAAATGTATGCCTGCAGAGACATAGAAATCTTCAGCTACTGTGTTGTATGGTAGTTCTCAAAGCGTGGTCTGTAAACACAAGCATCTCTGACACATTCACTTAAGGCTTCCCCACATCATTACTCTGGGGTCTCCCTTGCAACTTACACTTCACCTTCCAAGTTCCACAACAGTGGCATCTTGGGGCTTATTTTTCAAGGACTCTCATCCTGCCACTCATCACTGGGCCCCAGATGCTCTCTGAAACTGTGGAGTAAGACTATATGACTCCCTCATGCCTCAATAACCACCTCACATAGATGATACGGCAGAATCCTGCTTCTGCCTCATGTACGGAGGGCTTTGTCCATAGAGCAGCTTACTGTCATCCTAGTTCAGTGCTGCAGATTTCTCTTCAGCAGTGTTGAGATCCTTAAAAATTACAACTGCCTTGTCGAAACCAATCTCAATGACCTCCTCTTGTATTTAAAAATTGAGGCAATGATAGATAGTAGATACAAGGTACCAGGCAGCAGATATTATGTTATACAGAGTTTATTAAATGAGCACTGGGGGAGAGGAAAAGAGGGAAGCGGTGCCCCAGGGAGAGATGGGTAGAGGGGTAGAGAGGAGAGTGAGCCAAGTGGAGGTTTCTTCTTTTATATGGCCCTGGCTTGGGCCACATCCACATGTCAGGTAAGCAGTGACATCACATGTAGGCAGACTGAAGCAGAATACTATCATCTTCTGTTACAAAATTTGTCCAAAAAATTAATCTGTTATACATAGATGTTGTAAATGGGAAAAGGAGCAGCACAGGTTTTGGGCCACGAAAGGAACTGGTACATAATTGCCTTTCAGGGATGAGGTTTGTTAGGAAGAAAGGGCCTTGACCATGATTGGCCCTTCAGGTGGTAAAGGACCAGAAATAGAACAAGTCAGTGATTTAGAAAGAGAATAACAGGCCTCAAAGTAAAAGAAAGAGTGTCTTTTACAACCTGGGGAAGAACTTCACTAAAGGGGACATCTTACAGAAGAGGTGTTAAAGGATTCCTATGGACAAGATGATGTAGAGAGTCCCAGAGAAGAGATTTCTCAGAGAACTACCATGAAAGAGAAAAAGGAAATACCTGAATTTGGAGTGGGGGGGCGGGGCTGATGGGAAGTTCTATATCACATTATTTAGTTTGGACCATGCATGACCATACACTATAGGCTGTAAAATCCTAAGCATAGTTGAGCATGTAAACTCTCTGTCCTAGAGAGAAACATCCAGGGACATGACTGAATTTCAACAGGTTATAGAATCCAGTAATTTAAAGAGAGTAACTCATGATTTAACATTTATATTTAAATTCAACTTCACACAAGCTTCAGCTCACGGGCTGAAAGAAGCAAGCACCACAAGGAAGGCCACAAGCCTAGACTCTGACACAATCTTTGCTCTCCTCTAGGAACTCAGGAAATGAGGTTCTGCTTTTGCCATTTCTCTCAGCATTCTTTTTCTTTTTGTCCTTTTCCTTTTTTATTTATTATTTTTCTTTTTTATATATACATTTATGTTATCACACACATATATACAATAATCTACCTATAGAAAGAAGAACTATGAAACAATCAGGAATTATATAGATGTTACATTCATAAGCTCTTGGCTATTTGTATTTACAACCTTGAAGAAAACATCTTTCCTATCTTGGTGCATTTAAAATTCTGAATGTAAATCAATATCTATCATATCTCCTTATTATCAACTTAAAACATCTATCTAGACCTAAAAACATCTTAACCCCTAAACAACTAAGCTTAATTGTAAAACTAAACTATCTGGTCTTTACCAGAGATGTGAGAAAGAATAAAATTATCTGAGTAAACACGAAGTGCAGGTTAGCAGCTTCCAAAATGAAAAAAAAAAATGACATACAGCTTGCTGCCTGAAGCCACCCATACCTCCTTATAACAATAGAGCATCATCTTCAGCCTTCTGGCCCAGTATATCTGACAGATGTATTTGTGAGGCAGGAACTACTGAGGACTTGCTTTCCCTGTCTTGGCAGAGTTTGGCCATCCACTCTGCCTGTATCCAAGCTTGTACATTTTTAGGCAGAATTCTATTTGTGGTTGAAACATCTCTCAGCATTCTTGATTTACCACCATCATGGTCCGTAAAGCTCAGGTGATAGTATTACAGGACCAAAGTTCAAAATGCTTTTATTGTTCTGCCACACACTAGTTGCAAAGGCCGAAGAATCATATGTTCAGTATTATCAAACCAACAGTCACTTCTCTGAACCAATTTCTGTCATAGTTTTTCTCGTGTTGTTCTGACAAATTTACTAGCCAAAAAGTCAACTTAGGGATGAAAGAGTTTGTTTTAACTCACAGCTAGAGATATATGTGATCATGGTTGGACAATTAGGACAGTAGGAGCGACTCAGCTGGCCCCACTGCCATCTACAGTAAGAGAGAATGGAATGCATCCTTTGTTTTCAGTGCTAATCAATCAATATGCCCTGTCCAAGAAATGATCCCACCTACAATAAAGGTAAGCTTCTCCCATGTTAAATAACACAATCAGGATAATCTGCACAGGCATGCTCAGAGACCCATCTCTCACAGGTAATTTTAGATTCATTCAATGTGACAATTAACTCTAACCATGATGCCTTTTTGTTTGCTTGCTTAATTATAATTTCGCTTGTATTACTAATGTTTAGACAGCATTGACTCTAACATTTCCAGGCTTCCCTTTTCTATTAACTTCACAGTCTTCATTTTTCTTTGTTGGTCTAGTACAAATCCCTAGTCTTATTCAGCATATTTCCTTTCAATTATCATTACTAGACATAGTTTAATAGAATGCACCATACAGTCCTGGTTTCATTATTCTCCCAAAGTTATTACAAGAGTTGAGGAAACAATTCATTTTTAATTGGCTACCATTGTATCTTTTAAATTTATTATAATTTATTCAGATTACATCCAGAATGTTATCCTCTCACTGGTATCCTCACATTCCCACCCTCTCTCCCTCTTCTGCCCTATTCCCTTTTCCTATACCTTGGACAGAAGGGAACCTCCTCCCCCACCATGTGGCCACAACCTATCAGGTCTCATCTGGATAGCTTGCTCCCCTTTCCTCTGTGTGCCCACCAAGCCTCTACACCAAGGGGAAGTGATCAAATGAGAAGCACCGAAGTTCATGTTAGATGCAATTCCAGCTCTCTCCACAGTCATAGAGAATGAGTTGTCCATTGGCTAGATTTGAACAGGGGGTGTAGGTTTACTGCATGCATTGTGCTTGGCTGGTGTAAGAGTTTGTGCAGGCCCCCTGGGTCCAGATCTTATGGCCTTCATGGTCTCCTTGTGGGGCTCCTGAACCCTCCGGGTCCTACCATCCCATTCTTCCATACCACTCTCAGTGCTCCACCCAGAGCAGAAGATTGAAAGATCTCCTATGTTCATGGATTGGGAGAATCAACATATTTAAAAATAGCCATCTTACCAAAAGCAATCTGTAGAGTCAATGCAATCCCTATTAAAATACCTCCACAATTCTTTACAGACCTTGAAAGATCAATTCTCAACTTCGTATGGAAAAACAAAAAAACTTAAACAGCTAAAACAGTCCTGTACAATAAATGATATTCCGGAGGAATCTCCATACCTGATCTGAAAACAGCATGGTACTAGCATAGTAATAGGCTGGTTGATCAATGGAGTTGAATTGAAGACCTAGAAAAAAGCCCCACATACCTTTGGACACTTGATTTTTGAAAAAAAATGCCAAATATACACAATGGAAAAGAATTAGCATCTTCAACAAATGGTGTTGGTCTAACTGGTATTGTTGTATTTGTTTCTTTGTTCGCTGTTGTTGCTTTGTTTTTGCTTTTGTTTCATTTTCTTTTGTTTTGTTTTGATTGAGACAGGGTTTCTCTATGTAGCCTTGACTGTCCTGGACTCGCTTTGTAGATCAGGCTGGCCCTGAACTCATAGTGATCCACTTGCCTCTGCCTCCTGGGATTAAAGGTATGTATCACCACACCCAGCCCTATATCATTGTATTTTTATAGAAGATCTATCCATCTATTTTGGTGTTTCTGTAGTATTTTACTCTCAGTGTGAAGATTCCTCAAGAAACTAAGAACAAAATAGCCATTTGACACTACTGTACCAATCCTGAAATACACCCAATGAACTATATATCCTGAGACAAAAATACCTGTATTTCCATGTTCATTTCTACTCAATTCACAATGGGTAGGAAATGGAATCATACTAGATGGTCAACAACTGATAAATGGAAAAAATGTATATATGAACAGAGAAATTTTATTCAGCAACACAGAAAAAAAAGATGAAATTTCAAGGAAAATAGAAATAGCTAAAGAATATTATACTGAGGTAGATAACTGCTATATGTTCTCCTGTGTGCAGATTTTAGCTTTGAGTTTTTGTATTTGTGTAGAATGAATGCCTGTAGAAGTCAGGGAGCAAGAAGGAAGCTGTGTGTGTGTGTGTGTGTGTGTGTGTGTGTGTGTATGTGTGTGTGTGTGTGTGTTAAGCATTCATGTGGGAAGATATAATGAAACACTATGAATTAAAAGTAGAGAAGGGATACTACGCATTGGAAGGACTAAAACTTAAGTAGAGAAGAGGTGGAGGAAAGAAGTAGTTGAATAAAGGGTTAACTAAGACTAAGGATTACGCAAAGGGCATTATTTTAGAAGCTAGCAAAACCATGTCATTAAAAACAAAACCAAGCTTGAGTGGAGAGAACCACATAGGTGGACAATGTAGTTCTTAGAACCTGTGGATTTTTAAGTGTAAATCTCAGGCCCAAATCCAATATGCCCCGCTTTGTTGTGGGACCTAGAGGCCTAAAAGGTTGACAAAATAAAGCAAGTTATTGCCATTTCTTTTGGTTGCTCGTCAGAACTAGATGGTAAGACCCTGTTACTGAAGACAACACATGGCATAGTAAAGTTAACCTGAACCTAAGCTGGAAACTCTCTCTCTCTCTCTCTCTCTCTCTCTCTCTCTCTCTCTCTCTCTCTCTCTCTCTCTCTCTCCCCCTCCAGGCCAGTGCTCAGGGTCCCAGAATGTGCTATGCCAGCTTCAGGAAAAGGAGAATCACCAACAGTCTTATTCAGGTTTATGTCTTGGGTACTACAATAATGACCTTCCAGACAAGATATACCCACTAGTGAAATAGTGCTATGGCTGTCGTGGGGTAACTAAGCACTCTCTGACTTGGTCTTAGGCCCTATCCATAGGAGTAACACATGCCTTGTACCATAAACCGTTTCAAAAACTCATGGCCTTGGGGAGTTGGGGGGGGAGTTATAAACTGTAGGAGTAGATCTATTGTTTTGATAATTGGACATAAAGCTAAACTGTCTTCTAAGCTTTTCTTATTTACACCCTCAGACTACTGCTGTTTTCATCCTTGGTCAGAAATACTTCTTCGTTCAGTGGGCGTTAATTAACAGAGACTTCTAAGTGGTTCTAGTTCTGAGGATGAGTTACTGTTGAATGCTCAATCCTATGCAGACATCTGCATCAAGTTTTCTAAAGCACAGGGAATATTGGGCAAAAAGAGATGGGCAGAAAGAATGCAAGAGTTAGGGGCTGGAGGATGGACAGAATTGTTATGAAACTGTCTTCTTCAGATCACATTGGTAATGCAATCATGAATACACCACAATATTGGGTACATATAACATTTATAATGGGCCCTTCAACATTCCCATTATGGGTCTGAGAGGGTTCCATGAGTCTCTACCTCTCTCCAAGGAGCTATTTGCAGTTCATAGCTGCTTTGGGGCTCAGGTGTCATTTTCTTTAGTGTTGTAGCTACTGGTAAGGTGCCTAGATTCTAAATAAAGAACTCCCATGCTCATACAACCAACACTAAAAAAAGAACAAAAAATAGAAGGGGGACTAACGGGAAAGTAGAGTAGAGTCGGCAGGAGGGGGTGGGAGATAAGAAAGCACAGCATGGGTGAATATGTGTGAAATTGTACAAGCAAGTATCTTTCAGTAACAATATCATTAGCTTTGAATTGATATTCTAATCTGGATCTGGCATCAAGATTATGATCCTTCTCAATATTCCATGTAAAGAACAAATTGCCGGGCGTGGTGGCGCACGCCATTCATCCCAGCACTTGGGAAGCAGAGTCAGGCAGATCACTGAGAGTTCGAGGCCAGCCTGGTCCAGGACTGCCAGGGCTACACAGAGAAACTCTGTCTCAAAAAACCAAAAACAAACAAACAACAACCACAACAAAAAACATACAAACAAAACAAAAAAACTATTCCAAAGGACAAACCTACATGGATCGTGATTATATGAATGCATAGAATCCTTTCTGCCTTTCCAGAAAACAATCTCTGTCTAATTTTGATTTAGATGTACATTAATGAGTCAATTCTGACAGGTTTGTTTTTTCTGTTGGTGGTGGTGGTGTTTTTTTTTTGTTTTTTGTTTTTGTTTTTGTTTTTTTAGACAGGGTCTCTCTGTGTAGCCCTAGCTGTCCTAGACTCAGTTTGTAGACCAGGCTGGCCTCAAACTCACAGTGATCCAGCTGCCTCTGCCTCCCTAGTGCTGGGATTAAAGACATGCACCACCACACCCGGTCTCTAACAGTCTTTTTACTTTGAATTTTTTTAAATCCTTTTACAGTGCCATGGGGAGAGTTAATTTTAACATTTTTCTGAAGATCAATATTTTTTAAAATGTAAAAAAAAACCTAAAGCATAAGAAGCTGTCAGCTGCTCTGGTTCTCGAGCTCTTCTTCACTGAGCAAGAATGGAGAGGATTGGGGAAAGCTTCCTGACAATTCAGTTTCTACATATCTGGACAATGAATTCCAAAATCAGCTCACACTTTCTTTTTTAATTCTATTTTATATCAAAGAGAACATAAAATACATAGAAAAATGTTGTTTTCTTTGTTACTTTCTGGATTTTGGCAGCACTGACAGAAAGGTATGTTTTCTAACAAAAATGGAATTTTAAAACCTTAGGTACTGAATATTTTGAGATGACACAATGATTAACCCGGGTTTACAGAGCACTAACTGTCAGTAAAGGAAATGATTTTGATGTGGAAAATAAGATTTCACTTTACCTATTTAAATTTATGTAGAGGTTCTTTCTTCCAAAGTCTATACTGTATTTATTGTTTTTGCTGAAAGTAATTTAATTCATGCCATTCCAAAAGGATCGTAATTTTCTTTCTATGCTGTTCCATTGTACACATTAAATGCAATGATACAGAGCTGTAGTTAGAAAAACAAAACAAAATAAAACAAAGACAACACAAAATCTGCCCTCAAAGGCTGTTAAACACACAAAAGGAGCCAGCCCTAAGAAAAAATAAGTAAAATATGGAATATGTTGTGAAATTATAAATTTTAAAACCTGTAAAATGGGAAAAACTAGAAAAGATAGCTAGGAAGTTTGAGAATGCAGCCATTTAAAAGACAAAGGGAGATAATGTATGACATTCTCAAAGAATTAATTAAAAAGTTGTATTTTTAAAATATATTAGCTATTTTATGTTAATGCGATAAAACACCATTTCCAAAGGAAACAAAGAAAGAGAGTTTACTTGGCTTATAGTTTTAGAAGGATAGAAGTCCATCATGGTGTGAAAGCATGGACAGTTGGAGTAGGAAATGTTAAACCTAAAACATGAAGCAGGCAGAATGAACTGGAAACGGTTCAAGGGCTTTAATCTCAAATCCAGTTCCCAGTGACATACTTTTGTAGCAAAGGTATAACATCTAAACACCTACACCACACACACACACCTACACACACCCACCCACACACACACACACACACAGAGAGAGAGAGAGAGAGAGAGAGAGAGAGAGAGAGAGAGACAGAGACAGAGACAGACAGAGAGAGACAGAGACAGAGACAAAGAGACAGAGAGAGACAGAGAAAGAGGCAGAGAGACAGAGAGAGAGAGAGACAGGCAGAGAGAGAGAGAGAGAGAGAGACAGAGAGAGAGAGAGAGACAGAGAGAGAGAGAGAGAGAGACAGAGACAGAGACAGAGACAGAGACAAACAGAGAGAGACAGAGACAGAGACAAAGAGACAGAGAGAGACAGAGAAAGAGGCAGAGAGACAGAGAGAGAGAGAGAGAGACAGGCAGAGAGAGAGAGAGAGAGAGAGAGACAGAGACAGAGACAGAGAGACAGAGACAGAGACAGAGACAGAGACAGAGACAGAGAGACAGAGAGAGAACCACTAACTGGGACCAATGTTTTCAAATGTCTAAGACTCTGGAGACCATTTCCTATTCAAATAACCACAAAAAGAAAGGGAAAACATAGATATTCGCAAGAAAAATGTGACATAATTGCAAGTGGAAATATAAAGAATCCTAGCATGTAAGCAATGGAGGATATTGGTAAGTTTATTCAAAAGACCTGAAATTATAGGTGAGATGATGTTACATGTCCCTCTAAACCCCCATTACAAATATCATAGCCTAGTTTCCATTTTGCCAATTAGATACATTTTGACACCACTTTAAGGAAAATTTACCAGAAGTCTAATACAACATTTAAAGAAATCAAGAGAAACTGGTCTACAGAAAATGACAATATAGAAAAAACAAACAAATGGCATAGGTATCCATTATAAACCACTAACCATCGTTTGGAGAAAAGGTATCTGGAACAAACCCATTCATGACTCATTGCTTTCAGCTAGACATAATGTATGAAGCAGTCTCAATTTGCTTAGCTTGCCTTATTTTCCTGCCTTCACGTCTCTGAGCTGCTGTCTTTTGGTCTCCAGCATAACAGAATATAATTATAGTTATGATCAAAACATCTGTATCTGAGCCACCTTTTACCCTCACACCAGCTGTATTTTGGGCACATTGCTTGACTGCCATAGCCCTGTTCATTTAATAACTAGCATGTCCCCTATCAGTAACATTCGGTGATGTTTAACAAATCTAGAGAGATAACTGATTTTGTTCCATTTGGGTGATCATTCTTAAAGAGGAGCTCATTCAGTGAAAACATTTTGAGATAATTAAAGAAGGACTGAGATATTATGTTAATATAAAGGAGGGTGGGATAAAGGGTATCAAATGAGTAGAAAAGAACTCACAAGAGCAAAATACAGACTTCAATGAAAGAAGAAGATGGATACAGCAATGGGATGAAGATGTAAGCAACAATGGGATAAGCCAGTGTCTTCTTTCGAATGTGTATCAGTGGCAGTCACTGAGTAGACACAGTTAAAACTGGCAACACAGTTCTGTAATAACCACTAAGGAACCCAGGTGTGAAAGGGAAGCAGGGATGAAGGTAGGGATGCTGGGGTGGATAGCCAAAATATAAGCCTTAAAGGGGCAAAATGCAGAGCAGAAATAGCATCCATTATTTCTGTGAAATTTTGGGTTAATTTAACTTAATTGTAATGCTGGTCTAAACTCTTTATTCTTATAAATATAACACAGCATAGTATCAACCAATGCAAGTTATGGACATATGCTACATAGCTTAAACAACGCCATGCCAACAAAGGTGAAGTCGTCATGGGTGCCATGACTACAAATGAATTTCTAACGAGAAACCAGGTCATCTTTCACTTTACCAAGCAGTAGAGAAGATTCATTTAAATGACTTCCTTCCAGTTGTGTTCACACTGGTGGTTGTTTTCTCTGACCAGAATCCACTTACCCTGTTACTGTCCCCAAGATGTCATTATATTAAAAAAAAAAAAATGGGGACTCAAACCGCAGTAAGTTCATTGTTTCCTCTGAAAATTTACATTTCTGCATCATCAGAAGTTGTGGCATTTTCAGTTATTGGTTTAATATACCACAGAAAACACATATCTAGTGACTGGGTAGCTGAGCTTTAAAAGGCAGCTGTACACAAATTTCAATGCCACTAGTAATGGAACAGAGGGGAACCTTACCTTTTCTTTTTCTTTTCTTTCTTTCTTATTTTTTAATTTTTTAAAAATAATTTGTTCAGATTACATCTCACTTGTATCTTCCCTGTTCCCCCTCCCTCCTTCTTTCACCCAATTCCCCTCTCCTAGACCTCTGACAGAAGGGGACCTCCACCCCAACCATATGACCTCGGCCTATCAGATCCCATCCTGATAGTCTGCTTCCCCTTCCTCTGAGTACCATTGGCCTCTTACCTTTTTCTTTGTACAAACTAAAGACATCCATAGATTCACATGAGCAAATAGCAAACATGTTTTGCTTTTTGGCTCTAGAGTAGAACAGAGCAGAGCAGATCTCCCAAGCACAGCTGAAATTAACTGAGGGAAGTTGAACATGGAGCAGACTGGGCTTGCACCGATGATAAGTGAAGGGTCCCAGGCATAGAGAACTGCTAGTGCAATGGACCCATCAATGTCAAGTCTTTGCTTTGATAATGAGCACACTGAATTGATTCTGTCATCTTTCTTATTTTGATATAAAAGTATAGGTTTAGACCTTTTATATATATTTTTTGATTATCATTCTTGGAAGTACAATTTAATTTAAGGCACATCTTTTGTCATTTCAAGATACTTTAAGCTCTGTGTCAGTTTATAACTCATCAAGTTGGACGGAGTCATGATTTTAAAGCTATAAGATAATCTTACTTTCATGGGACATGCCCCTCGGAAGGACAGCAGGCTACCAAGAAGAGGCTTGATACCCTATGAGCATATACAGGGGGAGGAGGTCCCCCTCAGGCACAGTCGTAGGGGAGGGGAGTAGGGGGAAAGCAGGAGGGAGGGAGGAATGGGAGGATACAAGGGATGGGATAACCACTGAGATGTAGCAAGAACAAATTAATTTTAAAAAAGAAAAAGAAAAAAAAGATAATCTTACAATTACCACTTGAGATTCATATCAGTTTTATAAGATATTTGAATACATACATTGTGTTTGCTAGTTTTATAAAATGTATATAAACAGAAAATACATGATTTTTTTGTAGTTACTAGATCCTAAAATAAGAATTCTTGGCCTAAGAGTTCTTGTACTATTACTTAGTTATGTATAAATAAACTCACAAGATCTTTTGGGGAAACACTGGGCTCATAGGTGATCTGTGAATTTTTATTTAAAAAGTTTAAAAAATTTTTTATTCTTTGAAAGTTTCATACATGTTTTGATTATATTCAACCTTTTATCTGTCTCTTTCTGGATCATCTCTTCACTATCCTCGTAATTTTTGGTTCAATTTTTTTAATTCTTCAAGACCAACTTTTCCTTCCTAAATATTCTTGACTATGTGGTCTTCCACCGGAGAGTAGTTGTTTTACTTTTAGAGAAAACTGTCTCTACCTTTCCCAGTAGCTAATAGTTGCTGATAGTCTCATTACTAGGGTTTGGATTGTATACCCAATTCCCCTCTCCCTGTTCAGATTTAATCTAGCGTGAGCTAGCTCCCTGTGGGTTTGGTTATGCAGCTGCCCTACTGAGCCCAGAAGACAATTATTTCCTTGTATTCGCCCACAGCTCTGGGTCTTATAGCTTTTGTGCCCCCTATTTCACAACTATGCCTGATCCTTGAAAGGTATATGGTATATGCACACCAATGAGTACTAAACATTCTGGAGTCTCTTATTCTCTACCCAGTGGCAGTGGTATGTCTCTGGGTTAGTCATCATCTACTACAAATAGAAGTTTCTAAGATGATGGTGGAAACATGCGTTGATCCGTGGGTGTAATTGTAAACCACTAGGACATGATCTGTGAACTTTTAGCAACACAAACTTCCAAATCTGCCGTTAGCAAGCACTTTGCTAATGTTGTCTTCCCATCAATGTTTACTGCGTCCCATATATGACATTAAAAACACCTATAATATTTTAAGTTCCTTAGATGAGAACATAAGAATAAACCTGTGTATTTCTTTGAAAATAGTAACTCAGTGCTCAGTCACCAGGTGAATATTGCCATTGCTGAGGGTGTGGCAAGACAAACAACTCAGTACAAGCTCAAAACTCCTGCTCTTTCTATTATGAATATGAAATATTAAGCTCCACCAATTAAAGCTGTATGCATAAAAATGTATAACTCAAATATTAGTATTTAAAGCCATCTTTTAAAAAAATCTGATGCCATGTGCAGACTAAAAATATCACATACAGGAGGATGTTACAAGGTCCACTCCTTCCATCCTTTATCCTTTTCTAGGACAAGCAGAGCAACTTTACAACTATGTCAGAAATCATGAGATCACGCCTGTCTCTGCATTGCTTGAGGAGTGAAGGGTCCCATTACAGACAGCGGCTATGTTGATGGAACCAATAATTCCAGAGGATGCAGCTCCCAGGTGCTGAGCTGCATGCCCTAAACTGAAGCCCAAAGGGAAGAAGCAAGTTGGACTTGCACGCTCTGAGCAGGCAGACACCACAAAAGAAGGGATTCAAGTTTCCATGGCATAGAGGATGGTAAAGCATTGTCAAAAAATGCAGCTGAAGGCTCAGCTATTCTCTGTAGGGAGTTGCAGTATCCATAAAGCATGAAACACATCCTCTGCAAGCCTGCTGCCCAGCTTAGACCATCCCCCACTGCCAAGCACACATTAGTCTCCTAGGGAGAATAGGTCTTTTCTTTGCTCTTTTTTCCCAGGCTCTGCTCTTGTACATGCTTTAATTATATTTCTCCAGAAACTAGCCATTCCCCACCTTCCTGTCTTATAATCAAGGCAGAAGAAATCACTTTCCCCCAGAAAAATCACAAGGCATACCGCACAGAGCTTCTGTAGCTCAGAGGAGACTAGTATGCTTGCTGCAGAGGGGACAAGAAGATAATTTGTCCATACTCTACACACTTGGAATGAAACATTTAGTTTATGAACTGACAAAAGCCCTTCCAAGTATATATGTACTTCTTAAGGTACTAAGCACATTTTCCTCCTGAAGATATTGAAACAGAATATGCAGGCTGCACACTAAACAGACATCAGTAGTGGATGACATGGCCGGCCACTGTCCACTGTAATCCTAAGGTTCCCTTCTGAGAACACCACAACCTTCTAGGAACCAAACTCGTGTGAACTCAGCATCATGTTAGTGCTGTAGCCAGAAGTGGAATCAAAATAAATTGTTTAAATTAACTAACAAAACTTTTTCCCTATGAATTGGGACCAAAAAAAATCTTGGTGGTTTTTATCGTGTTTAACTAATGAGCTTTTGCAAAGCAGGGTTAGAGTCTAATTCATTTCAAATGCTTTTTGAAAGGCTTCTTATATGTGCAACCTGCCAATCACCTTAATTAAAGTCAACGGTTGCCTGCAGAAAATGATCCAAGGTTTGAAGCAGCAAATTAATGTTATGCGGAAACTTTCTTTTGAGAAGAGGTGCTGAGTGCACATGGAAAGGCGTGGTTGGTTTCAGATCCAGCAAGATTTACATGCTGTTTATTACTGAATATGTGAATCAGAATTCAGACAGAGTTGCAACCCCACAAAGAATGGAAAACTCTTTTTGGTATTCTGGGTAAGAAAGTTATTACCAAGAAACCACCTGGTTCTCCTTGCCTTAAAATTACTTTTCATTGGAGTAGACCATTCCCTGTTTATTTTATATAGAACATATTTTCATTTCAGTTAATTTGAAAATAAAAACTGAAAAAACACATGGAGGAAAACTCATAAAGCATTAATTCTGAGATAAATAGTAGCTCTAAAATGTATGTTTATAACTATTCCCATGCATAGCTATATAAATACATTTACACATATATAATGTCTATTTCAGAATTAGGTAATCATATGTTATGTTTTCATCTATATTCAATATGTGCATCTACCTGTGCAGCCACAAAACTTGCCAGTTTGGGATGATGCAGTATGTGAGTTTTGCGTAGAGTGGATCCTTAGATATTTGCATTCCATAATCCTGTTCATTCATAGAGCTAAAATCTTTAAAAAACACCTGGAAGCTTTATAAGAACCGAGATATAACGCTGCCTTTGTTTTTCTAAGGTTTGCTACTCCTAAAGACATCACTGATGCATATACCCAGATGAAACTTTCGTTCATTTATTTTTAAACAATGTTCATAAGATTTTTGTCAGACACAATTCTAAGCACTAAGCAAGTAAGTTACCCTTTAAGGAATGGATATCCTAGTTTGCAGAAGACAATTAGAACACTATAAAGTATATGGCACATCAAGTAGTGTCAGACATCCCAACAGGGAGACCATCACATTGAACAGAGTATCTGAGAGCATTTGAGCACAGACACATCAAGCTCTTGCCACTTGGGAAAACAGGACTCTAAGCAGAGGGAACCATGAATGCAAAGCCTCAAGACCGCGGCCCATCTAGTACCCGCTCTACGGAAGCTTGCAAGTTTCGCATTTTGGAGTGTTTGAGCTACCGTAGGATAAATTTTCTGCAGGACTTATCATTTTTAATGTATTAAAAACTCATTTAAATTCCATGCATCAAATATAGCACATAAAAAAATTGAACTTGTAAAAGTATGGTGGTTTTTTTTTTTTTAGAGTATCCCAGGAAGAACACGTGTGGTTGCAGTGCTGCTCCAGGGGCCTCACTCGAGTAAGAGGATGGATTCTTTGAAGAAATAAAAGAATTCAATGAAAACTATTCCTTGACAGGAAACTGTCCAATAACATGGGGTGTATCCATCTTGTTTGATTGAAGTAGAATGACATGGTCTTTGGGGTCTTCAGGAAATGCTGGCTAAGGGTATTTCCATAGTTACTTTTCTCGCAAGAATCTGCTTACCTGTATAGCTCAGCTTTCACTTTGAGAGACTCCTCTGTGGAAAACTGTAGACTCCCAGCACTCTTGAAGGTTCCATTTCAGGGGGAAAAGTGACAGTCTATGCAGTAGCATTAGTGTGCCCCTACTTACTATTCAACAAGAGCCCTGAGGTAAACAGACCTGTGAGATGTTTTATCTACCAGGAGACATCTAAGCAAAGACTTGTAACATCATCATAGGGACTAGAGCACCTCAGTTTAGAATAGCAGCTTTGGATTTTTGTTGTTTGTTTGTTTGTTTTTTACATTTTTATTAAATATTTTACATATATATTTACATTATAACACACATATATATATACAATAAACTACCCACGACAAGAAGAACCATGAAACAATTAGAAACTATATAAATGTTACATCTTTCCTATCTTCGTGGGTCTAAAATTCTGAATGTAAATCAATATCTATTATTATCTAATTTTTAATTTGTTTACTTTACATTCCAATGGTAGCACCCTTCCTCGTCGCCTCTCAATCACACTCCCCTTCCTTCAGATGCTCTCCCTCTATCTGCTAGTCCTGAGAAAGCAGAGCCCTCTTCCCCTAACATCTGATCTCAGCCTATCAAGTCTCATCTGGACTGCCTGCATCCTCTTCCTCTCTTGCCTTGCAAGGCAGCCCTGCCAGAGGGAAGTGACTATGGACGTGGGGGCCATGTCTGAAGGAGTCCCTACTTCCCATATTATGGGACCCACGAGGAGACTGTGCTGTCTATCTACTACATCTGAGCAGAGGGTCTAGGTCCTCACCATGCATGGTCCTTGCTTGGTGCATTGGTCTCTGCAGCACCCCCCTCCTCCACTGGGATTTGTTGGCTCAATTGGTCTCCTTGTGGAGCTCCTGACCCCTCCAGGTCTCTCTATTTCCTAACTCTTCCATAAGATTCCCTGTGCTCCACCCAGGAGTCTGGTTGTGTCTCAGCATCTGCTTCTATCTCCTGCTGAGTAGAGTCTTTCAGAGGACCTCTATGGTAGGCTCCCTTCCTGTTCCCTCTCTCCAACTGCATCCAGTGTCTATTCTATTCGTCCTTCTGAATGAGAATTATGCATTATCCTAGGGTCCTCTTTGTTACTTAGCTTCTTTAGGTCCATGTATTGTAGTGAGTGCAAAGATAAATGGCCCCAGTCAGAGTACAGTATACTTCCTGATCAGAGAAAGTAATGCTATGACAACGGCAAATTGGGATGCCTGAGGGAAAAGATGGGGTAATTAAATATTGACAGTATGAAAGTATCATGTGAACATTACAACATACATAGGCTTTCTAATACTTAATTTAGTTTTTTTTTAAGGTTTTTAACTGTGTATCAGTGTGTAGAATGTGTATTTGAGTGTGTATAAAGGTTAGTGCATGTGGCTTAGAGACCAGAGGCACCCAATCACCTGAAACTGGAGTTACACGTGATTGTATGCTTTCTGATATGGGTTCTAGAGCAAATTTAAATCCTCTTCGAGTGTGGTGATGTTTTGATTCTCTTTCTGCCACACATAATTTATTCTTATTGTAGGCCCACCCAATTTCCCCACTATCTGCCATTATGAAAACTCTCTACTTATATTGTTCTTCTTGCAAACCAATATCTGTTACTCACAGAATCTTCTTCTACTGCATTTGGTATCTGCCATGAGATCCTTTTGCCTCTTTAAGAAAGCATGACCAACTCCTAATATCAGCTTCTAACCTGTCTTCTAGTATGGCTTCTGTCTTTCATTTGAGGTTTCAAAGAAATAATGTTTTACAGAAACTTAAATTTCTTTATTGAGATACTGAACTAGGAACTCACACTTTCTATGTCCTGAAACTGTCTATTTTGCAGTTCACTGACTGAACCATCGTGGTACACTATAAAACATTACAAATTTAAAATTGTCTTCTAGCCCTTTTCCTGATGGACAATATTGATTGATACACATTGTTAAATCAAGAATGTTCTCCATCGACTTTGCCTCGACCAATGTGACAACCTCGTTTCCCATTCTCCAGGGAGCTCATCTAAAAATGGCTGCTGGCTCACCCAATCTTTCCTATAAAGGCATGTGAAGCAAATGCCTGATCTGTGCTTAGCCGAGGCAGCGCAAGCACCCTTTTTCGATTATCCAAGAAACATACACCATGTCTCTGTTTCTTCTGCCATGACTTAGTACTTTTCCATCCCTAGCCATGCCATTCCCCTGCCCCTTCCTTCATGAGCATAGACTAGTAAAATATCAAGAGCCATTAGCCATGGCTGCTTTAATGATGAGACAATGTCTCCGTTATCCACTGTGGATTATCTGACTCTCCTCACTCAGTGTCATTTCAGGGTAAAAAGACAAAGACGTAAATAGCCAGGACATGTTTACTTTGCTTCTTACTTTACACTATTGAAACATGTGTAGCCATTTTTTTTCTGGCATTGAAACATTTCATTCTGTAAGGAAGTCTGTTAAGGCAGAAAGTAAGTAATTCAAAATATATTCAGAAAGTCCTTGAAACTGACCAGATTCACTAAGACTCCTCCCCACCCAGAGTAAACAGTAAAGACTGCTGAGAGCCACATTCAGTCAAACTAAGATGTAAAAAGTCTCTGTTAGAAGAGTCAAGCTGCAGAGAAGCTTCTCAGATATGACAAGATGCAGAGAAGAGTCTGAGGCCAAACTAGTTGCCTATAAGAAGAAACCAGCCAGCCACCTCTAAAACATGTAGACTAACTGAGGCACCTGGAAAGGACACTCTCCAACCCATTGACTTGCCCACAGTTGGAATATCTGCCACTGCTTACTCCTAAATCTTTGGTTCTCACCCTCTCTGAGGAGTTATCCATGCTGCGGTAGCCTTGGTCATGCAGCTGCCTTTGAGTTATTCCTGCCCCTGTAAGTAACCCCTCACCCATAGTCCAGTAAGTAACCCCAATAGAACTCATTGGTTCACCAGGTGGACTTTGGGGGGTATCCATACATTGGTCTATCATAAGCTTTCTGTCTGGAGTGAGCCGATTGTGTGTGTGTGTGTGTGTGTGTGTGTGTGTGTGTGTGTGTGTGTGTGTGTGTGTATCTCCAGGAAACACAATATAGCTGGTGCCAAAACAGGAGCAGAAGAGAACCAAAGATGAGTTGGGAAGAAGTGAGTGCATGAGATGAGCAGCCTGAGGGGAAAGCACCACAGAGGAAATTCCAATTGTATTTTCCCGTGTGGTGTGTGTTAATGTGCCTTTGTGCTGTGGAAGTGCCTATGTGGTTCTTGCTGTGGGTAGTGAGCTAGACAATTAAGGCTGAGCCATCAGGATTAGGAATGTCTATGAGAGGAATCCCAGCATGATAGTCTACATCCACGTGGTATGAGATGGCATGCCTGCTTTATATGTGGGGTTCACTATGTTAATATGGTGATGCCCTGAAAACAGCACAAGGGTTATAGGGAAAATTTCGGTCTTTGAGCTTAGTGCATAAGGCTCAAAATTGTTGGTCAGCCATGGCAGAGGTCATCTGGCCTCTGTTGCATGGTCTAAAAAAAGGTGTTTGTGCTAAGATGGTGGCTAAGCAAGACTTTTTTTTTTTTGTATAAAGGAGGAATTGCAACCAGATAGAGAGAGGGAGAGAGAGAGAGAGAGAAATGAGGCTAACATCCCTCATGATAACTTCTGATTTGGCATATAAACTAGATAAATGAAATTGTGAAAAAGAAATGGTAAAAGCAATAGAAGATACCCCTCAGGTCCGAAGTTTAATAGAGAGAAAATCCATAATCAGCATGCAGATGGGGACATTAACAATGGTGCAATGAAAGAAACTAGCCTAATCTGGGACTATTCAGCTCTGTAAGCTAGAATTGGGGAGGAGCTTTAAACAACAATGAAACAGCCCATAGCAGTCTGACTTACAAGACTATGGGGCATGAAAGTAGATGGGATCAGTCTAACTGCTCTCATGGCAGAAAACCGGAGTAAGGCATTCCGCCTTAAGGCAAAGGTGGTACAACTTGAGATAGTAATAGAGAAACCAGTCCCTGGTGGGCTGGCTTACCAAAGCCATTAGACCACTTGATTAGCTCCATCTGAGCCCTGCATAAGCATGTGCGATTTGAAAACAATAGAGGAGGAGCAAACACTACTGAGGAATAACAGAAGTTCTATATGAACTCCAGTTCATTGAACCAGAAAGAGCTATGTTTACAGAGCAATTAAAACAATGGTTGATCCATCAGGGACCTCAAGGCTGGTATGGAGTTTTAGCAGCTTTGCTGAGCCCTTTGGCAGATCTCAGCCAAGAGTGTCTATAAAGTGGAAAATAAGAAAATGGTAAATCAGAAAAAGAGGTCTGCCTGGGTTACTTGTAGACAGAGTTCCTAAGGAAAAAAATTGACAGAGAGTCAATTGTGGCTAAAAAGCTTCTGGGATGCATACATAATAGAACAACACAGTTGATGATGATCAACCTTGTCCCAGAGGTAATTATCCCCCTGAGAGTAAGAAGAGCACATTTCTCTCCAGCTAAAGGTCATGTTAATAGTGAAGATGGTTTGCTCTGCCAGGAACTGCACCAACAGCAAGTATGGTGAATGGGAAAGCAGCACATATAGTGCCTCTCAGACCCAGAGTACCAGTAATTGAAGCAGGTGAGAGCAGAATCATGTTTCTCTTTGACCCTGTGTAAGGATGAACAAATTAAGTCAGGCCCACCGAATTCACTAGGGTTGGAGAAATGTAGAGAGACTCTGAGGAAGAGCTCCAGAATATGGGAATGTAATGGTTCAAAAAGAATCAGTGAATGGGGTTAGGTATTCATCTTAAGTTTTAGTGTTTCTTTTATGAATGTGGGTACCTTTGCATTTGGGGCATAGATGTTCAGAACTGAGTTGTCATATCAGTGAATTTTTTCTTTGATTAGAATGATGTCTTTCCTCATCTCTTTTAGTTAATTTTGGTTGAAAATCTATTTCATTAGATATTAGAATGGCTACTCCAGCTTGCTTCCTAAGTCCATTTGCTTAGAAAACCTTTTTCCAATTCTTTAATGTGAGGTAATGACTATCATTGTTGCTGAGGTATGTTACTTGTATACAACACAATCAAGAATCCTGTTTTGCATCTATTTTGATACCCTATGCCTTTTTCTTGGAAAATTGAGCCAAATAAAACGTTGAGATATATCAATAACCAATTAATGTTTATTCCTCTTACTTTGGTGTTGGCAGTGTGTGTGGGGAGACAGAGAGAGAGAGAGAGAGAGAGAGAGAGAGAGAGAGAGAGAGAGAGAGAGAGAGAACATGATATGACTCCCTTTTGCAGTGTGGAGTTACTTATTTTCTATGTTTCCTTGGGTGCAGTTAGCCTCCTTGGATTGAAGTTTGACTTCTAGTATCTTTGATCCAAAATTATGCTGCCTACAGGATACATACGCAGGGATAGAGATGGAGCAGAGATTGAGAGAATGTCTAACCAATGACTGGCCATACCTGAGACTCACTCCATAGGAGAAAGCCAACCCCTGAAACTATTAATGATGTTCTTCTATGCTTGCAGACATGAGCTGAACATGACTGTCCTCTGAGAGGCTCCACCCAGCAGTGAAACAAAACAGATGTTGGTGCTCATAGTCAAACATTAGGTGGAGCTTGGGGAGTCTTATGGAAGACTAGGGGGAAGGACAGAGTGCCCCACAGAGGACAAGAATTCATCAAGAAGACCAACAGTGTCAACTAACCTAAACCCACAGGGGCTTACAGAGGCTGAAACACCAACCAAAGAGGATTCATGGACTGGACCTATGCTCATGACACATACGTAACTAATGGACAGTTTGGTGATCTTCATGTGGGTTCCCTATAAAGTGAAGCAGGGATCATCTTTAACATAGACCCTGTTGCCTGGCTTTGAATAGCTTAGGAAGGAGTAGGTTCAGGAGATATGGAGCATTGTTCAGGAGTTTTCGTGTATTGAGAAGTTGTCTGATTTGACCAGGTACACGCGCTCATGTCACTTTTGGAACAACCGTGGAAAGCAAATGGTCATTGGCATATGAATTCCATCAAGCAACTAACCACTATCACCAAAGGGTGTTAGAGAAACTTTAGTTTACTAGCAGTGATCACACTAAAATAATTACATCATACCAAGTCCTCACACAGGGATCTGATAAATAAGATTATACCTCCATGCTTGAGGGTAGAGAAATTTGGATGGGGATCAGAGAGACAAAAAACAAAAACAAAAACAAAAACAAACCAGCAAACGAAAGAAACAAAAAACAAAAACAAAAAAGTCACCAGTCACTCTTATGAGTCTCACTCACACCCTAACTCTTGGCACCCTATGGCTATTTCTGCAGATTAAGAAGCCACAACCCTGCTCTCTATCCAAATCTCTGCCTCCCTCAGTCAGGAAAATTGCCTAGCTGGCTGACCTTGAGGTTAAGTTGCAAACCAAATGATGTATCACTTTGAGGCTAGCAGTTTTAATACATTATCATTGGTTTTGAGTTTCTGCCGAGTTTTGTTTTAGTTGATGCTTGACGCAGCTGTGAAAAAGATGTCATCAAAAAGCCACTAAGGTGTTAAATAAGTGAGAAATAATAGGATGACACAAATAGATAATGAAGTATTTTTAAAGGAAATGCATCTCTTTAAAGAAAAAAAAGAAAAGAAAGGACATTTGGAAACCAAAATAAGAAAAGGTGCAATTGTAAGGAGAGATAGATCCCATAAGAGAAAAAAACAAAATAAGACAAACAAACAAACAAACAAAAACTAAGGCAAGAGTCAGAAAGAGTAGGAAAACTAGGAAAAATGGGAAAACAAGTAAAATAATGGATAAGATTTAAACTTGCTAATTATACAATTTTAACTGCTTCATTTCATACATCCTTAAGCTAATATTTCCAGCTTCATTAATCATCAGTGTTGGTGTTATTTTTGTCATTTTCTTCTTGGCTAGAACATACAGGCTTGCTGGGTGCAAGCAACAGACTCTGCCTTTTGGACAACGCTATGCTATCATTTCAAAGTTTAAAATATCATCCATTACAGATTCTCTGTTAGTCAAGCAAAACTACAGGCAAATGATGTAATTAATTTTGTATTAGCCTGAATGTTAAATATACCAGAAGAAATTCTTTTGAAAAAGTTACTCTGGGTATATTAACTGCCTTTCCTCTGACCAATTTTGGCTAAAGGATGGATTTTAACCATTTCAGAATGAAAAGCATAAAAGTAGTAATGAAATATGGATAGAATGTGCTTAAGACCAGAGATTCTCAACTCTTTTATAGGGGGTAGCATATCAGATGTTACATTATGATTTATATAACACTAGTAAAATTACAGTTATGAGGTAGCAACAAAAATAAATTTATGACTTGGGGTCACAACAACATGAAGAACTATATTAAAGAGTCACAGCATTAAGAACATTGAGAACCACTGTTTAAGACTCATCCATAAATAAAATCATGAATTTTGGCCATAAACTCTCTGAGAATTCTGTTGGGATTTTAAAGGATTTTCTTACAAAGTTTTGAGAACAACTCAGCTTATGTACTTTCTAGATTCAGAACTCTCTGGATTTGTGAAGTGACAATTAACTACTCTCAAAATCCTCCTGTCAATTAATAAATTCATAACAAAACAAAACAACACCAAAACAACAACAACAACAAAAAACCCCAAAACCCTCCTGTCAACATGTCAACAAATCTTGGATCTCTGAATTTCCCACCAATGAGAAAGTGAGACACAAAACTGAACATATAAAGCAACACTATAGAACAGATAGGCAGAGATAGAGCACAGCTGACAAGGAACAGTAAGGACAGAAACTCCAGAACCTAAAATCAGGCTCAGATTTGTAATTTCTGAATTCAGGAGGCAGAGAGTCATGAACTCATAATAAAATCTTACCTCAAAAATTAAAATAGACAATTAAAAAATAAAAATATAGTACTCTTGGATCAGTGAGACATAGTTAAGAGATGATAGTAGATAGATAATAGATAGATAGATGATAGATAGATGATAGATAAATGATAGATAAAATATATAAATAGATGCAAGAAAGAAGATGGATAACACAAATAGATGATAGAAAGCTTAAACAAATGAGAGACCAAAATGACAGGAAAAAGACAGACAGACAGACAGACAGATTCAGTATACAGATTCCCATGTACTCTGGGACTCCCTGTCTATATCAGTGTAGTGAGGAAGTTGACTCTTAAAGTTCATGTCTATAGTAATAAGCATATTAACCACAACTCTCTGCTCCTGCGTTCCCTAAACTGTTACCTACAGCTTTAACGCTTCCAATGTCTATGCCAGCTAATCTGATGCACCTGAAACTTGCATAATGATAAGATCCAGGTTTACTCAATCTACTCCTACCTGTTGTTGGGGATTAAGGCCGAGGCTGTATCTTGGTTAATAGCCCAGCCCAATGCTTAATACTCTGGGATCTCAGAGTTCCTGCTCCTCTTTCTTTAGCATTTTTCTGGTTAAACCCTTCTCCTGTATGGCACAGCCTCATGTAGCTGGCTCAGAACGTCCTACAAAGTAAGCTTCGAGTGACTTCTCTATTATCCCCACACTGCTAATGTAGCCGATTTTCCTCCTCCTCCCCCTTTTTTTTAATCCAGCATCCACCCTGGCTTGCTAAGAGGAGCTTGTGCTCTTGTTCAGCCTTGTAGACCACTCAGGCTTCAAATGATCCCCTCTTGACACTACACACACCCTGGTCCTCACACTCTGAGATTCAAGCAACAGTCTACAATCCTTCCATCTGTTAGGTTATAGAAGACAAGAGTGGTGGAACACACACACACACACACACACACACACACACATGCTCACTGTCCATAATAAATATAAAAGGCCTTCATTCTATATTTACAGATATTTAAAAAGTCAAATGGGAAAACCTGATGGGTTTATCTCTAGAAAATACTTTAGCATGAGGAGTAGCAACCTCTGAAGCCCCACCTCCATACATGCCTAGCAATTGATAGGCCCATTCTTATGTAAAGCCAGCGCAGTTATTTGCAGCTACTGTGAGTTTGTGATTGTGATGGCTGTTTTACCCAGAAGATGACATTCCCCATCCTTTCTTCCTCTTTTCCTGCTCTTATTCTTTTTTAATAATATTTCACATATACATTTATATTATTATACATATATGAAATAAACTACATACAGCAAGACGAACCATGAAACAATCAGGAATTATATTAATGTTACATTCATAGTGTTTTGGCTATTTGTATTTGACAACCTTGAAAAAACATATTTTCATATTTGGTGAGTCTAAAATTCTGAATGAAAATCAATATTATATCTTATCTCTATTAACTTAAAACATCTATCTAGACCTAAAAACATCTTAGTCTCTAAACAACTAAGCTTAATTGTTAAACTAAACTATTTGGTCTTCAGCCCCATCAAGGACTTCAGAAGGAATAAAATTAATTACCTGAGTAAGCAGGAAGTTCAGGTTAGCAGCTTCCAAAGTGAAAAAAATTACAGAGACACTTTGCTGCCTGAACAATCACCCATAACTCTCTATAACATTGGAGCACCATCTTTAGCCTTTTGGCTCAGTATATCTGACAGGCATATTTGCAAGGCAGGAACTATTGAGGACTTGCTTACCCTGCCTTAGCAGAGTTTGGCGGTCATTTCTGCATGCATCTAAGCTTGCCTACCTTTGGGCAAAATTCTGTCTGTGGCAGAAATGAGGACATTTTACCAGTGGTTTGTTTGCCATGTTTGAAACCATCTCCATATGGAGATTCTTTGATGTCCATCATCTTCCTTGAGGTAGGCTGGGTGTTGCCAGGAGTTAATTTGTCTTATCATCAAAGAATTCTTAAAACAATAAAAAAAAACTTTAAATGGCATACTCTGTAGGCCTCTGAGCTTTTTGAAGACCTTACCTAACTATTTTACCTCATTGGTCTATAAAATCATACCTATCTCTTACACCTATGATGTATATTCGTGTGATAAAAATAGACTAGTAATTGACATAACCATGATTTGATCAATAGACAATTAATTTTTATAATTTAATGTCCAAAACAGCCTGCAATAGAATTTTCAAAGTATTGGATATAAACCTTGTATTCTACTTGATTGGTATGGGTACAATATGTGAAGAATAATCTTAAATTTGAATTCTATACCAACATATCAAAATTAAACATATTTTGCATCAATATACAAATTTCTCTACCAATGAATTAAAAATAATCCTGTAAGCATAATTAAGGACTGGTTGAGACATGAATGTCTATGCATAGACAATGCTTCTTATTGGTTACAGAACCCTTGTCATTTAGGATTAGATGGCATGAATAAAGATTTACAAATGTCTTTCTTCTGTTCATGCATAGAGCAAAGAACTAGCCTTAACTGTTATGTGCACACTGCACACCACACATACACTTATACTTTTAGGACTATATAATGTTTGTGAGAAATTATGTTTTCAGAACAAAAAAACTGGACATTGAAGCTGGATAAGACCTGAAAGAATTCATTCCTCTCAGAGTGCTGGATGCTGACATCCTGCATCCTTCATGTTCCAGGCCCAAATGCTTCAGTTGCTGTTACCCATCAGAACAGGACAGCATCTAGTACAACTCCGAAGAAAGATTCTGATGCCAATTGGTCCAGCATTTCAGACTGTCCCAGGACTCCTAATAAGCCTTAAGAGAACAACACCCCATTTCCCTTGAGGGGGGTTGGGTAGGCTTTTGGTTGCTTTCTTAGGCTATAGATATTTCTTTTCATTGGGAGTTGGTTGTAAGTTACAGTTGGTCTTATTCAGAGAGAAAATGAGGTTGGACCCAGGGATGTCTCTCTTTTCCTTTATCTTTCTTTCTTAGGTTTAGAGATAGGGCCTGAAAAGAAAGAAGGAGGAATATAGAAATATACAGGGAAAATAGGACAAAAAGTAGATTATTCAGTGGACTCTTGATCTTTTTCTTTCTATTCCTCTTCTGAAATGCTGTCTGAGTCTTAGAGAAGGTGGTCTTATTTAGGGCTGAGTTCTCATCTGTCACTGTTTTCAGTATCTTGTACAACATGAATCTCTGCATTCATCATCATTGACTGTAAAGAAAGGCTTCTCTGGGAGTAACACTCATCTATAGGTATAAACAAATATTTGTATGAAAGTTTGATGTTGTGTCAATTAACATAAACAACAACATTTAGACTTCCCTTAGGACATATGATCTTCCCAGGTGCTGGGGTTTGATAAGATTTCCACTACCAAGCATGGATTTCATCCTGTGAGATCAGCCTCAAGTCAATCAGAAGGCACTTGGTTACCTACATAATAGTAGTGTCACTGTTGTATAAGTGGGTATGTCTCACCTGGCACAGTTGGCCTTGTTTATAAAATGTAGATGGGTAAAACTACTGATGTCCTTTCTCCTCCAGCAGGCTGCATGGCAGCTCTTAGACTATAAAAGCTATCAATCTGAGAGCAAGCATCCAGCTGAGTTGTACTTTGATTTCTCTCTCCCATGCAACCAATGTGTGTGATGTCTTCAGCGACACGATCTTATCTACTAGTTCTGAGGAGCAACAAATCACGTCCTTCTTTATTAACAGCCCCTTCAATGGTGTCCTGTTTCTGGGACTGCTGGTTTTGTTTAATAGCCTAGAGCTTTTAGGAACAACTAACATTCATTTCACTTTTAACAGCAAAACCAGCAAGTAACATTCTTTCAGCTGGTCCAAATAAACTGAACACTAGAATGCCACTTTAAGACAAGCTTAGTGATAGATCAGGGAGTCAACAGTGGCAATGTATCTCCATAGCTCCTGGGTTGTGGGTAAGAGAGCTGTTTCTACTGAGGAATACGCAGAGGATAATATCAGAAGCCAGATAAGTCAGCGTCCATGTTAGGATGATGATATCTCCTGCCTCCAGCCCAGCCTGAAGTTATTATATGAAAACAGGGGGAAACACACCTTTCCATTACCCAGAGCAGTTCCTTTCCCATGAGAAGTGTTTTCATTTTTCAGGGTGAAGTAAAGGACAAAGTTAGTCTAGCAAACATTCATGTCATTCTGGCACTTGTGCCTAAGAGTTCAGGCTGTGTTGAAGATTGAGGAAGAGCTCGCAGAGGCTGGCCCCTACCCCTGTGAGTGCCCACATGTGTCTCTTCCCTGTACAGCTTCTTGACTCCGTTCTAGCTCCTTCACAGAATCAGACAAGTTTGATCTCTTAATATTGCAGCAGCAGCGGCAACAAACAAAAGATCCTAGAATCCTTTTCTTCTGAATCTCTCTCATTGTGTGTGTGTGTGTGTGTGTGTGTGTGTGTGTGTGCAAAAAGTGGGCCAATTCAGTCCTCACTGCTCATGCATCATGATGGCTTCAACTGAAAATTCATTACAAAGTTACTAAAAGCATGAGTACAGGAAAAAACTTCTTTGTGTAGAAGAAAATATATTAAAGATAGAATTTTTAGGTATTTATCAGTATTCTGTACTTTATTACTATATTTGCATGACTGACAGCTCACTAGCAAATCTCTATTTTGTTCAGAGACATCATTCTGAGTCAGAAAATTGAGTAGTGAGATTCATATTAAATAGCCAAGGCAACCCATCCATCAAAAGATTGTTATGACAGAGAAAATAAAATGAACTATGGTGTGCTATTTATCATGGCACAAATATAAATAAAATCAGGGTTAGAGTGATCACTCATACATTGACCTCAAAAGGAAGGCCACTGAAACAAATTATTAAACTTATTACACTGAATATAGAAATGTGGATGAATATTATATTGCCGTATAAACAAAGTTTCTGTAATTTTGATCCTTAACTTCATTGTTTCCTTATATTTTTTTCTTCCCTTCCTTCTGAAGTAAGTAAGATGGTTTATCATCAGATCTACACAGAGAATGGAGTAACCTCCAGCAACTATGCCCACTAGTGATGGGATGCAACCATTGGCCAGTCGGCTACTGGACTTATACCAGGCAGTGTGCAACAGATGCTGTGAGACAATAGGATTATGAGACCTGACAGATAAAATTTTGCCTCTATGGAGAGTGGTCATGTACATTTAACATGTCTGTGACAACCAGGAAGGTTTCTAATTTTGTTCAGTTTGTGTCTGTTTTATGAAGACATTCATCAATAACAATATTTGGAACATTTTAACCATGGGAATAAAAAGTGAGGTATGTTATTTAGTCAAGCCTGAATAAGAGATATATTTTCTAGCATTTGTCTTATGACCTATACATCAAGAATTGCTCACAGTTATGTTCTCCAAAATTAATCAATATATACAATATTGCCACATAAATTATAGATTTTGCAATTAAATTTGCCTGCATTCTTTTTATGTTGAACTGCAGAGTGAAAAAAAATAGAAGTGGATTATACTTCAGCTATGTTGATAGTCATTAAACCATAACACACATGATAAACACACACATTTGTTGCATCTCATTAAGAATGAAAATCAAGTGTAATTCTGACACATTCAAATCTAAGACTATTCTTCACACACATTATATATTTCTACTCTAAAGTATTATACCCATCCAACTCAATTATAACACAAGGTTTACTTCCAATACCTTGAAAGTGGTGCTGCAGCCTATTTAGAATAATTAAATGATACAAGCTAATTGTTAGTTGAACAAATTATGGTCATTTCAAATACTAACCTAATTTTATTATAAGAATATATATCCTAGGTCTAACAGATAGATATGATTCTATAGATATATAAAGTAAAATAGTGAAATAAAGTCTTCAAAAGCCTCAGAGACCTACAAAATATGGCATTTAAAGATGTTTTTATTATTTTAAAGATTCTTTGACAACAAGATGATTTACTCCTGGCAACACCCAGCCTACCTCAAAGAAGATGATGAGCATCAAAGAGCTTCCTTATGGAGATGGCTTCAAATGCAGCAAACAAGCCACTGGAAAAAAATGTCCTTATTTCTGCCATAGACAGAATTCTGCCTAAAATTGGGCAAGCTTGAATGCAGGCAGAGTCGACAGTCAGACTCTGCCAAGACAGGGAAAGCAAGTCCTCAATAGTTCCTGCCTCACAAATATGTCTTTCAGATAAATTGATCTAGAAGTCTGAAGATGATGCTCCAATGTTATAGAGAGTGTTGGGTGACTGTTCAGGCAGTAAACTGTCTGGCATTTCCTCATTTTGGAAGCTGCTAATCTGGAAAGATTTCTCATGTTCATGGATTGGTAGGATTAATATGGTAAAAATCACCATCTTACCAAAAGCAATATACAGATTCAATACAATCCCCATCAAAATGCCAACATATTTTTTACAGATCTTGAAAAAAACAATTGTAAACTTAATATGGAAAGACAAAAAGCCTAGTATAGCTAAAACAATCACATACAATAAAAGAACTTCTGGAGGAATCTCCATTTCTGACTTCAAGCTATACTACGTAGCAATAGTAATAAAAATTGCATGATACTGGCATAGAAATAGATTGGTTGATCAATGGAATCAAATTGAAGACCCAGATATAATCCAACAAATTTACAGACACTTGATTTTTGACAAAGGAGCCAAAACCATGCAATAGAAAAAAAGACAGCATCTTCAGCAAACGTTGATGGTCTACCTGGGTGTCTACATGTAGAAAACTGGAAGTAGATCATTATTTTTCACTCTGAACAAAACTCAAGTCTAAGCAGAACAAAAACCTCAACATAAAACTAGATATACTGAATCTATTAGAAAAGAAAGTGAGGAAGAGCCTTGAACTCATTGGCACAAGAGACAACTTCCTGAACAGAACACCAACCACTCAGGCACTAAGATGAATAATTCATAAATGGAACCCCATGAAACTGAGAAGCTATGTAAGGTAAAGGACATTGTCAATAGAATGAAAGGACTAACTACAGATTGTGAAAAGATCTTCACCAACCCTACATCTGACAAAGTGCTAATATCTTGTATATATAAAGAACTCAAAAAAAAAAGTAAGAAAGAAAGAAAAAAGAAACCAAACACTAACAAACAAAACAACCCAACTAAAAATGAGGCACAGAGTGAAACAAAGCATTTCAACAGAGGGATCTTGAATAATGGAGAAATTTTTTAAAATGCTCAAATTCTTTAGTCATCAGAGAAAGGCAAATCAAAACAACTCTGAGATCTTATACCCATCAGAATGGCTAAGATCAAAAACATAAATGACAGCACATGCTGGTGAGGATGTAGAGCAAAGGGAACACACTGTTCCACTGATGGTGTGAGTGCAAACTTGTACAATCACCTTAGAGATCAACCCGGCCATTTCTTAGAAAATTGGCAATAACTCTACCACTGGTTCCAGCTATACCACTCCTGGGTACACTCACATGATGCTCAACCATACAACAAGGGAATTTGCTCACCTATGTCCATAGCAGCTTTATTCATAGTAGACAGAATCTGGAAACAACCCACATGGCCCTCAGCTGGGGAATGAATAAAGAACTGTGGTACCTTTATACAATGGAATACTCAACTATTAAAGGCAAGGAGATCATGAAATTTGCAAGCAAGTGGATCAAACTAGAAAAAAAAAATCATCCTGAGTGAGGTAACCCAGTCTCAGAAAGACACACATAGTATGTATTCACTTTTAAGTGGCTTCTAATAATATAGTACAGGGTTAACATTCTCTAATACACAGACACAAAGAAGATACGTTACAAAGATGAACAAAAGAAGGAAGTTTAAATTTCACTCAGAAGGGGAAGTATATTAGACCAGGTGGTTGTTGAACAGAGGGAATAAGGAAGGAGAAGAATTGCAAAGAGGTGAGGGTGAAACTCAGATCTTGGGAGGGTGGAGGTGAGAGGAAAAAAAGGCTAGTAGAGAAAGGAGAAACTGTGGGTGGTGGCTTTTCTGTGACAAGCTGGAGACCTAAGTCAGAGTAGGCTCCTAGGAGGATATGAGGGGGATTCTAGCAGAGAGAAGTTCCATAGAGACTGAAGGGGACTCACCCTGACTAGACAAGACTCCTAGTAGAGGGAGGGAAACATCAATTCATCCAAAAAAACTTCCATTCTAAGTTTTCTCTGCCTTCTAGATATGCAAGGATAAATATAGAAGAGAGATTGAGGGAATATCCAAACAATGCCTGGCCCAACCCAAGACCCAACCCATGGGAGGGAGCTAATCTCTGGTACTATGAAGGATACTTTGCTATACTTACAGACAGGAACCTAGTAGAGTTGTCCTCTGGGAGGTTCCATACAACAGGGCTTTGAAACAGATGGTAAGATTCACAGCCAAACACTGGATGATGTGTAAGGAGTCTGGTAAAGAAGTGGGGGAGGGAAGAAAAGGACCTGGAGGTGACAGAAGCTCTACAAAAAGACCAACAGAGCCAACTAACCAGGGCCTAGAGTGGCTTGCTGAGACTAAAGCATCAACCAAGGACAATGGGTGGACTAGACTTATGCCCCCTATACAGATGTAGCAGCACAGACTTCATGTGGGTCCTCTAGTAATAGTAGCAGGGGCTCTCTATGGCATGGATTATATTGTAAGCTTTTTGATCACTTCCCCCAGGTGAGACAGCCTTGCCAGGCCACAGAGAAAGAGGATGTACTCATTCCTGATGTGACTTGATAAACTGGAGTGGATGGGAAAGGAGAGCCTCCCCTTTCCTGAGGAATATGGGAAGGAGAATGGGGAAGAGATAGGGAGGGTGGAACTAGGAGTGGAGGAGAGAGTGGGCTTCAAAGTGAATTAACAAAAAATTATAATATAGTAAAAGGATATCATGTGTATATCAGAAATAAGTATGAACCTTGTATTATATTGTATGATGAAGAAATGTGTTGAATGTACATAAATATTATGATTTCACTCTTCAAATTGTTATACTATTAATTAAATGAGGTATCTGAAATTTTACATCTTTCATTCACAGCATATGCCCCAAAATGGAGACATGGTCTGTGTGTTACACCATTGTGTAAACACAGGTCACACAGCATCTTTCAGAGTTTAGAAGTTAAACCATGCTCAAAGCCGTTCTGTTCTGGCTTATGAATTACTTTTTCCTAAGAGCTATGAAATATCTATGTAATATACCAAAGTGTCACTTTAACTTTACTTAGGGAAGAAGAAAATGTGACTAGTATTCTGTTTTTAATCCTTTTTAAGAAAAAAATGTATTATATAATTAAGATAAACTCTATACAGGCACAATTATTAAGAAGTAACAAAATACCTTTGTGTTGAAAAGCACAATGCAGTTTAGTAAGAAAGAGTTGATGGCAGATAAATAATTAGATTGTATATTACAATATATCTTGCCATTAATTTCTCATTTGCATTTTCTGACTGATTCCCTCTGAATTATAAGCACTTTGTGGTAAAGAACACTTAATTAAAGCACCAAGTGTAAAGGAAGGGCATGATTTGGCTGACATACGTAAATGCAAATGCAGAGAATCCCACGGGGAAAGAGAGATTTCACTGAAGGTGAAATGTGGAAAGATGTGCTGAGCAAGCATCTTGGCTGAACAAGCAATTTGGGGCAGTGCCATAACTGCAGGCATTTTAGAAGAAATACACTGGAGAGATAACTGGGAAAGGCATGGGTAATTAGACCACCCACCAAAGCAGTATCAATTTTTAGGACTGCAAACCCATAGGAAAAAGTAAGTTGGCCACATTGAGAAATGGTGATAAAACAAAAACAAAACAAAACTAAAACAACACTCATGTGCAGATGAGTATAGCACGCATTATTTTAATTATTGCATAAATAGAAATATAAGCCTATTTTGGAGCTGAGGGTACATAGACGTGAAGATTTATACATTTATGTGTCTTCTTTTATGTGAGTAGGGATACAGTAGAAACAAACTGAGATGAGGTGATGTGGCGCAAACTGTCTGAGACTGAGTAAAATCAATGGTCTACAGTGCTGAGGGTTTGAAACACCGAAAACAATCTTGTTTTCTCCACCACTGAGATCAACTGAAGTAAGTGCAAAAGAAGACATAAGAGAGAGTCTCCAGGCAGCCGGGATTAGGAGTTTTTCTTCTAGCTAAAAAAAAAATATTTCTGTAGTCAATGTAGCAGCAAACAGAAAGGCATTAATATTATTATTTCCAAAACTTACAAAGATGCTGTCTAAACGCAACAAATAAATGCCACCAACACAAACTCCAGCTGAATGAAGAAAAGACTCCGCAGAAGAGGAATCTCCGTCTCCTTCCCACGTGCATCTAGCCTGGAGACTAAACGCCTCCAGTTCCTCTGGAGTTGGAGAAATGAACAAGCTATAAATATAATTTACATTACCTTTCATCTTTTTTCATTAATTAATTTTTTTCATATATGTCCCCCCAAACAACCATCCTTCCTCCTCCCAGTCCTACCTTCCCATCCACTTCTCCCATACTCAGGGTACCAATCCACCCTTGGCACATTAAGTCTCTTAGGATTAAGTGTCTCCTCTTTTTCCTGAAGCAAGACAAGGCAGTCTTGCTAGGGAAATGGGATCCAAAGGAAGGCAACAGAGTCCAAGTCACACACAGCCCTCTTTCCAATTGTTAAGAGACCCACTTGAAGACCAAGTAGCCCATAAAGTTCATATGTGTAGGGGCATAGGACCAGTCCACATGTTCTTTGGTTGGTGGCTCAGTCTCTATGAGCCCCCACGGGCCAGCGTTAGTTGGCTATGAAGGTCTTTTGGTGTCCTGGACTCCTTCAGCTCCCTCAGTATTTCTCCTAACTCTTCCACAGGACTCACAGAGTTACAAGACTCACTCAGTTACTTACTGAGTCCTTGCATTTGTTTGTATTATCTGCTGGATGAAGCCTCTCAGATGGCAGTTATGCTAGGTTCCTGTCTGCAATAGTAGCGTAGTGTTATTAATAGCCTTAGGTCTCAAATTAGGTCAGTCATTGGTTGACCATTCTTTCGTTCTCTGTTCCATCTTTTATCCCTACACATCTTATAGTTAAGACAAATCTTGCATTGAGGGTTTTGTGGGTAGGTTGGTGCGTAACTCCCTCCACTGGAAGTCCTGCCTGGCTACATGGTCTGACTACTTCAGTCTCAGTATTTCCCTTCTCTCTCCCAACTTTCTTACCCCATCCCCTTTAGTAACCACTTTAGGTACTTCCATTTTTGCCCTGCTGTAGTCTGATATCCAATACCACATCCAGAGAAAACATTTTAAATGACATGTCCCAGCACCTTTCCCCTTCCTAATCCATGCAACTATTACTCTCAATAAAATTCAAAATTCAAAACTCTTTAAAGATCTTTTTTTTTCAGTTTCTAAATTCTTTTTATTTATTTTATTTTTATTTTTTACACATTTTATTGAAAAATAAAATAATTCATATTACATCTCATTTGCTATCCCATCCCATGCATCCTCCTATTCCTCCCTCCCTCCCGCTTTCACCCCATCCCCCTTCCCTATTACTGTGACTGAGAGGGACCTCCTCCCCCTGAATATGATGCTAGGGTGTCAAGTCTCTTCTTGGTAGTCTACTATCTTTCCTCCAAGTGCCATCAGGCCTCCCCATCAAGAGGACATGGCCAAATATGGGGCAACAGAGTTCGTGTGAAAGTCAGTCCCCAGTCTCCACTTAACTGTGGAGAATGTTCTGTCCCCTGCCTAGATCTGGGTAGGGGTTTGATGATGACTGCATGTATTGACCTTGGTTTGTGCCAGAGATCGAGCAGAACCCCTGAGCCCAGATCTGCCCATCATAGTGTTCTTCTTGTAGGTTTCTAGGACCCTCTGGATCCACCTACTTCCCTATCTCCTATATTTTTCTCACCTAGAGTCCCAATAGGATGTCCTCACATCTATCCCACTTTCCTGGTAAGACCTGCCCCTTGGGCAGGGGTTAAGATGTTTTTAGGTCTATATAGATGTTTTGAGTTGATAATGACAAGATATGATAGATATTGATTTACATTCAGAATTTTAGACTCCCCAATATAGGAAAAAATTTTCTTCAAGGCCGCCAAATACAAATAGCCAAAACACTATGGATGTAACATTTATATAATTTCTGATTGTTTTGTGGTTCTTCTTGCTGTAGGTACTTTATTGTATATATGTATAATAATATAAATACATATGCAATATTATTTAATAAATAATTGTCTAAAATAGTTCAATTTCTTCTAGGGTCTGCTATCTAGGCAAGAGTTATGTCTCAGAAGGATTACGATTTTTGGAAGATTGAATATACCAGTTCAGAACCACTAAAAGCTTTTGTTGTAGTTTCCTTCTGACATACACCAAAGGTTCCAGATATTAAGTCCAACTGCTAAGGGCCTGCAAGAAGCACTGAATCTGTTAGATTGTACAAGCCAAATAGCACAGTAGTGCACATGGTAGCCTATATCTCTTGCAGAAACTAATCTTCACTCAAAACTAGCAGAACCTTTGCTTAGTAATTTACTGAAATAAAACACCCAAGTGAGAAATATGCTGCTTTTAGTGTAGAGCCTACCTAGGCAATGGACTTGTTTTGGGTTCTCAAAGCTCAGATGTGATGGCTGCTGACTCTTCACCTGAGAAGGGATCGTGCCATATGCCTCACAGTACTTTTACTCTGGATTCACTGTTGAAAACTGAGCATAGCAATAAATTGTGTCCTTGTGCAATATTGCTGTACTTATAGATCAGCACATCATTTAGCCCTCATCAGAGAAGCTTCTTGAGGTAGACAATAATGAACACAGAGACCAACGGTTGGACAGCATCCATGGAAAGACTGACATATTTTGGCGCAATTGGCCCTAAATGGGATGACTGAATGACACACTTTTTTCTCCAGTCACAGAGCTCTGTGCTAAGCAAAAAGCAGAAAGATGGTAAGAGCCAGATACGGTCGATGACTCCATGAAAATAGGTTTTTCAGCCACAACATGGCTGATTCACACATGAACTCACAGAGACTGTGACGGCATACCCAAGGCCTACACAAGTTCAAATCAGACAAAAATACCAGCACGGGGAAGGGGAAAATAAATGCACAGAAAGTCTCAGCCCCAGCAACAAGAATGAAAAAAAGACAAGAGTCACACACTGAGCAGGTGGCCCACTTTGCTGTCTATTATTACAGTGAGCGCCACAATCAAAAGCAACTTGTAAAGATGATTTTACTTGTACATCCTGGTCACAGTAGATTATCAATATAGGAAGTCACAAGCAAGAACTTTTTGCTCTCCTTGTTGATCTTGCTTTCTGATACTCAGGACCACCTACACAGAGTCGCACCATCCTAAGTGCCCTCCCACATCAATCTTCAGGCAAGAAAATGGCCAATGGACAGAACATTCTCCACAGTTGAGTGGAGAGTTGGGTATGACTTTCACACGTACTCTGGTGCCTCATATTTGACCACGTCCCCTGGAGGGGGAGACCTGGTGGCACTCAGAGGAAAGATAGCAGGTTACGAAGAAGAGACTTGATACCCTATGAGCATATACAGGGGGAGGTAATCCCCCTCAGGAACAGTCATAGGGGACGGGAATAGGGTGAAAATGGGAGGGAGGGAAGAATGGGAGGAGACAAGGGATGGGATAACCATTGAGATGTAACAAGAATAAATTAATAAAAACATTTTTTTAAATTACTGTTAAAAAAAAGAAAGAAAGAAAATGGCTGCACAGAAGTACCTATTGGCAAGTCTAATGGAGGCACTTTCTCAATTAAGGTTCCCTCTTTCAAGATGGCGGAAACAAACAAAAGCCACAGGAGAGGAATCTAATTTGTCATTAAATGCACAGTCCACAGGCTCCTATGTTAGAGGGCTTGTGAAGGTGTGGCCATCATGATTTCATAGTGACAGCTGGGGGGGTTGATAATTACTAAAAAGCTAATTCTGAAGACCAGAGGCATATTTTTATTTTAAAAGGAAAACTTGGTTCCAAAATATTTTCCACTAACTCCTTATCTTATGAAAGATGTGTAGAAAAGAAGGAGAAAGAAAGGAGGGGGACAGTCAAGCGAGTCATAGTAAATAATGAAGTAAATAAAAGGAATTTCTTAATACTATCATTGACTTTCAGAAGCAAAGTTTTCTGACTTTGGGGTTTTGCACACAGTGAGACGTGTTGACAGAAGTAGTGGCACAACTATAGTTTTTTTTTCTTTTTTTTTTTCTCCTTTATTAATTTATTCTTGTTACATCTCAATGGTTATCCCATCCCTTGTCTCCTCCCATTCTTCCTCCCTCCCATTTTCCCCTTATTCCCCTCCCCTATGACTGTGACTGAGGGGGATTACCTCCCCCTTTATATGCTCATAGGGTATCAAGTCTCTTCTTGGTAACCTGCTGTCCTTCCTCTGAGTGCCACCAGGTCTCCCCCTCCAGGGGACATGGTCAAATATGAGGCACCCTATAGTTTTTAATGTGTCTCATCCTTACTCATAATCACAAAAGGAAAAGATATGTAAACTTGGAGTAGTTCTGGACTGAGCTGTTAGAAGCAGAAAGTGTAGTGATGCTTAAACTATTTGTAAGGAACTCAAGACTTGTGGAGACTTCAGAGTGTAAAGTGCTGAGAATCGCAAAAGCAAAGAACATTTATTCTGCAGAAACAAATAGCAGGCAGGGGTCAAGCATTCTTACAAAATGGCAACTACCCTGAGGGGAGCTCACAGGCTCCTTTGAAAGTCAGAAAGGGGGTCCAGCTGCGGTTAGATAATCTTTACCAGAATTGCCTGGGCTCGTGGTAAGGGGCACACATACAGACTTGGTTGGTTTGCACCTCAGGAGCAGAAGAGTTAACTCATCAGGACTTTTTTCATATCTGACTTCAACCTCTGGCCAGCTGCTGGGCCATTGCTGATTGGTTGTGCTTTGTCTGTGTTTGTGTTTGTGTGTGTGTGTGTGTGTGTGTGTGTGTGTGTGTGTGTGTGTGTTTCCAAGAAATCCTGTCATCCCTCTGAGAAACTAAAACTTAGGTTTAGCAAGGAGGCGTTGTTTTAAAATGGAGTGAGTTTGGACCTCTCAATAGTGACCCATGAAAAGACATTCAGCTCTTTGCACCTTCAGTTAATAGAATTCTAAGCACATCCTCGAGCAGTAGCAAACGTCATTTCTGGTGGATTCTTTCCACAAGCAGAACCTATCACAAACACCCTACCAGAAACACAGACCCCTTAGTTCACTGAATCATCCTGTGCATGAAAGCAAACCCTTGTTTTGAGCTTAAATAAGGTCTTGTGTTTCCTGAAGCTAAATTATACAGACACACTCTACCGTAATTGGCTTCCTGTAAAGACCACCTATGGACTCTCTGGGAGCTTGCCTTCCTTCTGCATTGTACACGCACCAGAAATAGCTACATCAGTATGCTAATTACCTGACATGGTCAGGGGAATGAATTAATTCTGAAGCAGTCAAAAAATCTAAAATGTCTGGAATTAGCATTTGCTCTGCCTATTTTCCACAAGAAAAATATAAAGAGTACATATTAAACTTTCTTCATTAAAATTCTGAAGGCAATCACTTCTGGATCTTTTCTGTCCTTTTTATGATTCTAAAGCTCTGAATTTTGACTTATTCACTATTCAACTATCTCATCAAGATTTCTTAGCAACTGTAACCTAAATCTGTAGTTCACAGCAACAGAGGAAATATACCTAATATCACAGAAGAGAAGGCACTGAAAAGACTTCTTTAAAGATTGATTTTTCATTTATCAGATACCATCAAACTTAACTCATGTCATTTCACATTCAGTATGATTTTTAGTCATATCTCAAGTGCATTGGTCGTATTAGTTACTTCTAAGAGAAAATCAGCTGGAAAGAATATAATTTTAGCACTTAGGAGGCTGAGGGATACATGGGAAGGAGAGAGAGGGGGGCAGGGAGGGAGGGAGGGAGGGAGGGAGGGAGAGAGAGAGAGAGAGAGAGAGAGAGAGAGAGAGAGAGAGAGAGAGAGAGAGAGAGAGAGAGAATAGTGTAAATAAGAACATCCAATGTCGTTCTTATGGGAGGACCACGCAGATCAGCCAAGAAAGTTTCTAAATCTTAGTGGACAACATTAAAAGTGTTATCTTATTGTCACAGACAGTATTTAGTTTGTAGTATCTTGATCGTTGATTATTGATTGAGTGTGTGTATTCTCTACTTTTATACCAGTGTGATTTATTACACTTTCCCACCTGAATGCTATACACACCACACACACACACACACACACACACACACACACACACACACACACACACACCATTAGCTTCGGGCAAGAGACTGCAGATCAAATATTACCTGTAACAATAGGATAACACTGCTGCATTTTTTTTTCTTGACTTGCTTTGCTTTAAAAGATAAGAACGAATTAAGTAGGTAAAGCCTCTGTCATTTAATTTGATTGAAAAATATTACTCAGTTGAGCAAGATGCACCAGGACATTGTGAAGCTTGACTTCTTCTATACTGAGATAAAGACGGACAGAAAGTGTTGGGAAGGAAAGCAAAGCTATGGATACCATGAGCTCCTGAAAAGAGAGAAAGCTGGTTATTAGAACTAGAGGCTCGACATTTGCATAATCTATAAATTAAACAGTGTCACTGAGATATAACATTAGTTCACTAAACCTTTTACTTTATGTTTGACTATTTCTGTACTTATTGTGGCAGAGCCTCATATCACCCAGGCTACCCTTCAACTTATTATATATCCAAGGATGATTTTACATTCCTGATCCTCCTCCTGGTTTCACACTCCTAATGTGGGAACTACTGCGATGCACCACTACTGTGGGTATTTGATGATTTTCTACTACAACTATAAACTTAAGTATTTTAAAACTAACTGTCCTCTTTAAAACATGAAGGAATTTAAAAACATGTAGCCTATGTTATATTTTAAATCTTTTTTTTTTTCATTGAAAAAAAATCTCAGAAATACAGGGAGCCAGATGTGGTGGAACACACTATTATCTCAGCATTCAGAAGACTGGGGGTGAGGTGTCGCGCATTCTCGGCAAAGTTGACTTGCATACCAAGACCCCAATAGTGAAAACCAAAGTTAATGGCATAAGTTCAATGTCACTCCACAGTTCTAGGTTTGGCTTAGGAATGTAACAGCAGTAAGCTGACACCAGGTGGATGGAGATCCATGCAGCTTTGAGAAATAGAGAAAAATTAAAAATACAGTTACTGCTGTGGTCTCTGTTAATCATTGTTAGGGACTCCGAGCTCTTGGCTTAGCAGCAATATTTTGTTACATACTTGTAAGATCAAGTATTACATTAAAATTATTTTAGGATAAGTAAAAATCACATGTTTACAAAAGAACTTAGATGGCAGTCTATGAACTCTTCACCCAGCCTCCTCTGTCTTGCGTAACTGTGGGACAACCACTAGACTATGTGTGCATGTAGTGTATATGCCTGCCTGCCTGTCTAGACTTTTCATATATGTGTGGTTTGTAATGTTTAGCAGTCACTTGCAATGTGTCATTTCAAAGATTTCTGGTGTCTATGGTTTCTTATCACATAGCAGCTGTTGATATCACTGAACTTACCTTTAAATAATGAGATGATGCTTTTGCTCTTTCTGGACTATGTTCTTAGCTTGAAAAAATTTTTGATGTCTTGGTGAAGACCACCTGGAACTTATATGTGAGAGTAATGTCCTTCAAACTTACAAAATTCTCCACTCTAATATCCAAATATTCCTTCTGGCACATAGGGCTTATCTGCTGTAACCTCTTGAGTTTATTTTAATAGAGTTGATGGTATTCTATGTGTCTCTGTCTCTTCATTTTTCTTCATTCCTTTATCTTTCTGTTCTTTAAAAAGATAATCTCAACTGCCTTTCTTCCAGTTTGCTGATTTTTATCTCACTTCCACTATTCATATTTTTGGCTAAGCTGCTACAGTGAATTGAATACATTTGCATCTCATAATTGCTATGTGTTTTTAATCAACTCTTAATTGCTATTCTCTTTAGGTATGGTGTTGCTTTCTTCTTTGGTTCTTTAATAACGTAAAGCCTTCAAGTAGTAAAATGAACATTAAGGTTTCTGCAGGCATAGTTTCTACTGACTATTTTGTTCGCTGTGTTTAGACCATACTTGGTGATTTCTTTGCATATTGTAATTCTATGTTAAAAGATGGACACTTTAAATAATGCAGATTGACAAATATGAAAAACTCGCTCAGTTTAAAGTGTTTTTGCTGCTTATTTGTTGAGTGACTTCTACAGACAATTTTATAAAGTATTAGGTCTCTTACTGTAAGAGACTTCTGAAGACTGACTAAGTAGTTTAGTTGGGAGTTACTTAGTGAACAGAGACTACCTCAAATTTGGGGAAGTAATAAACCTCTGAATCTTTGTCAGGAGGCTCTTAAGGGTAGAAAGTGGAGAAGGGGCTTGTCTTCAACACTTTAACTGGCGGTTTCCTTCTTCAGTTTACTCCATCACCAGCTACAGAGCCCCAAGACCACTTTAAGAGGTCATGGGACTCCCTGAATCCTTCCAGAGCCACACACTTATGTGTGAACTCCTGTCTTTGCAAGGAGGCTCAGGCATCCTCAAGGGCCCTATGGAAAGCTCTTCACACAGCCTTTCCTTCAGTTGCTTCCCTTTTAATTTTCCAGTTACCTGTTGAGATTCTCAATTTCTAAGGAACTTCCCTTGGACCAGGCAATGACCTCTCTGAAAAAGAAGCTCTTAGGCAGTTCCAGTTGCTCATCTGGTCCTTGTACTGACTTCCAGATAGATGTGTTCACTCTGAGTGTGCGCTGTTAGGTTTCAAAGCTATTGCAGGAGTAGAAGTGGAAGAATTGGGTAAAAAAGGGCAAATGAAACATTGCAAAGTCCATCTCAAGATTCAGCCATTTTCTGTGAACAAATTCTGTATAGATAGTTTTTAACCTTGTTAGTTTCCAGAACTCTGAAAAGTATATTTTAACCATCTTTTTAAAGTTTTCTTATTGCTTTTATGGAATAGAGGGGCTTTCTGTAAACGTACTCCACTATTCCCCATAATACCATTTCTACATTTCCTTTATTGAATATTTTTAATCTATGCCCATAAAAGAGTTCTCCCCTAACCTACCACTCTCTTCTTTGCAACCATTTTGCCAGAAAAAAAAATAGTGTTCTTATACATTTATTGTTAGATAGTGTTCCCTTCATTTATATTCCTGGGAGATATTGTATAGCACTTTCTGTTAGTCCTTTGTGTGTTTGAGAAAACTCACAATTGAAACTAGCTGGGCATGAAACCACAGGACATTGTCTTTAAAACTTTAGTTTAGTTTGTATTTTTATATAATTGGCTTTTTGCCAGGTATGGTGGTACATGCCTATAATTCCATCACTTGGGAAGCAGAGGCAGACAAATCTTTGAGTTTGAGGCCAGTGTGGTCTACATTGTGAGTTACAGGATAAGCACAACTACACAGAAAAACCTTGTCTTAAGTTCCTGCCCCACAAAAATAAGAATTGGATTCTTTTCCCTCAATAGTTTAAATACACAATCATGAAGTTCATTTTCACATCTCTCTATCATCCTTTCAGTGATTGCAAAGTTTGTGCTGGGTCTTCTATTCAAATCTTTACCTTGACTATGTTAATCCCTCTCATTTTGTGAAAAGAAATAAATTTTCAGTGTTTCTAAAAAAATAAAGTATTTATTCTCATTATAACATATTTATAAAATGATTTTCAAATTCATTTGCCTTATTAATTACAGTGTTCATTGTTGGGGATGGTCTGATGTATTTTGATGCTAATTTTAAAAAGCCATTCCACCTGGGCAGGGTAGATGACATAGGCATGGCTAAGGTTCCTGTGCTTAGACAGAGAGATAGGAATCCTAGGAAGAGGAAGGGAAGAAGGAGGAGGAGGAGGAGGAGGAGGAAGAGGAGGAGGAGGAGGAGGAGGAGAAGGAGAAAAGACCAGAGCATAGGGTCCTGAGAAGAGAGAGAGGAAGGCTGCCATGGTTAAATGGAAGAAAGCACGTGGCCAGCATGGATGAAGGATTTGGCCCAGATGAAGAACATTAGCAACTACTTTGGATTATGGAGGGGAGGTATCTTAATGAAGTTATTAGAAGCAATTGGCATGGTATGGGATACCTACCCCAATATGGAAGATAGTTTAGAAGACTGATATCTGCCCTGCCCCAGGTTAAGTAAAGCTATTTTAAAATATAACAAGCATCTGTATCTTGATTGATTGCTAGCCAGGTATACTAATAATACTAATAATACAGGATAAATAAAAACAACAGTTCATAAAAGAAAGTCAGTTACTATAGCTTTAGACTAGACTCAATTTTTCTTAGATTAACCTATTTTCAAGGAGAAAGACCATAAAAGGAGACACCTATAGATAAGACAGATATAGATCCATTGGCTTCTGAAAGAATTTAATTCACAATATAAAAAGTTCTTTTATAAAGGACTATCAGATAAAAGGGAAAATTTACTTTCCCCTTTTGAGTGAGAAATGAAAACAATTTTTTTCCTTGTCTCTCATTTATGGTCTGTACAAATGGTAAAAAAAAAAAAAAAAGAGAGAGAGAGAGAATTTCTCTGACCTTTATCACACTGCTTAGTAGCAGGTATGGGACCATGGAGTGGGACCAAGAAGCATTATACATACGCTGTTTGCTGAAAGATACTCAATATAAAATTTATGTCTGACAAATAACTCATGCTGTACACTACGGTGAAAATAAAATACATTAATATTTAAAATCTGCAATTTTATTTGTCAATCTTGATAGACGTTTATCCATTGTATTAACTTTTCTAAAGTCCAGCCTTTAATTTTCCTTTTTTCCTCTGCTTTCATATTTTATATGTTATTTCTATCATGATATCTTAATATAGTTCCTCTTGAATATTCTGAGTTAATATTTCACTGCTTTTTATTAAGAAGAACTTACTGCTCTGACATTTATCTGCTCTTTAAAATGTAAGTATCAATCACTCTGAGTGGAGTAACTGAGACCCAGAATGATGAACATCCAAAGGTTCCTTTCATTTTTGTACATTAGTTTTGAATGTTTAGATATGCATGTTTCACTTGAAATACCCAAAGAAGTCAGGAAATTACTATGAGGCTATGGGGAGGGCCTTTCAAGAGAGAAGGAGAAGGTAGTAATAATAAGCATTAAAAAGAAAAAATGTAACAGAAGGGTTAACTGGGGGAGGAGTAGAAGTAGAGGAGGAAATATCAGAGATAAATAAAAGCAGCCATATAGAAACCCACTACTGTGGAACATTCTAAAATATGTCTATACAGGAGCATAAAAATGAGTTGAAGTTGAGTTTCCCTATAATGGGACGACAATGCCCCTTCAATTACTCTACAGGCTAACAAATAGAAAGTTCAATTGCTGGAAGTAAGCTAAGTATTTTGGATTTGTTGGTCAGAAATCCCCAAGCACTACAGATTTTTGTCAATGCTCTTGGTTACTCTCATGAACTTACAGGTAACATTCCCAGTACTGCAGACATCATGAGCTTGAGTTACAGAACATAGAGAAATCAAGTTTGTTCAGACCAAGAAGTGTCATCCCTCCTGGCTAGCTTTCACAGTGTTGGAAGGTGCTGTCTACGCTATGGGAAACATGATCACGAATCTTACTCTGTCATGAACCTTGTGAGATACATAATGACTACTAGTAAAATAATGGCATGAATATCATGTGTAAATGTCATTTTATTTCCTCAGATGAGGGAATAAGATGAGAGCCATTCTCAAGGCTTTCTAGCTCTTTCTGAACTCTCAGCTTTTCTGGCCTAAATTCCTCTCCAAGTTAACCCATTCAAAGGCTTCTCTTGGCTTCTGATTGAATTGCTCAGCCTAGCTTCAAACTAATTCTGGCAGTATATTTTAATCTTCTGGCTCCTTCTCATTCTCTAGCTCACTCTGTGTTGTTCTAAGTAGCTTCTCTTTCCTGTCTGTTCTTGTGAGAGCGGGGTGTATCCTATCTCTGACTCATCCTATGAAACCTTTCTGTGATTTGTCACTTAGTCTGTCCCTCAATTAGATGTCAATTTCAGACATGGTTGCTTCCTTCTAGGATTAAATGTGTGCACTAAGGTATTCTTTATGATCCAGAAAGATTGTACTGTATTCCATGGTGTGCCTGCATTCCAGCCAGTTCACATATAAGTAAAAAAAAATATTTGGATGTGATTCCTCGCCAGAGCAACCACGTTTCTCGGTTAAAATTCCTCTACAATAATGGGCACAACCAACCACTTCTCATTTGGTTTACGTAATGCAGCACAAAATGAAACCCACACCTGGCACCAATAATTGCCACAGGTCTAAGAACCTGTGGCTATATAAGTCATTGACACTAGTGGAGAACCTAATACTGCTATCTACTAAATAGACACAGTATTAAATTGACTCCTAAAGACATATCACTATATTTATATATTAATACACCTATCATCCTTTATCAGAGCAACTTCTATTTGCAGTAGATAGTGGTTTGCTCAAAGACACACAACTGGCCAAGGTATGGAGAGTTAAAACTTTATTTCGTTCTATCAGAGTCTATTTTCTACATTTTTCTATTCTTTTAGATCTATTGAATCTGTTACCACATAAAATGTTATCTGTCATGATAAATTCTGCATGAGCACTTCAAGAGGACACATAGTCTGCTTATTTTAAACACTGTTCTAAAATATTAATGGAGTTCTAGTTACTTTTGGTATTTTCAATTTCTTTCTATTACTGTCCATTTAATATCTAGTGTTTTTTTTTTCACTTTTCCACCCATGAGTGTCAGTTTCTGGTTTTAGATTTTATGGCCGTTGCTTTAGATATTTTGAATTTCTTAGGTATTTTAGACTGGCACATCTTTTAGGAAAATGCATCATTTTCCTAGTTTACATTGTCTCTCTTTGTTTAAAGTAAATTTTTTGACTCTGGAGTCCACATTTTCTGATAAACTGTTTTATCACTTGCATTTTTAAAAATTGATGTTTGTACAGTACATCATTTTCATGACTTTGCTTTCACCTTAATAATGTTGGCACGTTTTAAGTATATTTCACAAAACAGCATAGGATAAATCATCTGATTTATCTGATTTCTTAGACTTCATTTTGATTCAAAGATTTCTTTTTTATTCATTTTATGATCTTCTTCTCAAACTATGGCACCAGGCAAGCACAATACGTGCAATAAATGTCGAACCCCTACCCAGATCTAGCCAATGGACAGGACATTCTCCACAGTTGAGTAGAGTGGGATCTGACTTTCACATGAACTCTGGTGCCCCATATTTGATCATGTCCCCTGGATGAGGAAGTCTGGTGGCACTCAGAGGGGAGTGCAGGGGGAGGAAGTCCCCCTCAGTCACAGTCATAGGGGAGGAGAGTAAAGGGAAAATGGGAAGGAGGGAGGAATGGGAGGATACAAAGGATGGGATAACAATTGAGATGTAATATGAATAAATTAATAAAATATATTTAAAAAACAGAAAAAATTCTTCTATTACTTATTTGCCTCATCTAGTTTTCTTTTCTTCTTAATAAAATAAGTATTTAAGTAGCCAGTTCCTAATTATTATTTGTAAATGAATATATGTGTGCATGTGCACATGTGTGTGTTTGTGTGTGTATGTGTGCGTGTGATGTGTGTGTGTGTATGTGTGTGTGTGTGTGTGTGTGTGTGAGAGAGAGAGAGAGAGAGAGAGAGAGAGAGAGAGAGAGAGAGAGAGAGAGAGGCTGAGCATATACATGTCATGCACATGATGGTCAAATGACTACTTTCAGGAGTTAATACTGTCTTTGAAGCTTGGATTCCAGGGGCCAAAATCTGGATTCAGTTAGTGTGGAAAGTTCTTTTACCTGTTGAGTCATCTTGCTGCCCCCTCATATACTTTTCTCAATTATTTCTTTAAGTATTGCATAACACACACACACACACACACACACACCTGCCTACTGGTATTGATATTTTACCACTTGCAATAAAATAGGTAAATTTACCTCTATTCAGGTCTTTTACCTTCATATTCTTGAGTATATTCTCTTTAAATATTTTTCCTACACAGAATGAGCATAACTTTAATTGGTACTATTTTTGCTTCATCTCTAAAGAATTGTTAAAGGACCTTACAAGTTGGAATGTAGTTTATTTTGTAACCTTCTGCTTATTTTTTTAAAAAGACTTCAGCCTTCTGATGCCACAGTCTTTGTGTTTGGATAGCCTTTCCTAAAGGGTAACTGTACTAACAATAAATTCTTTCTTTTAATTAAAGAATGTCTGCATTTTATCTTAAAAGACTGTTGTGCTAGACATGAGAATAAAGGTTAACAACTGTCTTCTCCCAGCCGTTAAAAAAAAGTTCCACTTTTTCTGACCTCCATGATTTCAGACAGAAACATTGCTATCTTCTATGTAACATATTATTTCCTTCCGGCTAGGTACAAGGTGTTTTTTCCCCCATCGTTACTTTTAGAACTTTAATTGTGCTATGTCAGGATGATAATTTCATAAGGCTTATGCTAATTAAAGTTTTAGAAATGATACTGAAATAGGGTTTATCAAGTTTGAAAGAGTCAATTTTTTTGCCTGTTTTCTAGCCACATGCACTTCTTCCTAGCCTTCTGGGATTCTGGGAATACAGATGCTATAACTTCTATTAGTATCCTGTAGATTACTGACATCATTATAATTTATTTCCAGCTCTTTCTCTCTATTTCTCATACTGAGTTCAAGTCTATAGTCTCAATTTGCAGCATTCTTTTTCCTCAACTGAACCCTCCTAGGGATGCCTTTAACCTCATCATTTTGTTTTTAAGTCTACAATCCCCATTTAACTTCTTTAGTTATATTTTCTGTAATTTGGGGCCATGCTTTTTATAATTAACCACAGAAGTATTTTAATGGCAGCTGTTAATCACATTTGTCTGGTTTGGCCCATCATAGGTGTGTTCAAATAAATTATTTATTTCTGCCAAATTGCTTTTTGCATGTTTTTTTCTACAGAAGTGATTTTTAAGGTTGTATTCTACACATTTTTTTCTATCTTAGGAAATGATTGAATCTATTTACATCTTCTTATACCTGGGCTAGTGTAGGGGTCATGATCTGCCTAGTATCTTTTCAGAATTTGGCTCAATGACAGTTTAGTTTTCACCTTTAGAATAGATTTTTTATCTGTTTTCCTAGATATCCTTGAGTTTCAATTCAGTCCCCCATTGGTGTATTTTGTAGAATGTAAAAAGACACTCTTGAACTATTTTGGTCCTGGGAAACCTTCTTGGAAGAAGACAGACTTGGGGCTGGCATGTTTGTTAGCCAGTAGAAAGAAGGTGGGGAGACATGCAGCTTTCCGGTGTCACTGCCTTCTATGGCGAGTCAGGAGAGCGTTAACATTCACGGATATTTATTTGGAAAGCATGGCATAGGTGGCCTGTCACAGACACCTTGTATAATTGCTAATATCTGATGCTTTAATCAAAAATAAATAGAGCAAAACAAAACAAAGCAAAGAGGGTTGGGTATCACTGTAGAGGAAGCTGCCTCCAGACTGCCGAGCCCAGCTGGAACATAGTAATGTAAAGTTCAATATGCTTTCAAAGGGAGTTTGTGCTTCACAACCAACAAAGCTCTGACATCTTACTGAAATTTTACTTAGAAATATAGAATTTGAAGTTAACGATGCCAGAAAAAGGACATGTAATTACTTAACTGTTCAGTCAGGCAGTGTACACATTTTAGAAAGCTTAAGTCTAAACTAGGCATCATTAGACACCAATGGCAACACAGAACAAAGGATGTTATTTTCATGACTTAGAATAATTTCATTTAAAAATTTCATGGATGCTTGCTGCTAATGCTTAAAGTAAATATGGAAAAATCATCTTCAATTTTTAATAATATTTCTATTTTACCTGTTATCTCTTTTCATTTCTTTTCAAAGCCTGTTTTGAAGCATTTTCTGCACAGTAATATCATCAAAACCTTTTAACATGCATTTTTACTTTACTTACTTATAAAGCAAATGGGAAAATAATTGGCTTAAATCAAACATACATTTAAAATTTTTAAATGACCTCCCAAAATCCATTAAATTTCTGGTGAACATTTAGCTATTTTTCCAAGACATATGCCAAGAGCTTTGGAAAAGGGCTAAGATGAGTTATTCTATCAGTATTTGAAATCCACACTGAAATAACATTTAGGAACTTTACAAGTTCAGGTAGTGGGGCATCAAACTACTTGAATTTGTGTAAAATGAACTAAAAGTTTGATATGGAGATATATTCAGCTAAAGCTTTACAGAGGAAAGATTATTTGAAGAAGAAATTATATTTGAAGTTTCTTTCTTTCTTCCTGTTTTAAAATTTGGCAGTTCTGTTGGTTCATAATTAACACAGAGTAGCCTGAACACATTTAATTTGTACAGTTTGATAAAAAAATTGCAACACACACACACACACACACACACACACACACACACACGTATATATTCATCCCTCCCACCACTCTTCCTTACAACTCTCAGCGCTCTGCCCTGAATACAGCTTCAAGGATGATATTATACTACACATAAGTGATTCCAAAATTCTACCAAGGAACTCCTACAGCTGATAAGCACCTTCAGCAAAATGTTTAGATACAAAATCAACTAAAAAAAATCAATAGTTTTCTTGTATACAAATGACAAAGGGGCTGAGAAAGAAATTAGGGAAAATACATCTTTCACAATAGCCACAAAAAAGTATCTTGGTGTAACTCCAACCTTTCATTCTTTTATAACACCTCATAGCTGCATTTCTCTGGCATCCATCCAAAAACAATTAATGGTCTTTATTTCACTACAAATTATATGACAAAAATTTTCTAGGATTTTTGTATACATAAATTATATATACATATACTTTTCTAACTTCTTCATTCAGCATTAATTTTAAATTTAGAAATGTTTAATTTTTATTATGCATTTTATTAAATGTGATTTTTTACTATAACATACATGTATAAAATGCAATCTGGTTACTATTACATCCTACTTTCTGCCAGCCCTGTAAACTCGTTTCCTTCCTTAAAGGTCTCATTCAGCATAATTACTTTGATTCTATTCACGTTGTGCTGTTCCAACAATTATTTTGTCATTGCTGAATAGGATCATCACACAGCTATATAACGCAGTCATATATACGTTCACTTATTAACAGACATATGAGTTGTTTGCAGCTTGGGCTTTTCTTCAGTTGAACTACTGAAAACGAGTTTTGTGGGTCCATAGGTTTTCACAACTTTAAGGTAAATATCTAGGACAAGAGTACTTAGGTCATACGGTAGAATTTCAATGTATGATGGAATTGCCAAATTGGTTTTCTGAAGAAGTAGAAAGAAAATTAAAAGTCCTAATTTCTCCACATCCTCACCAATGTTCAGTATAGTCAACCTTTGTGATTTTATCAGTTGTAAGAGATGTAGCAGCATCTAACATGATTTCATTTTACCTTTCCTTAAGGAATAATGATATCATAGAGGCTGGTGATGTCACACACCTTTAATCCCAGAATTTGGGAGGTAGAGGCAGGAAGATCTCTGAGTTCGAGGCCAGCCTGGTCTACAGATGGAATTCTAGGACAGCTAGGGCTACTCAAAGAAACCTTGTATAAAAAGAACTAGTGCTGGGGCTTGGTCTAGTTGCTGCCCAAATGAGCAGACTTACATACCCCAACATGTTTGTAACCTTGCCTAAAAATTTATTTTGTTTGACCAATAAAAAGCCAACACACCTGGTATGGGCAAGTGGGACAGGCATGGCTAATGTTCTCAGCCTTTTGGAACAGAGAGGATCTTGTGAAAGGAAGCAGTCAGAGACCAGAAGAGGATCTTGGAAAGGAGACAAGAGAGAAGGAAAGAGGCTGACAGCATGAGTGAGGAGAAGAAGATGCACACGGCTGGTGTAGATAGAGAATTTGGCCCAGATAATGAACATTAGCAAGTATTTGTGATTATGGATGGGAGGTAGATCAATAGAAATTATTAGAAGCAGATGGCATGGGATTGGGGTAGGGTATGGGAGGTAGTTTAGGAGATGAATATCTGTCCTGCCCTAGGTGAAATAAGCTATTTTAAAGTATAACAAATATCTGTGTTTTTATTGATCAATAGCAGGTTAGAAAATACCGCCATAGTAATTAAAGCCTTATAATAAACATTTCTTAGGCCATACCCTTAAATTAATTGCAACAGACTAATGATCCATGTCTTCATGACCTAATTCATATCATCTTCAATGATAAAGTTTTTGTTTAAAGTTTTGCTACTATTGAAAAAAAATCACTCCCATTTTGATATTCTCTACTGAGGAGCTCTTTATAGATGCTGGATGCACATTTATCAGATACAAGATTTGCAAAAATTCTTAGTCTTTTTGCTTTCTGACGGTCTCTTCAGAGAGTTGAATTAGCATATGAGGGCTGCAACTAAATAGAAAGTGTTAACTGTTTTGTTTACTTCAAGTTATTTATTTGTTCAATATCTCCCAGTAACTTGGAATTTTACCAATATTTTTATCACTTTTGTCCAGCATTGTGCTGGAACTCTTAGATAAAGCAACTTAAAGAAAGACTGAACGTGCATTCAAACTTTTAAAAATGGAAGGAAGAAATGGAGAGATGGAAGAAGTAAGCAAGGAAAGAAAGGAGGAAGAAAGGAAGGAAAAGGAATAAAATTATTGGTTGTAGACAGCACGATTTTTATTAGGACCCAAATTCCAAAAGGCAGTGCACGGGACAAAAAAGATTGCAGACAAAGAGCTCAAAGCTCACTCTCAGCTGTTCTTGGGAAGCTGTAAAATGCTTTTCTGTCTACGAGAAAGAATCATTTCCCTGTAGATGTGTACCAAAGAGGTATGCCTGGTAAGAAACTCGGAAGACAGGCTTCAGTAAGACAGCTCATTTAATTGGGAGCAACAAAGGCTATTTAAACATTTGAGGAGTAAGCAGGGGCCCATTAGCTGAGGCCAGGGTGCTGGAAAAGCCTTATTTGCACAAGGAGGAATTCAGGTGCTGTGGGACAGGACCTTATAAGGGAAGAGGAAGTTTAACCTGTCCATCAGGCTACATGACTACCTCAAGGGTGACAAGGGCTGGGGCTCAGGGCTAAATGTGCTGGGACATGCAGGTCAAGGGCAGGGAGAGAGCAGTCCTACTCTGCTGAGCTCAGGACAAGATTTCCGGGGTTTGGACACATCTTGACTGCACTCTTGCTTGGGATTGACTCCCCTGGTTTCAGAACTTCATGGCCCCACATGTGCTTTCCAGCAAATCTGTGTATTCAATATCATCTTTATCAGAATATAAATTAAATTCTTCACAAAAGTGAAATAAATAAGCCTAACTGCTTATGGAAGAACAGAAGCCCCAACAAACAGTAATATTCATAGAAAAGAGAATGCCTTATTTTTGTAGTATCTGACTTCAAAAGATACTACAAAGTGTTAGCAATCAAAAATGTGGGGGTAAGCCTTATGGAGGCCCATGGGGAATTGTGAGTGAGGCTTCAGTAGCTCCTACGGCTGGTTGAATGATCCTGAACAGAAAACAAAACAAAACAACAACTGTTAGTAGTGCCACACTGCAAATTTCAAGATACAATACAGAACTCTAGTAATAAAAACAGTACCATAATGTTATAAAGAGAGACCCATTGACTGATGGTGTAGATTGAGGACCCTATACACCCACACTCCTACAGGCATCTGAATTTTGACAAATAATCTAGCAATTTATCAATCCATTTAGGAAAAAATAGATTGCTGACCAAAATAGATGCTACTATTTAGAAGTAAACTAGATTCTTATCACTCCCTGCCTGAAACTTGTCTACAAATGGATCAAGGACCTAAATATAAGACCTATATCTCTGATAACTAAGGAGACAGTAGAGAATACACTTGACCTCATTGGCACAGGACTTTCTGGACAGGACCTCAGTAGTACAGGCATTGATAACCACAATAGATGAATGGGAGCACATTAAAAATAAGAGACTTTTGTAAAGGAACGAGTACTAGTTTTCAAGTGTATGAAATTAAAAAAACTCTAATGAAAATTGGAAAGTAAATTAGCACAACTGTTAGGGGAAATTGTATGGAGATTCCAGAAGAAGAGTGGAAGAAGAAATACAAACAAAACAGAATAAACAAAAGAAAACAAAACAAAATCATCAAGCCTACTTCTGGGTATGAATCTGAAGGAACTGAAATAAATTTGTTGAAGAGGCATCTGTGCCTGTAAGTTTACCACTTTGGCACTACTCATATTAGCCACGGTGTTGAACCGACATAAATGCCCATATACAGATGGTACATGTCCTGATATTTGCAGCAGTGTGGTCAGACCTGGAGAACATTTCGTTAAGTGAACTATGTCAGGAAACTAAATATAAGTTCTGCATAAAATCACTCATGTGGTTACTGCTGTACATTAGCTTAGTTGATTATATGGTAGATCAAAAGCAAATAAGGAAGGTAGTTTAGTCAAACAGACTGGGTATATAGTATGACAGCAGTCAGAAGACTTACATGACCTCAAGCTATATTATGAACTGTGTGTGTTACAAAAAAATTCCAACCTCTTAAGTTATAAGAAATAATTTTATCATAATGCATTGCCTCAGCATATCAATAAAAATAAAAATAGTATAGATAAAAATGAAGGGAGTAGTTTTGAAATCAATATTATTTAAAAGAAATTGTGGTTTCTGATATCACTAGGACCCTATTGCCTTTGCATTTAATTGAGAAAAATTAATTTGAAGATTATGCCACTGAATACACTGACAACTGCTCAAACAGCTGCCTAAACAGCTGTGTGCTAAGCAACTGCATATGTGCAAGTACATATGCACACTAAAAGGAAGGAAATACCTTTTGTTTCAAGAGCTTCAGCAAATAAGGCTGAAATCCAGAGTACATTCCTTTTACCAACCTCTGTGTCTGGAGTAGTGTCTACCACCAACAGGAAGCATATTCATATGTGGTCTTTCAGCGCTGAGGATCTACTCAGAAAGAAGTACAACTTCCAATACGCACAAAACTGCAAGGTGACCTTACTGATTAAATTCAAGTTCCCAGAAACAAAATTAGGGAGATTTCAGAGAAGGTGTCCCATAATGTATGGTTCTGTACATCCAGCATGGGCCAAAATGAGAGCAGCTTAGCCACATGTGTGGTAGGGACAGGAAAGTGGACAAAAAGTTGCCAATATCTAGTACTTTAGAAAAGAGCTTAATCAGTGGCTACCTTGGCAAAAAACTAAAGACAGGTGAGAATATTGGTGTCCTGGAAATATATTTAATAAGAGATGCCACTGCATAGCAGGTATCACATTACCTGAAACTTGGTGATCTACAACCTCCTAGAATTTGAGTCAATAATTCCTTCCAGAGCCAATATGTGCTATTGATTAAACACTATGTTACTTATGAAAAGATGCAGAGGCCCCAAAGCCTGTTGAATTTCACTCCTGCTTTTCTCTATTTTGAATAAGATTAAATAGTGTGGTGTTCCTCTCTGCTACTTAGAAACTGAATGCACCTTCTTAAATGTCAGAAAAATTAAAAATTTATTTATGTGCTTCTTACTTCTGTATTAGAACTACACACACACACACACCCACACACACACACTATATATATATATATATATATATATATATATATATAATGATATAAAATTTATAAATAGGGACTAGAGAGATAAAGCACTGGTTAAAATGTGCTTGTTCTCTTTCAGAGGGCCCATGTTTTGTTTTGAGTACCCACATCTTTTTTTTTACATAGACATTTATATTACTCCACATATATACAATAAACTACCTATAGCAAGAAGAACCATGACACAATCAGGAATTATATAAATGTTACATTCCTAGTGGAGTACTCACATCTTTGAGATGCTCACAACTGCCTTTCATGCTAGGCCCAGGGGATCTGATGACTTCTTCTGATCCCCATGGCCCACACTGCACATACAAACACATAAATATATGAAATATATAGCATATATTATCTGAATTTCCCTATATATAATACAAGAATCTTTTTTATATGTTTCTGACTCTAAAATGTAATTACATAAATTTTAACAGATAAAATAACTCTATATTTTATAGAGCTTAGAAACACTTTCTTAGAAGCCTTAGGAAATATAAGAATTAAAACAAAATATTTGTCAGATAAAAGCAAGAATAAAGTTCTGTGAATCTAAAGTACTTATTTTATTAGGAAAGCTACCAGCATTTTAGATATTTCCTTTTTTTAAAAAAAATTATAATTAGTTTTGTTGATTGTATAAATATTTGAAACTTTAGGAAATAAACTATACTCTAAAAAGTAAAATTACTGAATATCCATGTGTAAAAGATAAAGTAAACAATTTGAATTACATTTCACTCCCTTTTCATTCAGAAGGAAGAGTATGAGAAAGCACACATTAAGGACAGCTTGCCTGGAACTGGAGGACATTAGGGGTTCAGCACATAGCTTACCATCACGGACGTTGTCCGGCCTAAAATTACTCTTATTTTGCCATGAGCAAATACCTGACAGAAACAACATAAAGGTGCGAAAACTTAATGGTGCGAAAGGCTTGGAATCAGGTACAACTTGTGACAACAAGAGTGGTAGACAACTGGTCACGTCAGTGGTCAGGAAACAGGAAGCTCTATTTACAACAATGACTAGGCAAGAGAGCAATGTTGGCATGAATGTTGTGGGAGTAACTAACCACTTTCCGATTGGATTTCAAGCCTGCTCAGCAAGAGAAAATGTATGCCAGGTATTCATCTGGCCAGGAGTAAGAAGCTTATATGTAAGTCTCTTTTACGCAGGAGTGAACCTACAACCAATATTTTGATAAATGGACATAGTATCAAACTCTACCCTAATTTTTTTTTTAATCCCTATACCTATAAACTAGTGCTGCTGTCAGACCTAATTAGAGAACTTTCTTTGTGAAGTGGATGGTGGTTAAGACCAAAACTCACAACTGGTCAAAGGAAAAAGAGAAAGTGCCTTGAGCGTTCGGCCACAAACCGGACATCACAACCTTCCCCAAGACTCTGAGACAATCGTAGGAGAGAGAATGGAAAGATTTGAGGAGCTAGGGACCTGAGAGTCTGGAGTGAAACAGTGCCTTCTGAACACGACAAGACCGCTGCACTACAGCAACTGTGGTTGATATACAAAATCAATCCAATCAGTACTCTGGCATGGAGTGGGAAGGGGTCCAAGAGCTCTCAGCCCTCACTGAGGAATTCTTGACAGTTATTGGCTTTTGTAAAGGAGATTTAGTATTCTTACAAGGTATGGTTCGGAGTAAACCAATCACCCACACTCCAGTGGATTGCCGTATACCTATGAACACAAATTGGACTTGTTGGGTTATTTAAAACAAAAACAAAAAAGGATGCAAAACTGAACTGGATAAGGCTAGTGAGTAGTGAATTCGTCTGGCAGAAGCTAGGAATAGGAGTGGGGGATGATGACATTAGATACTGAACACCTGCATACAATTCTTAAAGAATTAATAAATACTATATTTACACTATGCTACTTAAAAATGCTTCTTACATAAATCCCTCATGGACGATAAATAAGTAAATAAATAGTAATGCATCTAGTATGAAGGAGTTTAACTTATTAAAGAGCTGTAGGAAACCAAACAATATTTTTTAACTTTTCATTAAATTACACTTTTTCTTTTTTCCCCTCTTTTCTATCCTTCCTTCCTTCCTTCTTTAATTCCTTCCTTCTTTCCTTCTTTCCTTCCTGCCTTTCTTTTTGATGCAGGAGACTATTATATAAACTATTTGGCCTTGAATTCCTAACCTTTCTGCGTTTTTCTCCTCCTAAATGCTGGTATTATATCAGAAACTACCACACTCAGCTATATAAGCAAATGGCTCCTTATGTTTCCTTGTGCAAACACAGAGTAAGCACCCAGACCTGATTTCTTCTGAATCTCAGGACACTGATTTTTATGTCAGTTAGCTAGCAGCTGAGTGTTACCATTTTAAATAATTTAAAAAATATTAATGACATAGTATTATTTACTTTCTGAGTAACAATTCCTCATAGGTTTAACTTTTGGTAGAAAACAAATTGTTTCTTGATTGAGAAGGTGTCACATTTTTCTCCATAGTAAGTGAGCACACAGACATGCATTTTTGCAGTTGAATACTGGTTAGCTATATACTCTTCAGCTATTGTATATATTACAAAACCATGTGGTCTTGTTAAGCAGAAATAGCAGTTCAGTCAGCAAAACCTGGTAAGAAATTTCCCTTAGAGACACTTAAAAGCAGAACCAAAGCAATAGGTCTTACTCTGGGGCTACAGAGCAGCCCTTGTACTTTACCTCCACTGATGCTGTGAGGTCTTCCATAAGACAAACTCTTCTGAGTTTTGCCAACAGACTGAGAAATTCCCTGATTATTTTATTTATTGAGGTACTTTTTAAAAAATGTGTTTGAGCAAAAGAATAGAAAAGTGTATGTATAAGTTAATAAGAAAGCTAGAGAGCTGTATTACTTTTTACCATTTGATTACGGTTTGAGAACTCAGATGTTAATGACTATGGTTATTGTCTTTGTGTGGGTCCGGGGAATCTTTTCTATGGAAGATTCCAGAGTCATGCTTACACATCATGTTTCTTTATAACTTCTGTGTACACTGAGTCTTTTCTTCCTCAGGATTAAACTCCACTGGCAGAATTATTAACACCTTTACATAGTGCAGAGCCTTGAAGAAATGCAGCATTATTCACATTTTTATGCATGTGTAAGCACAGACTCTTCCAGGCAATTAACAATGAGAACAGTGTTTGCAATTCTGCTGACTCATTGCCATAATGTCCTACTTGATACTCAACGATGTCACCAATTGCAGAAATCAGTCAGCCCTAAATTGGTCCATTTTACTCTTATGTTGTCTACAAAATTGAATTTCATATATTATCACATAGGTTATTATGAATGATACTAACAAAGATATCATAATAATTTCAAGTGATTATCAAATCACTGTAATCAGGTTTCTGCATAGTGAGGGGGTGAGAATGGTTATGTCTGCACAGCTGAGAGTGTGAGAGGCCAGTGTTAAGGACTCAGCAAGTGAGAGAGTGATGAATATTAGAAGAAAATTTCAATCTGTCCTGCATGTTTATATCTCTTAAACATCTATGTGCCAATACTTAATCTCCAGTGTGTTGATCCTACCTCCAACTTCTCTTACTATAGTCTGGATGTGAAAGACAGCAAAAAGGCAAAAAGGCAAAAAGGAAAAAAAAAAAAAAAACAAAGAAAAGAAAAGAAAACTGCTCAGTTTGGCAAGGAAATGATAATATAGGAAAACTCTTTCATGCTGTTTCTACTCTACCTAGAAGTCTGGCTCTGGAGTTGGAATTTGGCCTGCTTCTTCTAGACCCAAGCATGTTTGTTTAAAAGTTTCCTCCAAAATTTCTGTTCTTGGTCAGGTGAACAACCTGCCTCTGTGACAGGAAGAAAAGAGAGAAAAACAGAACAGCTCAGGAAAAGGCACCATGTGCTTAAAAACAGCTAAAGAGTAAACTCTTCACAGAAGGGACTAGTGACACTTGGGTCTTACTCCTTTTCTTGCCTTTATTTAACTCTCCAAATATTCCCTTATTTCAAATCTCTAAAACTTTTGCTAAAATATTAACTTTATGTGGAGATTTGTAAGGTAATTGTGTAAACTCTCTACATCTCAGAATTTGTAAATTCATTGGATATGGTTTTTTTAAAACTCTGTAAACCCTATAGGAAAACAAAGTTTCAATTTTGTAATATGTATCTATACAGTATACATGTGTGTGTGGGGGGGGTTATTTTTACTTCTCTTAGCTTATTTCATAACCCAAATATCACACAAATAATTGAGACTTTTATAATGTAAGGCTTCACATCACAATCCAAGCCATTTAAGTTTGTTTTTAACTCTCTATGCTATTTTGTCTTGCTCATAGCAACATTTTGTAGCTTTCCTCAGCTTCAGCTCTTTCCCTCTGATGTTCCTTGGTTCTCTACCCACAGCTCAGTCCCCTGGCTGAATCTCCTATCTCCTCTACTAGCTCCTCCTGCCCTGGCTGGCAGGAAGTCCAGCCCTATTTTCTCCCCTGCTCATCAATTGGCTGTAAGCTGCTTTATTGACAATTGAGGATCAGTGTTTAGACAGCACTGAGACAGAAATCAGAATGTAAACTACACAATAACCTTATGCCTACATATATGTGTATATATGTTTATACATATATGTATGTATATATAGTCAATCTTTTCTATTTATGTGTGTGTATGTATAATCTTAATTTGCTGCAGCATACTTCTATGGAACTTGGATTCAATTCTTTTTAGAAAAATAGATATTTAGGAAATAAAAATTAAAAAGGGATCTTGTGTACCTGATGAGCTCCCCTTAGAGTAAATGACAATCAGTTGACTTGCTGCCATCTTAGCTGATGACCTCATAAGGATGGAAGCAACCGTGTGGTTGGCAGCCATCTCTGCTAAGGTTAAAGAGAGGGAATGCCGTGTACCTTTACCACCATCCTGATTAAGGTTACTATGTAATATAAACCAAGTATGGCAGCATCCATAAAACTTTTAGTCCCAGCTGGGCGTGGTGGCACACACCTTTAATCCCAGCACTGGGGAGGCAGAAGCAGATGGGTCGCTGTGAGTTCAAGGCCAGCCTGGTCTACAAAGTGATACCAGGACAGCCAACGCTAACACAGAGAGACCCTGTCTCTAAAAACAAAACAAAACAAAACAAAAATCCTTTTAGTCCTACTATGCCCTCTGTATCTCCTTTTTAAGACTAAGGGGGCAATACCAGGCTTCCAAGATTGTTTTATTTTATTTTCACTACATTAAAATGGCAACAGTGAGACTCCAAGATATTTTGACTTAGGGTGGTGTTTATATGACTTTTTTTCCCTGAGAGTTAAAAATAACAGATGAAGACAAAACCATAAATAAGGTTTATGGAAAATAGGACCGAAAAAACAATGCATGTTTCATGATTAAGGCTTATAAATTCCTAAAGTTACAAAGATCCACCCAGGTTAAAGAAACTGATGTAGCTATGTATGGCTAACCACTTTTGGCTTTGCTACTGTTTTCAACACTAGACTGTTTAACATATGTTAAATAAGGAACAATGTGATTTATGAATTCCTAAGGTCAATTCAGGCAATTAAAAACTGACTTAATAGTGAATATCTATCTTTGCCAGACCCTAACTCACACAAAAGGTGTCAAAAGCTGGCTCTTTGAAGAAAAACATATCAAAGGTGCCCTGGAGACAAGCTCTGGGAAGAGTCCTAGGAATAACTAAGCTATTCAAGTATGCTTAGTTAAAAACCCAGATAGTAAACACCTTCCCACACAAAAGTAAATTACTCCTCATGTCTCACATGGCAGGAGGGTAGATTCTTTTGATCAATCTCAGAGTCTATACCCACAACCTAAATATCTCAAACAAGAGAAAGGCAAATGGCAATTACTCTGGCCTCAATGTCTCCCAAAATGACATACAAGGATGCTGCAAATAGAGGAACCACCCAACTGGTGTGAGACCTGCATGGTAAGCCTAACCTTAACCCTTAACCTGGTCCTCAATTCTTCCTCTTAGCAAAAGCTAATTCCAGGGTCCACATTATTAACCACCCGTGTTCCTTCATTAAAGAAGGATGCCAGGCACTGTGTCATCACACTCACAGCTTTGGAGAGGTGTCCAGAATATCCAAGTACCGTCTTTGATAGTTTTATATATCTATAGAATCTATAGAGTCAACAAATGGTTCTATTAACTGACATCCCAAGACTTTAGATTGTTCAGGAGGAGATGCATTAGATGAAGAAGATTCTCTCCAACCTGGGCTTACCTGTGATACACTGAGAACATAACCTAGTCTCCACCCAGAGAGAGAGCTCCTGCAGTCTCACGATGAAGCCTCCTACAAGGACTATGCAGGCTTTGTCAAGGACACTTGTGGATGTTTCTAAGAAATTTCAAAAGCCAATATTTGTCCAAGCTCACTTAATTTGGGTATCTTGCTTTATAAATTATTTGTAAATTTGATATGACCGACTGATTACATCTTTCATCTAGTGGCTAAGCACACAGAACAAAACAGTTTTGGAGAATTTTAAAGTTTCTGTTGATAGGGTTAATTCTAGAAAACTGTGAAATAAGTCATTTACTCTTGACATGGTAGTCAGTAGCTAGGGCAATTAATACGATGTTCAAAAGTGTTCTAGAAAGGTGACTACTAAAGAGAAAGCAAAGCAGTCACTGTCTCTGGGAGTATTTTTAAAATTAAAATTAAAATAATTTCTTTGGGGAGAATATAACTTACAATTAAATTGTACCTACCCAGACAATATAAAATATTTACTATATATAGGTATAACAGTTTGATGTTAACAAAATTATGTATTAAGTCATGTTTTGAAATACTAGATATGGTCATTTCAGGTAATAGTTTTAATTTAAAAATTACCTTATCAAATTATTTCTAGCCAGAAGTTGTTGTTTACTTAAGATACTCTGTTTTTGCTCATTAAATAGTAATGGACACTGTTAATATATAAAACAAACATACAAAGCTCATCATATGTGAAAGCAAGTAATACCACCTAGATCCTTCCTGTTCAGATTCAGTCTTTAGATGCTGACTTCATTTGCTAAGCTTCCAGGTGCTTGTTCCTTATGCAGGAGTCTGATGTAAATGAACAGCTCATTACTGTTACTCTGTTCGTGGTCCAGGCAGTTAGTTGTACAATTGCATGTTAACTTTATATTTAAACTCATGTTATGTTGGTTCTTGTTAATCTTGATGAAAAAGTTTTCCTCAGGTAACTCTGTCTCTGAGTGTTTCCTACAAAATGGCACTACTAACCCCTGATGTATGTCCTGCATCTTTGCCAACTGTTAAGTTTTATCATGGTCCCGTGGATGGACCCTCTTCTGGGGCACTCCAACTGCTGCTCCCCTCTTTTGCCCTTTTGTCAGCCATGAAGCTGTTTCAGAAAAGGCAGGCACCTGAAACTCCTAAAGGCAGTTTGGGTGGCCTCTGAAACGGGGACTAATGAGCCATAGTCCGTCCAACTCATCCCTCTTCTTGCTACTCTGGGCACGGTTTCTGGGACTCAGAAGTCAAACAGCTGGGATGGAGCCTTCGGTCCATCAATATCCCTTTCTGTGTAACTTTTTTTTTTTTTTTTTTTTTTTTTTAGGACCAGCCGATTGACACCTTGACTACTGCAGTACCGCACATTAAAAAGGGTTAAATCTGACAACTGGGATGGGACTTGTGCTCTCCCCATAAACATGCTGCTTTCAGGCCAAGAAACCATAAGTGGCTTGAAATGGGGGCCTAGAGCCAAGGACTATAAAAAGAAAAAATTAACCACAAGCCTCCTCCAATATACGAGCTTCTGGTTCCCTCCCACACTGGCTGCCTGCCCACCCATAAGACTCCTTGCTTCTTTACTATCCTTATACGTGTATTTTGACCTTGTCTTTTAAAAGTTTCACTTAATGAACTTCATTCACCCTGTACCCAAACAAAATGCTCCGTGAAAGCTTTCGCAATGACTCCCTTCCCGCAGCAGCTTCATTTGTCCCTGATACAGCTACAAAAAGACCCTTCAGATGTTGTGAAGAAACTGGCCAAAAGGGTTCACCCTCTTTACCCTGGGCTAGATTCTTTCCATCACTCCTCTATTTTCCTCTGCACCCTTCCTTTGATGCTCCATAACTCTCTGCTAGCTCATTTGGTGCAACAGTCCTGATAACGGGACCAGTCCCTGCCACCCTGAATCAACACTACGCCCATTTACTCTCACGTGCCCACTCTGTCTCTCATGCCTCCATAACCTTCTCAGAAAATCATTTGGTTTTACTCTGTAGCCAAATTATCTGCTTACAGACCTCTAGTAATTTTTCAAGTCTCCTCAGGAGTGCGGGATGACAAACACCTGATCCATTGTAGTCAATCAAGTTTAGCCTCTGCCCAATAGGGACCAGAGGACCCTTCTTCAGTGGACCAAGAACTACCCTGACAAGGACCCTTCTCAGCAGAAAACAGCTAAAAATCAGCCCCACTCCGCATTTGTTTTATATTCCCCTGAGTTAAGAATGATACTTTCCTGCTGAAAGACCACACTTCCCAGCTTCCTTTGCGAACTATGGAAGTCATTTCCATCAATGTACAGTGAGGCATCCCATCTTGTGTAGGCATTTTGGCTATCCACAATGTGGGTGACAGAACTGCCACCTCGTCATGAAAAAAAAAATGGTCTTACCTGAGGTTGGACCAATCCTCTCTTTCCACCGTTCCTGTCTAAACAGCTTCCTAAATACTCTAATACAGTTATTAGACTTTTTTTTCCTGAGTTTTAGGAGATGCTTTACTTCGCACTTTTGAGGGCAGTGTTGTGATATGGCAACATTCATGATGTCATGGCCCCAGGACCTATATCTATGGAGGCCAGAGGCAGAAAATTATGCCTTAGATATGAAGTGGCCTTATGAAACGTTCCCATGAGATAAAATATGTGCTTGAACATTTGATTCCCGGCCCGATAGTGCTGTTTTGAGAAGCTATGCAGTCTTTTGGAAGCACGCCCTAGCAGGATAAAATACGTCCTGGGTTGGGTTTGGGGTTTAGCCTTGAGGTTTAGAGCCTGGCTCACTTCCTGGTCTCTGGGCTTCCTGTTGCGCTGAGATGTAAGCAGGCAAGTTCATGCTCCTACTACCACAGACAAGAGCTATACTTGTCACGCTGCCATCCCCTGACACAGTGCAGTGTGCCACTGTACCCTTGAACTATGACCCACCAAAAAAATCATATATCCATTAGGTGGTTTCTTGTCATGTATTTTCATCACAACAATGAAAAATAACAAATACTATAGTATCATGTATAAGACTTATGAGAAATGACAAGGGTGGGGTATTGATGATTGAAATTATCTTTTTTTTTTTTTAACAAAGCGACCTGATATTGCTTTAAAACCCCTTCTGCCATGTAAAGACAGATACAAAGGTGTGAATAATGGGCTATCACCGAGACATGACCAGATATCAGATCTGCTGGCACCTTGATACTGACCTTCTCAGCTTAATAAATTATGAGTAATGACTTTGTACTGTTGCCAAAGTCATTTTGTCTCAGTAGGGCCAAGCTGACTAAGACAAAGCCACAAGCTCACCTTTTGTCACTGTGTTCTGATACGGAAGCTCAGACTTCAGCCTCTTTTCTGCTTTTGACAGGCTTCTTGCTCAACTCTACCAATAGAGGTCAGTAGAAGAAACCGGCCGACTGAGGGAAGCCTTTGTTTCCATGAGCTTCCTGGCTTCAGAATCTTGCCTCTATGATGCCACCTGGGAAGGCATTTTACTTTTTTCACTCATACAAGGGAAGCTTTTCCTGCTGGAGGCACTGAATCCCGATGGACAGACACTTGAACCTCAGACTCCTTAAAAATAAGAGTGACCAGAGTTTACCACCTGACATACACAATCCCCTTTAGTCCCAAACCTGGACATGAAGATTCAGCAAAATCAGGGAGAAGAAACTCTATCTTTCCAGTGGACATCTACTCTTCTATGTCCTTTTGGAGGGTGGAGAGATAGGGGTTAGTATGTAAGGTTATAGAGAAGACTGGCTAGAAACAGGCCTTATGGGACAATTTTATGCAGGCCTTGTCAGTAGTGAGTCATCCTATCTAAGACAAGGTACCTGCATCATGTCTGCAAATAAGTGGATACCTTGTAGTAACAGTACTAAATGTGCCTCCTCCGACTCACTGGAAAGTCAGAGCCTCATCCATATATCCTGGTCTATGTTATCCCTCAGGTATTTACCTATAATGGAAAAGATAGACAATCTCATTTGGCCTTGACTTACTGTTAACAAAGGTTAAACAGGCCCTGGTTCTGCTCCTCATCCCAGTTGGGACAGAAACACCCGGTGCAACTGCTCTTGGCCCCTCATCCTTGACTATTGGAAACCAAAACTAGACAACTCAGTTCCCAGATATATTTAGACCTAGGCCTTCTGGATAATTCTGTTTTCAGGCTGACTCCCTAGCAGAGGTAGTCCTACAGAGCTGTAGGAGGCTAGACCTCATTTGTATTAAACAAGGATGCCACTGCATGGCCTTAGGAGACACTTGCTGTTTCTATGCCACCAATCAGTGGTAATTAGGGAAAACCTCCCTATGGTGAGACAAAACTTCAAAGAAATAAAAGGAAGAAAATATAGGTCAGATAATTGGTATCAGTGTGTGATCACCTGGTCCCTGTGGATGAGCACCTTAATGTCAGCATTAACCAAACCATTGATTTTTATTCTGATTTGCCAACACCAGGACCATGCATCCTCCACTGCATGGCCAGGTAGGCTATTGATCCATAAGACCAACTATGCCACCTTAGGCAGGACAAATCAACAATATGACTCATGGCCATAGAATTGTGGCGAAGATGATGAGGCAAGACAGTGCACGGGTTTCTCCATCTTGTATTCTTGCTTTTTCAGGCCACTATAAGTTAAACTAGAATTTTATCTCCCTAATTGAGAATCCCATGGAACAGGGCCCAACTCTATCCTTGAAACCTGAGGTCAAGATGGCCTAGCCAATTTATCTTAGCTGCTCTTAATTTGACTGCACAAACCTACCCCTCCAGCTAAATGCTTATCTTGGCTGCTGTTAAACTGCCTGTTTGTGCAAATCTCCCTGGCAGCTGCAGAGCAAGATGCCAGGGTGTGGGCTTTGCATCTAAAAACCTTTTGACCTAAATACTCATGCTACAGTTAAGTCCCAAATACCTGAGTGTAGTCCCGGACAGATGGACTTTCTCTGGATTATACACTGTGTCTGAGTGGTTATCTCTGGTCAGCTTCCCATAACACAGTTATCTTCTTTAAGGATTATTATCTAGTCCTGAAAACTAGGGCTACTGGAATGTATTTAGATTTTCCTTCTGCAGGCAATCATTTTATCGTTGAGTGCAGTATGTATTTTTTTCTCTGAATACTTTAAAGTATATCTGTCCAGGATGTCCACATATAAGTTTTTCCTGCACATCTTTATCCCTGGTGTCTCTCTTTAAGAACATATCAGCAGTGCATCAAACAATGACTAGTTTTCAAAGCAATTTATGTTCTATTTCCTTCAATAGACTTGTATGCTCTTTTCTAGTTAAAATGTAGCAGGCATGTTTGTGTACACATTTCATCCTAATACTCAGGAAACAGAGAAAGGCAAATCGTTATGAGTTCAAGACGGCTAGCCAAGGATAGTTAGATAGTAATACCATGTCTCAAAAATAATAACTGGATGATAGATAGATAGATAGATAGATAGATGATAGGTTAGTGCCTGACTTTAAATTCTAGCTCTGCAAAATATTTTTAAAATATATTTTATTAATTTATTCATATTACATCTCAATTGTTATCCCATCCCTTCTATCCTCCCATTCCTCCCTCCCTCCCATTTTCCCCTTACTCCCCTCCCCTATGACTGTGACTGAGGGGGACCTTCTCCCCCTGTATATGATCATAGGGTATCATGTCTCTTCTTGGTAGCCTGCTATCCTTCCTCTGAGTGCCACCAGGTCTCCCCATCCAGGGGACGTGGTCAAAAATGGGGCACCAGAGTTTGTATGAAAGTCAGACCCCACTCTGCACTCAACTGTGGAGAATGTCCTGTCCATTGGCTAGAAATGATCATAATGAGAGAGTTAACCCAGAAGCAGAAAGAGTGAAATGGTATATACTCACTTATATCTGGACACTAGCCCAAGGGGCATATCCCACGAAAGTCTTCATTTACCAGGAAAGTGAGACAGAGAGGAGGACATCCTATTGGGATCGTAGGTGGGAAAAACATGGGACAATGGGAAAATAGAAGGATCCAGAGGGTCCTAGAAACCCACAAGAAGAACATTATGATGGGCTCGTCAAAATCTTAACTGTGTGACTTTGACATCATTGCTTAACATCTCTAGGCTTTAGGTTCCTTGTATGTGAAAAACAATAATTGTACCATTTCAGAGATTGAATAGGATCAAGGAAGCAAGGCATCCCATGCAATACTATAAAGTCAATGTCACCATCTATGAGGTTTTTTGAGGACTAACCTGTTATTACTGTAAATGCCATAGCTATTATACTATTAATGCCTGGATATTAAATTACCAGCATTAAGTCACCATAACAATGCCTTATTTATTTAACCAATTAATATGTTTGCACTTATGTATGATTTTTAGCTACCTTGACATGCTTAAAACACATTGATTTGCATAGTATAATGTTGATTTACTTCACTTTTTTTTTATTTTCCACATAAGATGCTAACCATTCTGTTAATCATATGCAGTGGTGACACATTTGAGCTTACAGGGACCTGAGACAGTGGCAACAACCAATAGTATGATAATTTACCTTCAGCCTGGCAGAAAAGAAGTACCTCGCCTTCCCTCTCCTGAGTTACTGCAGAGATGCCTCTGCAATAGAGCATAACATAACACGTCCACATTACCTCTTTCCTGGCACAAGTCCACCAGAGAAATCTGTTTGCTATTCTAAAATAATATGGATATCTTCCCAGAATTAATTTCAGAGAACAGAACTGAGCATATTCTTAAATTTTAGAGGGTCATTTTCTCCAGTTTTTTTATGGCTAGAATTTAAAGATCCTGTTATAAAAGTCTTCAGGGAAAAGCACTTCTCTGAGAAATCTCAGTTCAGAATTACCTCATCTGAGAGCTATCTGTTGCCATATGCTTGCTTGGCCTGGATTCCAGTCAGTGAGCTTCCTCCTGTATATTCTTCTGAAGAAAACAGTACTAAGAGCAGCACGGGTCCCAGTCATCCAATGCCGACGGTCTGTGTTAATTCTCATTTGGTCCTTTAAAGCAGCATTCAGCAGCCTCCTGCTTTATAGCTTGAAAGCCACAGAGAAGGCAACATAATTAGAGTCTACAAACCCAGTCTCAGTTTTGCTTTTTGTAAAAAAAAAAAATATTGCCTCTTTTATTCCTTGAAGAAAACCCAGAACTCCACTGCTGTTGACAACACAGCGTAAATCTAAAATACATGTTCTGGCTTATTTTCCTATGTTCATATTCTTTTTTATGACTTCTTTACTTCTTACTCCTTTGTAAGAATTGGGTATTGTTTTGAAAACTGAAAATATGTAAAAAAAAAAATAACATGGGGGCACCATAATTCCTGACTTGTAGTGTGCATCCACTGTTGAAAGAACATGAGCAAGAGAGGGGGAAGAAATGCGAAGGAGGAAGAGGGAGAGGGAAAGGGAAATAAGAAAAAATACAAAATGAAAACAATGAGTAAATGAACTAGTGCAAAATGATCAGCTTTACCTGAAAACAAACTGATGATGGAGAAATTTTAATGGCAAAGTTGTTGTTGTTCAATTTACACAATTAGTAAAAATATATTTATTGCAAGATTGGGGAAATAGGTTATTTTTTATCTTACGTATATGGGAATTTTGCTTGCATGTATGTTGCATGTATGTATGTGAACCATGAGTGTTTCTGGTACCTGTGGAGAGCAGAAGATACCATCAGATCCCCCTGATTGTGGACAGCAGAAGATGCCATCAGATCCCCTGAGTGTAGAGAGCAGAAGATGCCATGAGATCCCCTGACTGTGGAGAGCAGAAGATGCCATCAGATCCTCTTGACTGTGGAGAGCAGAAGATGCCATCAGATCCTCTTGACTGTGGAGAGCAGAAGATGCCATCAGATCCTCCTGACTGTGGAGAGCAGAAGATGCCATCAGAGTCCCTGAGTGTGGAGAGCAGAAGATGCCATGAGATCCTCCTGACTGTGGAGAGCAGAAGATGCCATCAGATCCTCCTGACTGTAGAGAGCAGAAGATGCCATCAGATCCCCCTGACTGTGGAGAGCAGAAGATGCCATCAGATCCCCCTGAGTGTGGAGAGCAGAAGATGCCATCAGATCCCTTGAGGGTGGAGAGCAGAAGATGCCATCAGATCCCCCTGACTGTGGAGAGCAGAAGATGCCATCAGATCCCCCTGACAGTTGTGAGCTTCTATGTAGATGCTGGGAACAGAATCCTGGTCCTCCTTTCCCTGAAATTTGTTTTATGGAGAATTTTTAAAAGATGTATACATAGTGTAGTGTTAAAAAACTGTATTTTGGTTACTATGATTGCTATATAGTTGAGGGTGTCTTAGAATAAAAGGCTACATAAATTGTTACGGTCATAGTCATACAGCAAACTTAAGTGCTATTATTTATCCTAAGCCAAGCAGCTAGTCACTGATGAGTTAGAACTAACTAAACAAAAGTTCTTTTGTCCCCTGATTCAAATGTCTTTTTCTCAATCCAAACAAAATGACATGCTGTTAACAACCTAAATGAATTTTATCTTCTAGATGGCACCAATCTATGTTCGACCCACTCCCTTCTGATACTGTTTGAAATGAAGACAGCATCCATGAAATGAATACATTAACAAGGTGTGCCTAGACAGCGCAGAAAACTGTTAAAGAACAAAACTTAATTGATAATGCAGTAAGAAGCATGCTGACGATCTGTTTCATTAACTCAAAGACAACAATGAAGTCAAGTGTTTTCTATGCACCAGTCTTTCAAGGTGTTTACTCTGTGTTTTTTTGTCCTACTCACAATAAACTATAAAAACTCTCGGCGCTCCACCCCATAGATGGAAAAATGGAGGCACAGATGGTCTGATTAACATACCCAGTATCGCATATAACCATGTTGGTGTTTGGCTCCAGAGTGAAGTACGCTCGCAATGTTCCAGTACTTACCCCACAATGGTGAATCTTCTTATTGAATTGCACTTCCTGGTAACACCTCCTGGCACTCCTCTTTTCTCTTTACTTGAGCAGTTATCTATTTGTAACTAAAGTTGGCCCTCCACTTGTCTTGCCAGTTGCATTTTCTCCTCATAAATTAAGACCACAAATTCCATGCATCTTCACTGAAGAGTTGATGAGCAGAAAATTGTGCCTGCCGGTGCCTATGTTCTTTCCTTTCTTTGCTCATCATTAGTGTGTGTGTGTGTGTGCAAATGTATGTGTGTATGTGTGTGTGTGTGTGTGTGTGTGCCTTCAAGATGAGAATCATGGCAACAGGCAGGCAGACATGGTGCTAAAGAAAGAACCAAGAGTTCCACATCTTGATCTGCAGGCAGCAGGAAGAGATAATAATCCAGTAGGCCTTGCTTGAGCTTCTAAGACCTCAAAGCCCGCCCCCTAGTAATGTACTTCCTCCAACAAAGCCACGCCTACTCCAACAAGGCCACACCTCCAATAATGCTACTCCCTAGGAGCCCATGGGGGAGATTTTTGTTCAAACCACCACATAACTTTACAGGTTTTTCAGGAGTCAACTCTAATCAGGCTTCATCAGCAAAACCATTTCCTGAGCCACTTAACTGGTCTCATCCACCATCTTAATACAACATCTGATTGGTTTTTAGGAATCAAAACACCTCTGACTTTAGGTCATTTTATCATTAATAAAGCCATCCACACTTTCTCAAGAGTGTTCTTTTATTTGCTCAGAGAGATCTACGTGCTTTTAAAATTACCCCTTTCGTTTCCCCTCCGTGTAATTTGTCATTAAAAAACCTATGGGTTTTTGCCTCACGGAAGCTTTTCAGTTTCATTCGGTCTTGTGTTGATTTTAGAGCCTGAGCTGTTGGTGTTCTGTCTAGGAAGTTGTCTTCTGTGCCTATGAGTTCAAGGCTCTTCCTCACTTTTCCTTCTAACAGATTTAGTGTGTCTGGTTTTATATTGAGGCCTTTAATCCAGTCGGACTTTAGTTTTGTGCAGGATAATAAATATGGATCTACTTACATCTTTCTACATGCAGACATCCAGTTAAAAAGCACCATTTGTCAAAGATGCTATCTTTTTTTCCATTATGTGGATTTGGCTTCTTTGTCAAGAATCAAGTGTCCGTTTGTATGAGGATTTATTTTGGGTGTTCAATTAGATCCCATTGATCAACCAGCCTATTTCTATGCCAGTACCATGCCATTTTAATTACTATTGAGCTCTGGTGCTCCCAATTTGACTACTTCCTATTCATGGGGAGGCTGGAGGCACACAGAAGAAGGAGAAGTAGGCTACCTGGATGAGACCTGATAGGCTGTGGTCATCTGGTAGTGGTGGTGGCTAGGTCCTCTTCTGTCAAAGGACTAGCAGAGGGGAATGGGTGGAAGAGGAAGGGATGTTGGGAACAAGAATATAAAAGTGAAAGAATAACAATCAGGATGTAATCTAAATAAATTATAGTAAATTTTTTAAAATTATGGGTTTATGAGAAACTGCTACACTTTTACACACTGGCCTAGCTCAGAACATCCTAACAATAAATGGCTCTGTTTCATCCTTTTTTTGAAGTACTTTACAGGATGTTTTTAATCTCTTTGTGAGACTTTGCAGAATGTCCTATGTATTATATGCAATTTAATACCAGCCCTTAAATACAGATTAAAATAATGTTATTTTAACTTAAAGAACGTAGAACATAATGATTGCTCCTGATGGCGGGAGTAACTTTTTATACTATTCTTTGTGAATTTCACATCATGCACCCCAATCCCACTCATCTCTCCCTCCCCTCATACCCATACTCCACCTTTGCAACCTCCCACCAACAGAAAAAAAAATCTCCTTGTGGAAGCTGTAGTGTGCCAGTGCGCCCCACAGTGTGTCCTCACTTCTTTGCTTGCAAATGTATATTACAATGACTTGTTGGTTTGGTACAAGGTCTCTGGCTTCTGCTGCTCTATCAGTACTGGAGCCTCACTGGGATTCCTCTCAGATATCCTGCTCTGTGTCATGGAGATCCTGTAAGTTTGGATCTGTAGAACTGGCCCTTTGATACATTCTAACAGCTCATCAATGGGTTAGATGTTTTGATGGGACAATTCAAAGCCCTGGATCTGGGCCTGAGCCTTCTGCCTCACTGGCTGTCATGCCCTTAGGGCTGGCTCACCAGCAATCCTCAAAACCATGGACAGCTCTACCCTGCTGCCCCAATGAGATGCAAGACCTGCTCTTCTGAGTGTTAAGTAGAAACACCCCCAGGATTATGAGAGTTGGATGTTTCTATTTTTAAAGAATCCTCAGATTTAAGAAAGAAAGAAAGAAAAAAAAACAACCCTGCCTTTAACTGGGTTAATCATATCACCAAACCCACATAAAAGACAAATGTGGTGACATGATTTATTTGATAGCCATGTGTAAGCAATAATTCACTAATTTTGAAATGTCCAATAATTCACCTAGAAGTTCTTTTTATCCTCAGTTCTACAGACTACTAGCTTCTGCTCTGAGCCTTCTCAGTTTTACTGCAAACTCCGATGCTCTCTCATCTTCCCCAGGATTGAACACAAAGGAGTTGGTTATTGCCTGCTATCCTCAAAGGAACCCCCTCTAATTGCATTTTAAAATTAACTAGTAATGAAAGGTGAAAAGGAGTACAGAACAGTAGAGACAGACAAAAAATAACAACTAGCAGGATTCATCTAAAAATATATACAACATATAAAAACTAAGAGCAATATAATGAAGCAGAAGTATAAAATATTATATAGCATAATCTGGAACAAGTGTTTCATGACAAAATGAGTGATATTTGATGGAATTTAGATTTCTGTAGAAAAGGAAATACATTTTTTACTAGGCCTATATTTTCCCTTTGCACGCTTGTTAGCTCATTTATAAAGTGATGAAAAGAAATCATCACAAGTGCTGCTAAATGATTGAAGATGGCTTCAGGGATGCATTGAGCCTGCTCTCAGTTCCAGAATAATAGAAAAATGCCAGAAGGAGCCTTGAGAGAGCAGTCAGGGAGGAGGCCACAAGATGTCAGGAAGCAGTTAAGAGACACTGCCAGTGTCTGCAGTGAAACTATTACTCTCAAAAGTGGAGCATGGAAAGAGGGGGTTTGCTCTGGGAGACATCATGGATATCTTTCCAAAGCATTAGCTTTGATGAACATATTCCACAAGGGACGTAAGAGTTTCACTTTTTTCCCCCTAGCTTTTGGTATCATGCTAAAATGCTGTTTCACATTCAGAATCTACTTTTTCTCTTATTTCATTAAGTATGCTTCCTGTTCTCTTTTCAGCAGCGTTTGTAAGAGGACGCTGACAAGTTTTAGTCAAGATTTGGGAGAATATTTTTAAAAAGCTACAATTAGTTTACTGTAATTATTTTACATGAATCTATTTGTTAGCAGTACTTCTGGAGGGAAATTTCTAAGAATAAATAAGAAAAGGTCATTTAGTAAACATAGTTACTTATTTGTTGGCTTGTTTGTTTGTTTTAGGAAGTATATCAAAAAATAATATTTGAAACTTTAAGTCTTAATATAATTTAATATATTTTCATTGATTATATTCAGCATTTCATTAGACAGTACAATTTAAAACATTTATCTTGTACTTAAAGTGTTGTACGCTTTAAAAGTCATTGAATGGTGCCAAATAAAAGCAATATTGATTTAGTGATACTGGTGTTGGTTCTCCAAGCTGTGCAACCGAGTATAACGCAGCTAACCCTGTTACTATTGATTTATTTGTTTTTACAAAGATAATCAGGGTTTTATTACTTGTCTTCATGAGAATTAAGTAGGAGAGCCTATGTAAAGCATCCTACACATATGAAGTCTTAATGAGATTCCATCTTGTTGGTGACAAGGGTTGGGTAGCTGTTTCCTCCAGTTTGAAGCATTTGCCTCCTAGCAGGAGGAAGGAGACTAATAAAACTCAAGAAGCTAGTAAGACTTTTAAGGTACATGATGTTCAGGAAGCTATGATCCACAAGGCTTCTCATCAAGATTTTTTATGTAGTGAGCAACTGTAGGGGTGGGGAGGAGACCTCTCTTTGGTGGAGCTACCTGCAGGGTGGACAGTAAGCGCTTGGATCCAGCTTTCATGTATTTCATCCATTATCGCATGTCATGGTGTAGCTGCATTTGAGTCACTTCTGCTTCTGCATGTAACTTCACACCCATGCTTCTGTAAGTAATCCAAAGAGGCACATTAGCTCATGAAGCTAAATGTCAGCAAATAACTTCTCAAGTCCATCATTAGTGTTCTGTGAGCAAAGATTATTCACATCTCCTCTGGAAAAGACACAGCAAAGGCTGTGGATCTTGCAGTCTTTTCTGACACTGCAGAGTTTAAAGAGTTCTTAAGCTAGTAATAATAATAAATAATAATAATAATAATAAAAAGAAAACTTGGTGACCTTTTCATTGACTGTGGCGTAAAGGGATGTTTCTAAAATGTAACAATGATAGCTATAATCTATATGATTTTGTTGAGTGGAAGGAACAGAATATGAGATTTTTTTATACCTGTTCAAACTAGCTTATTGAATATAAATTTAAACAGTTAATACTAATAATCAGCTGAGGATATAGTTGCTTTACTAGAAATAGTAATAAGAAATTTCTTATGCATGCTCTTTAGCCATCTATTCCCAAGAGTTTCTTTGAATGTCTTGCACATGAGATAGAATAATGAATCACACATTTGAATAAAAAAAGAAATCATACAATGAGTTTAAAATCTACTTCTCTTGTCTATTTTCTTCTTCCCATACCTCTGGCAGTTCCTGTAAGTCAGAAGTAAATATAACCAAGCAACACATATCATTTTTATCTGATGCTAGATTATAGTCAGTGTTGTGCTTTTGGTTATATCAGAATATTGATTATAATAAGCAGTTATGGACCAATCTACATCAGAGAGAGCTGCAAAGACCCTCATGAGCATGCTTTTGTGAAGAAAGCAACTGAGGCTGAAAAAAGGTCTCTAAAAAGAACAACCTCTGAGCTCAAACAGGCTAAGGGATGTCTGTGCCTTAATGTTCCTACTAGCCAGATTGGAAAAGCTTCATACTTCAGAGGACAGCAGAAAGACAACTATTCAGTGCAACAAAATTACTCTTACACTAAAGGTTACCCTCTCTCCTTACTTTGAAGGAGTAAAAGAAGAATAAGAGATCATATAAATAAATAAATAAATAAATAAATAAATAAATAAATCAGACTGTTTTCATTATGTAGTCCCCTTAATGTAAGAGTTGTTTTTATTTCCTCAGATGAGAAGATAAGAGCCCTACTCAAGCTTTATTAATATATGGCTTGGCCTGATCCCAGAGCTTTTCTATGTAACTAACCCTAGGCCTAGGCCTGGAAGATTCTAGCCTCCATACAATCTAATCTTCTGCAAGCCCAGACTCTGCCAATTTAGGCTTAGAATGTTCTCAGCCTCTGAGACTTACTGCTGAATAAGCTCACCCTTTCTAGATTTTTTTTTTTTTGGTAAACTCTGGCTAGATGGTTCAACTCAGCTGTTCTGATTCAAAATCCCTCTGCAAACTGACTGATTCCAAGTAGCATATCTGTACTTCTCACTGACTTGCTAGGCTTGGAAAATCTGCTTCTGAACTCCATTAACTGAACTGCACTGAACTCAACTGAACTGCGCTATACCTCTGCACTCTAATGTACAGTCTCCACAAACTTCCCCCTCTATCTCTGCACTGCTCTCATTTACCTCCTCTTTCCTGTTTGTTCTCATGACAGTTGCGGTTTTTTGCTGTTGTTTTGTTGTTGTTTTTTAAGTGAAGAAGAGGGGAGTAAGATAACAAATACCAGCACAGTCATGGGGATGACACTCTAAGGTCTGCCTTTCAGGACAGTACAGTTACTATAGCTCACTCTGCTATTTTATGTATTTTACAAAGAACTAGAATTGAGGGGCTAGAAAGCTTTAAACATAAAGGAAAGATAAGAAGAAAAATTAATTGTTAGTTCATTACTACACATTGTGTGCCTGTGAAACATCTCATTCAACCCTTTAATTATGTACAATTATTTTGTGTTAATTAAAGAAAACCAAAATGAATGTTTTACAAGAAAATATTTTTTATAATACAGTATTGTCAGCTTTTCAGAACAATAAAAATAGAGCCAGTGAATGTTAAGTACAGCCATGGGAAAATGTTTTGAACAGCCTAATCAAATTGATAAAGCAGAGAATAGCATGTGAGTGAAAACATAAAACATGACCCACTGCAGATGGTGAGCCACAACCCAAAGAATTGAAGAGATGGTTAGTTACCTAGAATATAGGCATAGAAACCAGCCAAGATGAAAGCCAGAGAAAGACAACACTGAGAGCAGTGTAGTGCTGCCGGGCCATTTCAGGCCAGCCCAAATTACAAGTAATTCAGACTCCCATGATGGAGAGAAGGGAGACAGAATAAACATACATGAAGAGGAGATGGCCTAAGTTCTTAAAAATTAAGTAGAAACGTAGATCCGTAGAGCCTACAATGGTCAATAAATCTTGCACACAAAAACAAAGAAAATTAGGCCAAGACACATCAAATTCAAATTGCTTTAAAAATAGACAATAAAAGAATCTTAAAAGCAGCCAGAAGACAAGCATACACGTGATCCATAGAGGAAGAAATTATGTTCACATTATGGAAGGGTGAGCCAGGAAAACACCAATATCTTTAAACTACCAAGAGAAGAAAAGCTAATCAAATTCAACAGGGATTAAGAATCATTTAAATAGTAGTAACTTCTCCAGAGTGCAAACCATAACAGTAGGCCTACATTGAAAAATTATTTTTGCGTAGATGGGATTACATAATGCGTGCACACATATATGGTGTCCACACTTTTCTCTAGGCAAAAGAAAGGTAGCATCAGTTGATATCTGCATCTATGGGTAGAGAACTAAGAGTGCTGGAAATCTCAGAAAGAAAGAAAGAAAGAAAGAAAGAAAGAAAGAAAGAAAGAAAGAAAGAAAAGTACCTAAATGCATAGATAGATGAAATGTCTAGAAGTGAGAGTTGTTTTTAAGTAGTATTTGAGTGTTTAAAGCAAGCATAGTTGTGTAAAACTGCACAGAAACAATACCCACTCTAGGCCATTCTGCCTTATGGCCTAACCTAACTCACCTTTTGAGTATTGGTTATGACTTGATATCTTTCATATTTATTCTATGTCTTAGTCCAAAAATAAATGAGAAATATATATATAGTCATACAATATCATTTTCTGCATATTTGTATTTGTGAAGAATCTAAAATTGAGGTGGACAAGTTTGTGATGTTAACTCTAATGGATTATGGCAAACAACAAAGTGATTTTTTATTTTAGTTTTATTGAGACATAATTGGCATGCAGATACGCCATGTGTACAATTGTAAGATGCGATGTTTACAAAGAACTTTCCCTGCAATAATAGAAGGGACACACTCACCAAATGGAGGAGAACATAAAGGTTCCAGAAGGTCCCATCTCAATCTGGAATCAGAAGGTGGGACTTTTAATAAATATTAAGGAGCACAGTGTCCCCATACAACCAACAAAGCGTTTAAAATAACTTTTCTACTTCTTATTTTTTTACAATATGGAAAAATGTGGCCTGATTTCCAAATAATATGAAAAATCTTATATTTGACCCTGAGTGTCAGGTAGCAAATAGTTGTACTGAAGTTCTACAGAAGAGAAAGCCCCCTGGGTCAGGAATGAAGGCTTCACACCTCACAGCACAGTAAGCAGGCTTTACCTCAGTTCCTAGAATGTCGTTGTCAAGAGGCCAATACAAATACCAAATGGCAACTGCTTACAATATGGGTGACAACACAGTAGAGAGAAGCCTGAGACAAGGGACCTCAAATTTCCTTTCAGCAGATTAAGTATGTCCTCCCTTTGCTCCAGAGACTCTGTTCTCTAAATCTGTTCTCACACAAACAGCAACAAAAAAAAGCTCTGAGAATAATTGTAAGTCTTGAAATATCACAAAATGTTTTTCTTTTTTTTTCCTTTTTTTTCCTCCTTTATTAATTTATTCTTGTTACATCTCAATGGTTATCCCATCCCTTGTATCCTCCCATTCTTCCCTCCCTCCCATTTTCCCCTTATTCCCCTCCACTATGACTGTTCCTGAGGGGCATTACCTCCCCCTGTATATGTTCATAGGGTATCAGGTCTCTTCTTGGTAACCTGCTGTCCTTCCTCTGAGTGCCACCAGGTCTCCCCCTCCAGGGGACATGGTCAAAGGTGAGGCACCAGAGTATGTGAGAAAGTCACATCCCACTCTCCACTCTACTGTGGAGAGTGTTCTGTCCATTGGCTAGATCTGGGTAGGGGTTTAAGGTTTACCGCCTGTATTGTCCTTGGCTGGTGCCTTAGTTTGAGCTGGACCCCTGTGCCCAAATCTGCCTATCATAATGTTCTACTTGTAGGTTTCTAGGACCCTCTGGATCCTTCTACTTTGCCATTCTCCCGTGCTTCTCTCATCTAGAGTCCCACTAGAATGTCCTCCCCTCTGTCTCAGTTTCCTGGTAAGTGAAGGCTTTCGTGGGACATGCCCCTTGGGCTAATATGCAGATATAAGTGAGTATATACCATTATGTTTTTCAAGAAAAATAAAACAATGTTGAAGCAATGATGTGTCCAAGCAGTACCCACCCTTCACTCTCCGTCATCTTGAAATCTGGAGAACTTCTTTTATTCACTTTTATTTTTAATTAAAATATAATTATGTGATTTACTCCACCTCTTTGTTCCATCCAACATCTCCCATGCCTTTTTGTTCTCTTTCAAATTCATTGCCACTTTATTGTTATTGCTATACACACACACACACACACACACACACACACACACACACACACACACACAATGTCCCTTCCTCTCCCTCATGGTACCTTCTTACTATTCCAATTTTTACAGTTACTTCAATACACAGACTCTGAGGATTTGGAGCTAAGAACCACAGATGACAGGCACCATGCAGTGTTTACCTTTCTCCATTTGGAGTACCTCACTCAATATACTATTTTCCAGTTCCACCCATTTACTGACAATTTCATGATTTCATTTTTCCTGACAGATGAGTGATATTCGATAGTGTATACACAACAACATTTAATTTTCAGTTGAATAATAGGTTGTTTCATGAATATGAAATTTTACTATCTTATTGGTCATTCCTAATAATCTGACTCAGATAAGATCAAAACAAACCTTTTGATTTGTCATATACAAGTCTAATTAATGCTGCTCATCACTGCATGAAAGTAACCTACAATAAAGATCAAGGTTCCTGGAAATAAATAACAAATGTCATAAACTAATAGGGTCTTCTTTGATTGTGTATCAGTCTGCTATAGCAGCCATAACAACGTATAGAAGTGTGGGTAGATAAATAACAAAATATTATTTTTGAGTTCTGGAGCCCAGAAGTTCAAGGTCAAAGGTAGGTCCTAGAGGCTTCATTTCTCCTATGGCTTCTCCTGGGTTTAGAAACGGTTGCTGTTTCTCTGCCTCACATGATCTTTCCTCTGCATATACTTTCTCAATATCTCAGTCTCAAATAAGAACTTCTAGTCATAATACATTGTTTCAAGTTGCTTCTTCTAAAAGCCTCTCTCCTTACTTTATAGGTGTTTGTCTTCACACAGTGCTTATTCTGTTTGTGTCTCTCTCACTTTGTTTGTTTTATAAACACAACAGCCACATTTGGATTATGGCTTACTTTGTAACCTTATTTAATTCAATCATCTATTTAGAATGTGTATTTCCAAGTGCAGTCATGCTTTAAGATTCGGAGTGCTAGGGCTTTAACATACGGATTTGGGGGAGATGCAATCTAACTTACAAAATGAGGAGTTGTTTTATTTTACTGAATCTCTTGACCTTTCTTTGTGGCCTGAGGCAGTTAACAGGATGAACAACAGATTAAGGACCATGCATTGTTCTAGAAGGACCATTCTATCATCTGTAACAATCCCAGCCCTAGAGTTGAGATTAATGCTAATGCCTTCCAGGACTTCAGCTGAAGCCAAGGACAAGTTTCTCACCATTCTTTTCAAACCGAATGACTCACATTTGTAGAAACTGCCAACAGAGGACGTGTCAATAATGAGTCAAAGTCTCTTCCAGCAACTCCCCAGAGTAAGCAATGTGGAGAGAGTTTGGAGGGAACTCTGCAGTCGTCTGAGGACATGGTCCACTGATGGGATTTTGTTAAATGCTAATATCCTCATCCAAAAATCTCACTGGTACAGCTGGCTGCATTTTCAGGAGGGAAACAAATGAATACAAATGCACAAAAAGTTTGATCCCAGAGACATACAAGCTGACCCTGGAAAGAAAATACATACAAATGTCCCATATATCATTGAGAAACAGGTTAATAGTGCCCTTGTCCTCATACTTGGTTGATGTGCATTGGGATTCTCACTTCAGTTTAGTCGTATGTTTTTGAAGGGCCTGAGTAAGGAGCAGTCACTTCACAGACATGTTACCTTGTACCAGCAAATGGTTAACCACAGATTAACTTAGGCACAGCTGCAAGGATAGAGCTGTGTATGTACCGGGGCAGTGACAGATGTTTTTCATAGAGGTTAGAGGACATCAGAGCTATCTGTTACCTTTGCAGTAAGCTTTTGAGCATGGTTCAGGAAGATAATCACTTTAGAGTCAAGAATCCAAGCCAAAGATAATAAACCCAGCACTGTGTTGAATGACACGGTGACAACTTGGAAATGCCACACCACACTGTTTCACTTTCAGAAGAAAAGTTCCCAGGCCCATTGTGAATGGGGAGGGAGAGCTTTCATTTCCTCTCCTGAACCATGAGGGTCCAAGGAATTCATTCCCATGTGCCAAAGTTATTATTCGTCCTCCACGGTCACAAAATGGATCTATTTCATTTCAGTAGCTATGTCTTTCCCACTCTCAAGCATTCCCTAATGGCATCTTAAACTGTCATCTACAACAATCTGTTACCAGAGGGGTAAGAGAGTCTCTGTTAAACTTATAAAGGTTCCTTGTGTTCCGCCCCTGTTTGGCCTTCAAGGTCTCTGCAGAACTCCAGGTGCTGGCTGGTCTATTCAACCAGGTGCTTATCAAGGACCATGCTACCCCACCAAGAGAACCTAGACAGCTGAGCCACTAATCAGTTTGAATACACAAGAGCCTCTGTCTGACCGAGTAGCACTTGGAACATACACAAAGCAGACGATCTTTGGTTTAAATCAGAAGGAATGAGGAGGCTTCGTATTCAAGAAGACCAGATTGGAATTTCAAAAGTTTAAGCCCTTTAGAATTTCTTAGCTCATGGTAGTTCTCTAACCCAGTCATTTCCCAAAACTGCTGTAACACATGGTCACTGGGAAGTTTAAAACAAAGCAAAAGTTCATTGTGTCTCTTATGATTTGAATATGGTATCTCCTCTTAAAGTTCATGTGTTGAAGGCGTTGTCCCTAGGAAGTGGTGGTATTGAAAGAACATACTCCACAGTTGAGTGGAGAGTGGGGTCTGACTTTCACACCTACTCTGGTGCCTCATAGTTGACCACATCCCCTGAATGGGGAGACCTGGTGACACTCAGAGGAAGGATAGCAGGCTACCAAGAAGAGACTTGATACCCTATGAGTATATACAGGGGGAGGAAGTTCCCCTCAATCACAGTCATAGGGGAGGGGAGTAAGGGGAAAATGGGAGGGAGGGAGGAATGGGAGGATACAAGGGAGGGGATAACCATCGAGATGTAATATGAATAAATTAATAAAGGATCTGAAGGCATCAAAAGTCTTTAATGGATGAAGACATGGTGAGTTCGTAGCTGAGTGGGCTAATAACATGAACAGCCTTGTTTGAGGAAGTAGTTCACTGAGGACATGCCTTTGAAGTATGTATCTTGTGTTGGCTCAGTTTATTAACAATTAAACTTTATTATACAACCCAACTAGCATATACAAGAAGGAAAAAAAGGTTAAAGGGACAGAAGATTAAAACCTCCTGGAATCCGTTCGGCAGGACGGGTCCTTAGGTGTCTCAGTCCCATGAGCTGGTCCGGTCCTCTCCTCTCTCTCAGCACCTTCTCCCTCTCTCCTTCTACCTCTACCCAGTCATATGCAAAGGGCGGTCCCTTCTCCCTTCGAGGGTCAATTAGGAAAACAATAGCCACGGTGGGGTTCCTAGGTAGGCTTCCTGAATTCCAAGCCCAGGAAGGCTCCAAACAGTCTCTCACAAGGTATTCATGGTGTGCCTCAAGGGTAAAGCCCGCCAAGACTGCTTCCACCTGAGACAAAGCTTAATCTTTCCTATACCTCACCCTTCTCTCTAAAAAATTAAGAACTATATACACATATATACATATATACATATATACATACTCATCAGGAATCAAGAACATAACAAAGTCCTTTTATACTTGTTAACCTAAGGGAAAGTATACCACTATCCTACCAAAGAGAGTCCTTTTCTTTCATGAGAAATTGTAATTATTAATCTACTAAAGCTTCTAGTAACACTGTGGCTATCTAGTCTTCAATCCCATCAGAGACCCAAGAAGGAAAATCTATCTAATAAAGGAAGTGCTGGCAGGCAACTTTCAAGTTGCAGAGTACAGAGAGAGCAGACTGCCTGGATAGTCACCGAATTCTCTCCTTCATTGGGGCAATCAGTCTTCAGCCTTTCGGCCCAAAACATCCAACGAACTGCTTTTTGAAGCAGGAAATCCGACAGTCTGGTCCATCTATTCTCTTTAAAGCTGGACAGTCATCTTTCCAGCATCATTGTTGATTGTTGCAGACAGTCAGCCTGTCATCAGCCGTAGAGATAAGAGCAGTAGCAGAGCAGTTTTTCCGTCTAGTGACCATTCTGTCACCAGCGTCTCTTGAAGCCCCCATCTTCAATGATGCAAATGGAGAGGCGGCCAGGAGCGGATGTCTCTCTCTGTCAGGAAAGCCCTCATCATTAAATGCCATATTCTGTGGATCTCTGAAGAGTTTGAAGAGCAAATCTATCTATTCTTACAGTTATCAATCTATTCCTTTGCAGACATAGACAAGCTATTAAACAAACCTGCTCTATAACAAAGTGAGTATCTAATAGGATTTCTACATAACTAAATACCAACTTTTATCCCCGATGATTCCAAACAGTTTTTTTATAAGACATTAGTGGTACATGAATAATACATCAAATAAACATTGAACAAAAAGAACATAAATTTCTGACATACAATATACAATATTTTGTCAACATATAACATACAATACATAAGGCAAAATGAATGGAGTATACAATTTAAGTTCATATCAATGTGAAGCAAAAGTTGAAGTCTTAAATTTCCATCAATCAAAAGTCTTAAATTTCCATCAATCTACAATACCAATGTAGAAATTTTTAAGTTAGTAGATTCAATAATCTACCTTTTATTCTACAACCCTGTATCCTCCCTTCCTTCCCCCCTTTTTCTTAATATTAAGAGGGATAGAAAGTAAGAGAGAAAGAAAGATAGAAGAAAGAAATCCCCAAATGAACTTTTATTAATTGTAAATAACCCCGTTAGGCAAAGATGAGCATTGGTAACCCACCAAAAACACATATCCCACCTACTGGGAATGGGGGCGTCGTGTTCTCAAAATTACTTGATGCTGTTTAAGAGAAAAATATTTTTCGGGTACCCAAGAAAAATAATATATTGGCCAAGCGCTGGAAAAGCTAGCTGTTTTTTGTCCAGTCCTTTTGGGATCGATCCTTTCGGCTAGCCGATTTATTGTTAATATGCATGCAATTTCTGGAAGAAGCAGTAGTGCCAGAGGCAGAAGTTTGATCTTCATAATTGTCCTGTTTTTTGCTCTGAAAGTAAGCAGACTTTATAAATCATTAGTACAGGTATGTTAGTACATATATAATTTTCAAGGGAACATCATTTGAGGCATCTTGCTCGAGGTGTCAGAGGCATGCTTTTGGGGTTAAATCACCCATGCTGCCTGTTGTCTTCAGCATTGTCCTGCTTTTTGTAAATACAGGGCTCTACCTGCATATACACTAATAGGACAGAAGAGGGCATTAGTTCTCCAAGCTGTAAGGAACAATGTCAAGCTGTTAAGAACCAGGTAGCTCTTAAGATTCACTTGTTATATGGTCAGATCTAATCTTTATAAGTTTAGTTGGTAGCCATATATTTTCACTCCCTGTGGAAACATACGCATACCCACGACCCCATCTCAAAACTACTGCAGGTTTCCATTTCATACTTTTCAAGTCCTTGAAGAATATTGGTTGTCCCAATTCCTCAGTTTTTTCTATTATCCAATGTCTCTCCGCAGTTGACGTCCCTTTATCATTCACATTAAGAAAATTTAGAGTCAACAAAGCATTATTTAATCGATCCCTGGGTGTCTTTACCCTTCCCTTTTGTTTAATAAGCATTTCTTTTAAGGTACGATTAGCTCTTTCCACAACTGTTTGTCCTGTGGGATTGTGAGGTATACCAGTAACATGTTTTATATTATAATACATAAAGAAGTTTTTCATCTTAAGGGACACATATGCAGGAGCATTGTCAGTCTTAATTTGTGCAGGTATTCCCATAAATGTCATTATTTCTAGTAAATGAGTAATCACACAGTCAGCCCTTTCAGAACTTAAGGCAGTTGCCCATTGAAAACCTGAATAGGTATCAATGGTATGATGCACATATCTCATTTTTCCAAATTTTGTAAAATGAAACACGTCCATCTGCCAAATTTCATTCCTTTTGTTACCTCTAGGGTTAATTTCAGCAGGTAATGGTAGTTGACTATATAAGGAACATGTAGGACATTTATTAATTATTTCTCTAGCTTGTTGCCAAGTGATAGAAAATCTTTTCTTTAACCCCTTACCATTGACATGATGTTTTTCGTGAAATTTGGAGGCTTCGAATACATTACCTATCAATAATTTGTCGATCTCTTCATTTCCTTGTGCCAATGGACCTGGTAAACCTGTATGGGATCGAATATGAGTAATATACAAGGGATAATTTCTGCTTCTGATGACCTGTTGCAGCTCTATAAATAAAGTAGTCAATTCTGTGTTATCAGGAGTAAATTCAGCAGTTTCTATATGCAAAACAACCTTTTTAGCATATTGAGAGTCAGTAATTATATTAAGAGGTTCAGGAAAATCTAACAAAACCATAAGGATAGCATATAATTCTGATTTTTGAACTGATGTAAATGGGCTTTTAATCACCTTGGTCATTTTTTCAGACTTATAACCAGCCATACCTGATTTATTTGCATCAGTGAAAAAGGTGGGTGCCCCTGAGATTGGTGACCTCTTTACAATACTTGGAAGGATCCAATTAGTTCTTTTTATAAACTGTATACGTTTGCTTTTGGGGTATCTATTGTTAATGTCTCCCAAATAATTACTACAAGCTTTTTGCCAATCTTCATTAATTACCCATAGTGACATAATCTCAGAATCAGTAAGAGGCACTACAATTTCCGCCGGGTCCATCCCTGACAGTTGACGCAACCTTATTCTTCCCTTTGTAATCAATTCAGAAATTTTCTCTATATATGTTTTCAATTTTTTGCTTTGTTTATTTGGCAGGAATATCCATTCTATAATCCGGTCTTCCCTTTGCATGAGAAGCCCAGTAGGAGAATGTTTTGAAGGCAAAATAACCAAAATGCAACCAAGTTCAGGATCAATTCTATCCACATATGCCTTTTGAAGTTTTTGTTCCACCAGAATTAACTCCTTTTTTGCTTTAGCAGTTAAACACCTAGGACTGTTTAAATCCGAATCCCCTTGTAAAATCTGAAACAAGTTACTTAACTCATAGGTAGCTAACCCGATTGTAGGCCTTAACCAGGTAATATCGCCCAATAATCTCTGAAAGTCATTAAGAGTTTGTAATTGATCTCTACGGATCTGTACCTTTTGTGGTCGAATTTTTTGTTCAGTTATTTTATAGCCTAAATAGGTAATTGAATCTCCTCTTTGTATTTTTTCCACCGCAATCTGTAATCCCCAGCATGGCAGAATTCTTTGTGCTTCCTGAAACATTTTTTCTACAATACTAGGATCAGAATCAGCTAGCAGAATATTATCCATGTAATGATATATGATAGATTGAGGAAACAGCTTACGAAGTATTTCTAAAGGTTGTTGTACAAAATACTGGCATAAAGTTGGGCTATTTAACATTCCCTGTGGAAGTACCTTCCAATGATATCTCTTCATTGGAGAATTACTGTTCAGGGTAGGTACTGAGAAAGCAAACCTTTCCCTGTCCTTCTCGTGTAGAGGTATGGTAAAAAAAACAATCTTTTAAATCAATTGTAATTATATGCCAAGACCGAGGTAATAAGGAAGGCAAAGGAATTCCAGGTTGAAGCGAACCCATGGGTTGAATCACCTTGTTTATGGCCCTCAAATCTGTTATCATTCTCCAACCACCTGATTTCTTTCTTACCATAAACACAGGGGAATTCCAGGGGCTGGAAGATTCTTCGATGTGTTGAGCCTCCAGCTGCTCTTGCACTAAACCGTGAAGCGCCTGTAACTTTTCTTTTGTTAAGGGCCACTGCTCCTGCCATACAGGTCTGTTTGAAATCCATTTTAGGGGCAAGGCGGTTGGTATCTCAGCAGTGGCCCCTCTTATAAATTTTGACACTCTAAATCTGAAGAATTCTGAGGTTGGACAATGGGCATAGCTGGTGGTCGCCTCTGATCACTTACATTAATCTCTTCCCTAGAAGTGCATACCAATTCACCCATTGTTTCAACCTTCTTTATCTCAGTATTTGCAGGAATAGTAATCTGAGTACCCCATTGCTGTAAAAGGTCTCTTCCCCATAGATTTATAGGAATGTCAGCCACATAGGGTTTCAGCCTCCCTATCTGCCCATCTGGTCCCACACACTCAAGCCACTGTATACTTTGTTTTATTTGAGATAACTTGCCAATTCTTACAATTTCTGTATAAACCTTCTTAAGTGGCCAAGTTTGGTTCCAAGACTTTTGGCAAATGATGGAGACGTCAGCTCCACTGTCTACCAAGCCTTCTATTTTAATACCATTCAATTGTATAATTAACTTAGGTCTCTGATCATTAATTACTGTTTGCCAGAACACACGGGTCCCTGTGCTCCCGAACGCACCAGTCCTTTCCACTGGAGCGGCTTTGCCCTTAATGTAAGGAAACAGTAGGAGTTGAGCAATCCTATCCCCGGCATCAATTTTCATCTCCTTTTTCACACATACCAAGATTTTTATTTCCCCTTTAGAATCTCCATCTATAATACCAGGATGCACAATAAAACCTTGAGACGTCAGCCCGCTTCTTCCCAGAACCAATCCTACTGTGCCTGAAGGCAAAGGTCCAAAAACACCAGTATTTAATTTGTAACATTCAACCTGAGGAGTTAGGGTAAGAGACATATTTGAAGCCAGATCCAAGGCTGCACTGCCTTCAGTAGCATGCATTAGATCGCTAACACTCAGTTCCCGTTTTCCTGCGGGTTTGTCACTTCCTGACTGGCCAAAGGAATTCGGCTGGCATTGTTTACGGGGGCCCGAGCCGATGGCCCCCTCCTGCCGTTTCCCGTCGGCAAGATATTGCCTTGCACATCTCGCTTAGATTGGCAATCCCGAGCCCAGTGTTTCCCTTTTCCACAGCGACTACAGTACCCTGGGAGTCTTGGTACCTCATTACCATCATAACCAGAACCCCCCTGTTCTCTTCTATGAGTTACGTTTTCTCCTGGGTTAGTGCGCCTTCTATTTCTACAGTTTCTTTGCACATGACCGATTTGACCGCAATTAAAGCACCGAGTATTATGATATCTGGGCTCTCTGACTAAAGCTTGTCCCACAATATTATTCTGATATTCCTGAGAGTTGATATTAACTGTCTCCTTTACCCAGTCATCTAATGGAGCGCCTCTTTCCTTTAACGGTCTAAGCACCTTCTTACATTCAGCATTTGCATTTTCATAAGCCATGATAAGTTTTAATGCCTTTTTGTTATCAGAATCTGGCATCGCCTTATCCATAGCAGATCCTAATCTCTGCAAAAATTCTGTAAAGGGCTCCAGAGGTCCTTGGAACACCTTAGTAAAAGAAATAGTTGTTTTCCCAGGTTCCTCTACCAGCTCCCAAGCTCTCAAGGCTGCCTTACGACATTGTTCAATCACTCTATCGTCAGCTTGAATTTGCTCTCTCATGTTAGTATATGGTCCATCACCAAGTAACTGATCTCTATTAATATTTATTCCCTGTGCGATATTTTCTTGTTCTATTTTTATAGCCTCTGTTCGCCACCATGATAACCACTGTAACTGTTGTGCTGCTTCCAATACCGCTGAAACTAAATTTTTCCAATCTTGGGGAACAAGTCTATTCTGATAGGCCCAGCTGTTTAACATTTGTTTAACGAAGTTAGAATGCATACCATATCTGATGATGGATTCCTTAAAATGTTTTAAATCCATCATGTCTACAGGACACCAGGCTATTTCGTCATGACCCTCAGCACCATTTGGCTCGATTACATGTCTTACAGTGACTGGAAAAGCTGAAGGTGCCTGGGTGACTGTGGAAGTATCCTCCACTGGTACATTTACTTCCAAAGACCTTTTGGTCGGTCTGGCTTCCTTTGCCTCTGGTTTTTGACCTTCTCCACCCTTTTTAACCAAAGGTGCCTTCTGCTTTTCCAGCCCTTCCACTTTTCTCTGTATTTTGCCTATTTGTTCAGTCAAGTCAGTAATTCTTTCCAAAAGGATAGAGCTTATTGACTCTTCCTGATTTTTCTGGCTTTCCGGTCTCTCTATTTTTTGTCCTTCATCACTACCAAATGCCAAAAATTCTATCCGTTTTCCCATCCCTTCATTTTCATACCTCAGCCTTTCTATCTGTCCAGTCAAATCTGCAATCTTTTTCAAAAGGATAGAACTTACTGACCCTTCTGGCTTTTCTATGCCATTAGCCTGTCTTCTAATCCTTCTAAGCATGAAATATTGTAATAAAAGGACAATGAGAAAACAAAGAATTCCCTCTAAGTATAATGCAGGAAAGAGTTTTGCAACAGCAGTTGTAATTTTGCCAATACCCTGAAACAACATTTCTATCCCGTGGAATACTGAATCTTCCCTCATATCATTAGGGATTGTGGAACCCATCGGGCCCCACGTTGGGCGCCAGATGTTGGCTCAGTTTATTAACAATTAAACTTTATTATACAACCCAACTAGCATATACAAGAAGGAAAAAAAGGTTAAAGGGACAGAAGATTAAAACCTCCTGGAATCCGTTCGGCAGGACGGGTCCTTAGGTGTCTCAGTCCCACGAGCTGGTCCGGTCCTCTCCTCTCTCTCAGCGCCTTCTCCCTCTCTCCTTCTACCTCTACCCAGTCATATGCAAAGGGCGGTCCCTTCTCCCTTCGAGGGTCAATTAGGAAAACAATAGCCACGGTGGGGTTCCTAGGTAGGCTTCCTGAATTCCAAGCCCAGGAAGGCTCCAAACAGTCTCTCACAAGGTATTCATGGTGTGCCTCAAGGGTAAAGCCCGCCAAGACTGCTTCCACCTGAGACAAAGCTTAATCTTTCCTATAATCTTGTCAGTGGCTTGTTGCTTTATCTGCTTCCTCATTGATGTAGCCTCCTCTTCCACGCACATAAGGGGCATGGCAGTACGCAGCTGCAATCCCAGTGAGGAGGTGGTAGGGACAGTCTAAACCCTGGAGCTTGCTGCCACCTAATATAGCCACATCAATGAGACCTAGGTTTTTGAGATGACCATATTTCACAAGTATTGAGGTAGAAATCAACTGATTAAGAAACCCAGGAATGTTAGCCTCTGGCCTACACATCCATGCACATACACAAATGGGACACACAGGTAATTACAGCTATAAAACTTTCATTCTACTCAAATCTCTATAGGAGGCCATCGTTTAAAATCCCTGGGGTCATCTGTTTTAGGTTTGAGGATACTTTGACTAATTACCCATAGTTCCATTGACCTCTGGCTCCAGCTGTATGCTAGTGTCCTTTGAGTATCTTGACCTTGACTCAAGTTGCAACAGTCTTTTAAAGAAGTGCACTAGGATTTTGCTTCTATAACAGTCATCTCAAGTTTTCCCATCAGGATAGGAGGAGTTTGCAAAGAAGCAGATATGACCCACAAGAATATATCTATACTCCTGTGGGTCATTTATTTTTCACTATTGCACTTCCTTCTGACTTAAAAATTCAACCAAGGACAACAAAATCTCCAATACTAACCGAGAGCTTACTCGTGATTACCTGTGAGAGTTTGGCAAAGTAAAATATGAGCACTGAGATACCCACCATAAAAATTCTGATATCTTCATCCCATGCCTTAATTTGGCAGGATAGTGTCCAGCCCTTGAGAGGCCCCACATATAGGGACTTGGCTAACTCCATGGCAGGTTTTAGTCTCTTGCAAGGCCTAAGTTCACATTCCTCAGGAGTGAAGAGAACCTCAGAAAAAAAAAGGGCAAAATTCTGGCCTGGAGAAAATGAGGTGGCTCAACTGCTGGTCCTTCACCCTGATTCAGCCCTAGCCTAATGCTCCTGAGGTCACATAACCTCCATATCTCCTGCCCGTCCTGACTGGAGTCACATAGCCTCCATTGGCACAAGCCAATCCCATTCAGGTCAAGTAGCCACAATAGAAACTCCCCTTTCTAACCTTCAAAGAGGCCCCGCAAGCTCCCCTCTGGGTCATAGCCACTTTATATGAGTGAAAAACCCCAGCATGTTGGAATTCTCTGCAGTATAAATGTTCTTGTGGTCTTCATCTTTCAGTGTGTTTCTGTGGCGGATCACACTTATGAATTTATGTATATTGAACTATCTCTGCATCTCTGCAAGGAAGAAAGACTATTTGATTATGGAGGGTGAACTTTTTGATGTATATTTGGATTCAATGTTCAGGTGTTTTATTGACATTTTAAAAATTGACATTCATAAGGGAAGTTGGCCTGTAATTAATTCTCTTTTCTTTTATTGGGACTTTATGTCATATATGTAGCCAGGTAACTGTGGCCCTCCTAAAACAAAATTATTCAATGGTTCTTCTGTGTTGCTATTTTGTGGGAAAATTTGAGGAGTATTGACATTAATTGTAGGTATTGGGTGCAGGGATTGGGATGGGTTAAGGGAGTGGTGAGGAGGTACACAGGAGGGAGGAAAGCAGGGTGTCCCTCCAGGACCAGGTTAGGCCTCTGGGAATGGGAGCAAGGAGAAGGCACAGCTGCTCTCTGTTACCAAGATGAAGTGAGAATGGGAGGAGGGGACGGTGAATTTGGAGGAGAGGAGCAAAGAGTGAAGACCTGAAGCTGGTCTGTGTGCCTCTGCAGCCTACCTGCTCCCCTGACAGTTTGGCCCGGCAGGTTCCCCGAGAATGCATGCTGGACTTGGGGGTTAGGACAATGAGATGAATGGTGAGAAGCAGAATTGGATGACCCACAGGAAGTGGGGGAGGCCACAGCAGGTGGTACGCTACAGGGCTAGGGATGGGCTGGGGAAAAGGAGGGAGACATACTGATTTGAAGTTTGCCTGCCTGCTTCTCCAGCTGCCATGGCTAGCGGGTTCCCAAGGAAGGAGAAATAATCTGTAAACTGTTTATTATAATAGGGCAGAACTGAAATAGAAGGCCAGTTTGGTGCAAAAGTACTCCCACCCACCCGAGTGGACAATTGCCAACAACCAGAATGTTATTTGGCTTCCTGCCACCCGTTTCTGCTTCCTCTTTATTAGCACACAGCAAAGTAGATGGACACTCACTCCTAGTTGACCCTGAGTTCCCTGCCGGCGGTCAGTCGGATGGGTTTCTTTCAGTAGTAACACTCAGCTGACAAGATTTCTGGCATTCTCCTTCCGGGCTGAATGCCTTTCTCAGCATGGCATCTTTACATCTTTATGCCCTGTCAAAAGCTCTGAAGGATGTAAGATTGTATCCCTACTGGCAAGCATTAGCTTACTGCAGTCTGAGAGGAGAAAAGACATTGTTACTCCTGGCACCACTAGTCTACAGCATGTCAGCATGTGTGTCCAGGGCCCCAGTTCATATGGAGTGAACTTAGTCAGGAGAGTAACATAACACGCACATGTGCAGTACTTCCCCATGTCTGATAAGATGCTTTATTTAGGGAATCTATGTATCAGAATTGCTATAATATTACAACATATTTGTTATAAAGAGATTTATGGTAGAATGGAGGGAGAGAAAGAAGGGGGAAGGAGCACCCCAGGGGGACAGAGGGAGCGAAACTAAGGAAGTGACAGGGAGGGAGCAGGGGAGCAGGCTAGCTCTGTCCCTCTGACCTGGCAGTGGCTGGCAACAGGTGATGAACTCAGAGGTTGCTAAGCAACCTAGAGGCAGTCCAGCAGGGCTGCCTACATGCTAACAGGAATTCTTTACAGTGTGCAGCGGGTACATACCTCCAGCCTTTGTTTCAGGGGGAGCAACTCCTTCTGTCTTCCAAGATTCACAAGAGCAGGGAGTGTGGGAGACCTACATTAGCAAACAACCTGTACTTTGTTTCTTCTATTTTTGTAAATGGATGAGTAGGTTTCCTGTGGGGAGAACATGGACTACAGGCGAAAATGATAAGGCTTCCAGGTGTCTACATGGATGTGGAGTATATGTATGTACGGTGTACAGTGGAGTACACTAGAAACTGATGTTCATATTAAATGGTATTAATTGTGTATGTGGGCGGGGGGGGGGGGACCCGACATGAGGGAGGGAAGGAGAGGGAGGGGGGAGGGAGGTAATGAAGGTGTGAAGTAGATAGACAAGCAGAAGAGACATCATGACTTTCTGAGGCTATGAAGACTAAACCCAGGTGCAACAGAAACTACTGGCTTTTAGCCAAGTCACAGACTACAGGGAAAGAAGGCCAGCCAACGTATCAGAAAAAAGTGACACACATTCATCTTTAGTAAGTGGAAAGGGAAATCAATTGCTTTCCTTTTTAAAAGATAAAGATTGTTATCTAAGTTCAATGCCGCTTGACCCCTGAGTCTGGTTGGATTAAGATAGTTTATAAAGACTTCCAGCAGCTCAGCTTCAGTGAAGCTTCACAGTACTATTTTGAAATCTAAAAAGGAAGAAAACAATTTATCCTCTTCCTTATGCTAATGTTTCTTCACAATAATAACATATTCACATCCCCTAATATACATATTTGTATGATTTTGAATACTGACATTACTAATTAGTGTTAATTGGGATTTAATTAATATAACACATAAATGATATGAAATATTAGCTAAAAGTAGTGGCACATTGGAGGCCTGTCATCACTTGTCCCTTGTCTCTCTCTTCAAATTATAGAGCTGGGGAGGAATTGTTTTCTGGAGATAATTAAACTGAATGCACATACCAAGTTTAACTTCCGTCACTGTTTTATGACCCCGGGAAGCTAGTTTTACATTCTTAATCTTTCTGGGCATGAGGTACTGAGCAGTCATGTTATTTCTAGTGATGAAACAATTGCTAATGTATACAACATAATTTTTACATTAGTCTCAAGACAGCTATATCAAATATACAAGGAGTGCTTATAACTCTGCCTTATATTGGTGCTTTCTGTACCACGAAAGTAAAAACAAATATACTTTATGAGTTCAGTATGCAAAGAAATTTAACTGGTTCACATATGAAACAGTTTCAAAGTTAAACACCTTTGTGTGTGTACACACATGTGTGCATGTGTGTGTGTTTCTGTGTGTATGCACCTACTGGGGATGGAACCCAGATCCTTGTTCACACTAAGCAGGTGCACTTCTACTGAGCTAACCCATCCTAACACTTACTTTTGTAATACTATAAAAATGAGCCAGGAGAATCTTTGCCACATATTATGAAATGCAATTTTATCAAGAATTCCAAATAAACGACAGCCTGCTCTGTTTCTGCTTCCTGATCTCTTTAACCATGTGTTCTTCCTCCAAAAGAAGGAGATAACAATTGAACCTTTATCACAAAGCTATTGTGAAACCTTGGTCAAGAAGCTATAAAGCCTATATAGGAGAATGCTGTTAACATCTGAGCTCTTTCCTGAGAAAATCCCCTCTGAGGAAGGAGCTACAAGAGTAGCCTTGTCAGACTTTCCATCACAACCAAATAAAGCAGTATCTGCAGAGGACCACTCTCCATTGCCAACAGACAGAAAAAAAATAGCTGCTGGTTCAGTTTAATTATATTTATTTGCAGGGTCTGAATCTTTCCTCCAGCTCATATTACAATAAAGGGCAGTCTCACTATATAGATGAATTTTCTGCAGATAATTTTAAAACGACATTCAATTCTGAGAAACAGGATAACTGTAGCCAGCCTGCCACTGTGTCTTTTTGCAGCTTCAGACTAGAAAAGAGGCACAGCAGGATGCTCAGTAGTAGATATTCGATTATACTCTCTGGGTGGGCTTCTTAGATTGTAAAACCCCTCATGAACAGGAAAGGGCTTTATCTTTATCACAGGAAGGAATGAGCTAAGTCAACCATCAGTACAGTAAGAGCTGGTAGCTGTATCTTACAAGGAGACAGTCCTCACCTGGGGGAGACTCTGACATCAGTATTGATGTCAGATATCTAAAGACACAGCAATAGGTAACAGGAGGGGTTGTGACTCTATGGCAATCAGAGATATGATGGAGTTAGATGAAGGCATACTGACTGGAGAAGTATTGGATCTAAGTTTAAAGGTCATGATAATGCACTTCGACATCGAGAACATATGTTTAGACAGAAAATTAATTTAAAGAGAAACCATGTATAACAGTAGAGAAATGAGAAGAGCAGCAGAGTTAACAATAGATAAGATCTAATGACCAATTTTTAAAATTCAACAGAGATATTAACCTATAAATCTGAATTTCTCAAATTCTTTAATCTCTTCGAGGGCATATAATTTTAAGTAATCATTGAAGCATAAAATATAAACTAGTTTTATATTCTCTGTGTATGTACTTTTTTAATATAAATAATCTGTTTTAGTTGTTGCCTTTGTATGACAATATATTTTGCAGTCATTTAAATATTGGATAAAATTTTTCTGACAACTTAATCTACTTAATGGTGGATTTACTTTTGAAATGTTTCAATCACATTTAAGTTTTATAGTTCATTCAAACAACTGGGTCTTTTTGCATCTTGTTTTGTAGGTGTGATATCTGCTATGTTCTCCTGGGAATTTTTTTTTAATCTTAATGTCTTCTCTCATTTTCTTTATAAACCATATTTATTAGGATTTGTTCTCTGCTGGTTTTAACAATTCCTGGCTTTCAGTTCATTTTTGTCAGACAATGAAACAAATGAGCATTAAAAAAAACGCTACACTTGAATATGTATGTAGCTGGAATCTGTTTCTTAAATATTGCCCTTTGGTAACCAGACTAGAAATTACTGTTGTTCTGATATCCGAAACCTTCCAGTGACTATCCATAGGATATTCAAGTGGAGATGTGTATGAGGTGGAAAGGCTATTCCAGCCTCTTGTTATCCAAGATCAATATTTAGAGCATTGGACCTTATACTTAACTTTCCAGTGATCACATGACCCCCACCCCCAACCACTATGTTTGAATTTGAGTTTTGATATCTGTACTTTACTATGGATAATTAATTGATGATTTATTCATTGGTACTGAGGATTGAATTCAAGGCCATGTGCATCCTAGTCAATGGCTGCTTCTCTTTGTCTTGCCTCTTTCCCCTCAGACTTCACTATTTTTTAAAGTTCCATGGTCCTTTCTGTCTACTTCTGTAATGATGAGGATGTTTCCCCATCTATATTGCCAGAAACAGCATGTGGAGCAGTATTCTTGCCCTGTACCCAGGCCAATACCATCGCCCTGAGAGGAGAAGCAAAACTCCTGTCCCAGTATCCTTAGTTACTTTCCCTGGATGCTACAGTCTCTAATTGTGGGCAACTTAAGCATTCTTGTCTTAGTTAGGGTTACTATTGCTGTAATGGAACACCAAACCAAGAAGCAAGCTGGGGAGGAGAGGGTTTATTCATCTTACATTTCCACACCACTGTTCATCAATGAAGAAAGTCTAGTCAGGAACTCAAAGAAGGAAGGAACCTAGAGGCAGCAGCTGATGCAGAGGCAATGGAAGGCAGAGCACTGTGGCAGAAACAGATGGTGGAGCCCAATGGCTCACCTCATGTCAGACAGCAGGAAGGAAGGAACATTAGATATACCTTTCTAAGATGGGTATTTGCAAGAACCTTCCCCAGACCCTAACATCTCATTTTGTAGTACCAAGCCTTCAATACAGACTCTTGGAGCCATTTTATATCCAAATCATGACAGCCATCAATGGGCTATTAGTGTTCTATAAGAGCATGGCCTATTGCTCCACTTTCACAAGGGCAGACATAGTTTTCTGTTAGAATCTTTAAAAACAAACATTCAACTCTTCGTGTATATTCTATTTATTGTTTCCTTTGACAGCTATTCATTAAATTGTTGCTCTCTATGCCATAGTCAATGTAGAGAAAAAAAAATGCCTCCATTTCAGGCTAGAATTACAGGTTGGCCCTGCATGCCTAGCTGGCACTCATGTGGATTCTGGGGAATCCAAACTCTGGTCCTCATACTTACACATCAAGTATCATAACTGCTGAGCCATCACCCCAAATACACAGCCTACTGTATCCGAATAACATTGAGATGCCTACTCTGAAAGTCAAAAGCAGTGATAAGTATTTAATAAAACATTATTACATTAATGAGTCTAGATAGAATATGTATATTGTAATATCTCAGTTTTAAGTATCCAAAAATTATAAACCCATAGCATAACCAAAACTAAGAAACAGAGATGATTTGGAGGTTTCCACTGGATTAAATTAATATTTTCTTATAAACTATTTTATATAATGTAAAAATATGATATATATATATCTTAATGTTAAAATAATTTATATACCCCAAATAAGCTTGAATGATATTCTATTGAGGTGGAGTTCTGAGACAGGATCCTGCTTTCCCACTTAAAATTATCAGCTGTCCAATATGGAGAAAGTAAAGTTTATAAGCAGATATCAAGAGAAGTTTTAGAGTTTCTCCAAATAGCCTTTCTTTCTGGCTTGCTTTCCTTCCTCCCTTCCTTCCTTTCCTTTCCTTCTTTCTTTCTTTCCCTCTTTTGTTCTTTCTTCGCTCTTTCTTTCTTTGTGACAGGTTCTCACTGTGCAGCCCATGCTGATTTCAGATTCATGGTAATCCTCCTGCCTCGCCTTCCTCAATGATGGGATTATAGATGTCTGCCACTGTGCCAGGCTCAACGCATACATTTTGAAGCTAAGTGGTTCATCTAGCCCACTATGAACTATGTCAGCTGGGGTGAATGTTTGGATCAAGTCCAAGGGCAGCTTTCACATTGCTCACCCCTTAAAGTCAGGGTTTGCTTGTCTTTTGACTGAAAATCTTCATTGAGTCTACTCCATGATGTCAGTTATGAGTGGGATGATACATCATGGGTTTGGCATAACTCTGCCTCTCCTAACATTGTTAACTAGCAGCAGTAGCAAAGGAGGAAATGGAAATAGTAGAAAGTGGATAAAGGGGCTGAGAAAGTGCATTTGCCTCATACATCTCAAAGGCTTTGAATCACAGCAGACTAAAATATCCTCCTAAAAAATCAAAGCTGGTAGAAGTCCCAAGGAAGGAAGGATGCTTGAACTTTTCATTGAGAAGTCTCTTCTTGTTTTCTTAGCTAGATGACTCTATTTCTTCAAACTTTTAAAATTCTGGCTGTTCTTTAAGAAGCTAATATTTATCTTCTAAAAGCTAAACAAAACAAATAGGTGTTTCTCTCCCTCGTGGTTTTTATTTGTTTGCTTGCTTAGTTTTTACTTTATAGTGATGCACATTCAACAGGAGTCACTTATGTGGTTGGATATATGAAAAGCATTTCAGCCTACATGTTCAGTTTACCAGGGGATTGTCAAGATGGACACATTAAGGAGTACCTATACAGCCATCTTAATAAGTTGGAGGGTCTCCAGGTCTGCAGAGCTCTGAGCTGACCTTCAAAGATGTAAGAGAAAGAACAGTAAAGAAATCACCTGTTATATTATATCAAGTACTATACAAGATGCTAAAATTCCATAAGCATTTTTCATGTATTATGAATATAATGGGTCACAGTAACTTAGCAGATCATAGGTAATATTTGGCTAAATGGATGTGATAATTCACATAATTTAATTGCATAAAACAGTGATATCGTATCTAGTATTTTTAAATTGAACATATAAGTTATCATAAAAACAATTATTTTATCTATTATACTTCAATTTTTGTGGTGATGTATTTTCTATGATAGGATCTCGCAGCCAAACTTGGTCTTATTTTACAGGATAATGCCAAATGTTATACCGAGTCACAAGAGTTTTTAAAAAATAATACAAAGTACATACTATATATCAGTTTAACCTGATATGTAGCTATGTCTTACTGTTTAGAGGAACACAGAATTGACCTGTCAGAATGGCTAAGATTAAGATGATTCTTAAAGTCATTAAACTCACAGTACTACACTGATAAACATATAAACATCTGGTGAATGCTTTATCCCTTGAAAACAAAAATAAAAAGAAAATATGCAAAATTGGTATATTGTAGATTTTTCTCTTTTTACTGTTTTTTTCCACCATCATTTTTATGTTCTAACTCATGAAATGGCTGATTTATCATCTGCAAAGAGTTAAACCAGACTATTATTTGGCCATGTACAAAGTCTAGAAAACAGAGTGTTTTTAAGCACTATACAAATTTATCTTCATTTACTTATCAGCTCTCCATCCACAAACACCCTTTATTATCAGTTTTTCACAGACGGAACCACCCTTCCTATTGGCCTATTCTGCCTGAGTGAATAAGCATCCTGTCTTGAAAACAAAGCTGTAAACTAAACAGAAATACTGATATAACTTGCCTTCTGTCCTTAAAACTCATTCAATAGAATCATTGACTTTTAAAAAATTAAGTTTTGATATTATTACTTGAGTAAAAGAAGTATACATATTCAATTAAACACAAAACTATGATTGAGATTCATTGTTCAGCATGACAATTCTTCTAAGGTCAGACCAAATGACGAAGCACTAACAGAAGAGTAAGTTCCAATGAGGCATTAGACCAAAGTTATCTACATAGCAATCCATGGTAAACTTAAATCTTATATTTTCATGTATCAGTTAGTACTTTATTTTTTTAATTTTTTTATTAATTTATTCATATTACATCTCAATGGTTATCCCATCCCTTATATCCTCCCATTCCTCCCTGCCTCCCATTTTCCCCTTACTCCCCTCCCCTATGACTGTGACTGAGGGGGACCTCCTCCCCCATATATGCTCATAGGGTATCAAGTCTCTTCTTGGTAGTCTGCTATCCTTCCTCTGAGTGCCACCAGGTCTCCCCATCCAGGGGACATGGTCAAATATGAGGCACCAGAGTAGGTGTGAAAGTCAGACCCCACTCTCCACTCAACTGTGAAGAATGTTTTGTCCATTGGCTAGATCTTTGCTCAACCATGTTCATAGCAGCCTTATTCAAAATAGCCAGAACATGGAAACAGCCTAAGTGTCCTCAATAGAAGAATGGATAAAGAAACTGTGGTACATTTACACTATGGAATACTACTCAGCTATTAAAAACAAGGAGTTCCTGAAAATTGTGGACAAATGGATTGAACTAGAAATGATCATAATGAGTGAGTTAACCCAGAAGCAGAAAGACTCAAATGGTATATACTCATATCTGCATACTAGCCCAAGGGGCATGTCCCACAAAAGCCTTCACTTACCAGGAAACTAGGACAGAGGGGAGGATATCCTATTGGGACTCTAGATGAGAGAAGCATGGGAGAATGGCAAAGTAGAAGGATCCAGAGGGTTCTAGAAACCTACAAGTAGAACATTATGATAGGCAGATTTGGGCCCAGGGGTCCCGCTTAAACTAAGGCACCAGCCAAGGACAATACAGGCGGTAAACTTCAAACCCCTACCCAGGTAGTACTTTAATGATAAAATGCCTTAATTATGAGAGCTGCTGAACAGAAAATTAGCTGCAGAACGAGTTGTGTAGTCCACTTTGTGAGAGAATTAGCCAAAGTACATATGTGAGGTAAGTGACTGCAGTTGTCACTTCCTAATCTCGGCTCTCATCTTCCTACATCCAGTTCATGGATCACCATGGCTTCTTCAACTCCAACCAGACCACAAGCAATCCACAGGATCCAAGATGAGAGAATCTGCCGAGTGCCAGACCCATGCAGTGTTCCTGCCCGGTGAATCACAATGCGTGGAGAGGAATCCTCTCAGCCTACTCAGTAGTTAGAATGAGTTAATCAGAAAATCTGTGCCAAAAATATGCTAATTGTTGCTAATAGCTGCACTTAGTTTTTGAGCTGTTGAACAAGTAAAAGGGAAAAGCTTTTATTGTTTCAGGATCACTTTGGACACTTTGATTCCCATTAATCATGTGGATTGTTTTAAATTATTTCTGAGTTGCAGATGACTGTGTGGAATAGGATATTGTTTCTATGCTGTTTAGAATTTCTAAAGCTACAAATCATAATAATGACATAATATCCTATCCTGCCTTCCATATGACCACATGGAATAGGATGGGTATTGATAGCAACAGGCCCTCCAGAAATACACAAATTCATGGAAATTAGACAGCGTAGTACCAAATGGAAATCAGGTCAAGGAAGAAATAAGAAGTAAATTAAAATTTTCTAGGTTTTAATGAAAATGAAAACACAGCATACCCCAATGAATTGAATAAAATCAATGAATCCCTATGAGGAAAGTTTAGAGCACATTAAGTGCCTACATAAAAATTAAGAGATATAAAATTAATAATTTGACTTGAATAACTTGGTAAAAAAAGAACAAATAGCAGAGGGGAAAAATTGGTTCTTCAAAAAGATATAAAAGATTGAAGAATCTTTAGTCAAAGTAACCAAAAGAGAGAGAGGATCAAAATCAAGAAAATTAGAGAGGAAGAGGGAGATATTATAACAGATATTGAAGAAATTTAAAGAATTATAAAGACGTTCTTGAAAATTTACATCCAATTAAGCTGTAAAATCTAAAAGAAATGGACAAGTTTCTAGTTTTACATGACTTAGCAAACATAAATTAAGGTAAATAAATAACGTAACTAGATCCATAGTAACCAATGAGATAAAATTAGAAATTCCAAGTCTCCCAACTAACAAAAGCCTTTAGAGGGTTCAGCAAAGCATTGTGCCTGACCTCCAAAGAAGAACTAACCTCGATATTCTTCAATTCTTCTATAAAACAGAATAGGAGAGAACATCTCATGATTCTGCTTATGAAACCAGTGTTATCTGATACCTAAACCAGATAAAGACTTAACAACAACAATGAGTTATAGGCTGTGCTATTTGATGAGCACAGATGCAAAAATTCTTAATAAAATGCATGCAAACTTTAATTAAGAAAAGATAAAATGATCCTTCACCATGATCAATTTGGTTTCCTTCAGGTATTTAAGGATTGTTCAACAAATGGAAATCAATAAATGTAATTTATTATATAAATGATCCAAAGGCCAGAAATTACATGATGAATCCAATGGATCTAGATAAGGTCTATGAAAATAACTTGATTGATAAAAAAGAAAAAACTAAGGAGACTAAAGCTATAGGAAACATATCTCAATATAATAAAGACTGTCTATAACAAACTAATAGCCACCACTATGTTAAATAGACAACAGTTCGAAGATGTACTCTAAGATTCTTACCCCTATTCAATATAGTGCTGGCAGTCCTGGCCAGAGCAATAAAGTAAGAGAAAGAAATAAAGGGAATAAAAATGTGAAGGAAAGAAGTCAAAGTATTCCTATTTGCAGATGATATTAATCTATATATAATAGAGCCCAAAAATTCCATCCCTAGAAACTGCTAGTACTAATAAACTATTGTGGAAAAGTGACAGGATACAATATTAATACACCAAATCAGCAGCCTTCCTACATACAAAAAGCAAGCATAGAAAGAAATCATGAATGGAAAATCCCATTCACAGTCATCTCAAAATTAACATAAATAGTTGGACTAAAACCTAACAAGGAAGTTGAGGACCAGTGCAACAAAAATTGTAAAACACTGTAGAAAAAAATTAAGAAGATACCAGACAGTGGAAAGATCTCCCTTGTTCATAGATTAGTAAGATTAACATTGTGAAAATGATCATCCTATCATAAGCAATCTGCAGTGCCACGCCCATTGCTTAATTAGTCTTTTATTTCTCTGAAGAGACACTATGACAACAGCAACTCTCATAAAGAAAAGTATTTAATTGGGGCTGGCTTGAGGTTTAGTCTGTTATTGTCATGGCAAGGAGCGTGACAGCATTTAGGCAGACATGGTGCTGGAGAAGGACCTGAGAGTTCTACATTTTGAAATGCAGGCAACAGAAGGAGGCCATGAGCCACTGAGCATAGGAGACCTCAAAGCCTGTCTCCACGGTGACTCACTTCCTCCAACAAGGCCATGCCTACTCCAACGAGGCTGCACCTCCTAATAATGCCACTTTCTATGGGCCAAGCATTCAAACATATGAGTCTATGGGAGCCATTCCTATTCAAATCACCACACTCATCCAAGGTAGTTTGTTACAGAAATTGAAAATCTATATCAAAAATAATATGGATGCACAAAACACCCTGGATAACCAAAACAATCCTGAAGAGTAAAAACACTGTTGGAGGTAGCAGCATTTCTGACTTCAAGTTATACTATAGATACAAGTAGTAAAAGATAAAAATAGACAAAGTCCACAAAAACAAGACAAACAAAAAAACTGCCATCATGATATGGACAAAAAGACAGACATGTTGATCAATGGAATACAGTCCAGAAACCAGACAGATAAGTTCATGCACTTGCAGTCAACAGTTTGACAGCAATGCCAAAAATGCACATTTGAGGAAAAACAGCATCTTCAACGAATGCTTTTGGGAAAATTGGATATCTACACTAAGAAAAATGAAACTTGATCCTTCTCTATCATGCTACCCATAAGTTAATTGTAAATGGATTGAAGATCTTAATGAAAAACAAAATGGGGAGTATACATCAGGATTTAGAGTTTAGTAAGAACTTTCTACAGAGTACTCTGCCATCATGAATTAAAACCAAAACTCAATAATTGGGATTTTATTCATATAATTAGTTGAAAAGGCAGCCTATATAAGGAGAAGGTTAATATTTTACAGCTATACATTTGACAAAGTATACCAAACATAAAAAGAAGTAAAAATATTAAAAAAAAAAAAACAAGAAAACAGCAATTAAAAGGTAGTTTATGGAACTGAACAGAGATTCTTCAGAAGAAGAAACAAGAGTGACTATGAAACATTTTAAATTGCTTACCATCCTTAGCTATCAGGGAAATGAAAACTAAAATTACTTTCATATGCCATTCAGAATGACTAAGCAATAAGAATTCAAAAAGCAAAAAAAACCTAGCATGGGATATTGTAGATCATGGGAAAATGTTGGTGGGAGTACAAATTGGTGCAATACTATGGACATCAGTGTGTAAAGATTTTACAAACTAGAAATAAGTCTACATGTGACCCAGCTATACCATTCGAAGGCATATATACAAGGACTATTTCCTACTGCAGAGACACCTGTTCATCCATGTTCACAGCTTCTCTGTTGACCATAGCTAGGACGAGGAAACGCCCCTTGTGGATGTTAACTTACAATAGGGTAATTAAAATATATATGTATATGTATATTTTTCCTGGTTGCCCACCACACACATTGGTCCATTTATGGAAAAATCAAGTCAGCATCAATCAGGAAGCTTCCATTCTGTTTCATAGCTCTCCTAGTACTTCCAATTTGATGTGTAGACTTCTGGGGCAAAGAAGCCATCTGCAAAGTCTTATCCAGCTATGTAGCCTGTGTATTGTAAGAATGACCGATTGGCATTGCAAGATGTGCCCATGGGTGCAAATCGGCATTAACGTTACAGGGTTAACCATCCACTGTATGATTGGATTTCTGGATTGTTCTATAGGAAAAAACAAATATGTAGCACCACAAATCTAATCAAGAACCCATACTTGAGGCACTCAAAGGCTCCAGAGGTAAACCTAATATTATTATTTTGCTAAATGGACATATTATTAAACTACTCTTTAGGTATGTATTGATGTTAATGTAGCTTTCAGGCCTCATCAGAGAAGTTTCTTTGTGCAGTGGGTTATTAATTCAGAAACCTACAACTGTTTCATGTGTAGAGAATAAGTAACTGCAGAGTGACTAACCACAAATAGGACCTATATATTACATTACTTTCCAAGGGCCAGGGATCACATCAGAGGAGGAAACATAAATATTGCATGAACCTGGAGTTGAGTATGACCAGCACAAAACTATGTCTTCTGAATATGACAAGACCACTTCAGTTATAGAATCATGGCAACTTTGGTTGCTTGTAGAAGCTAAGCACCTAAGATCAAGCTAGTCAGCCTTCCAGCGTAGGGTGGGAAGGGGTTCAATAGCATCCTTTACAGAGATGCTATTGACAATTGGTGGCTTCCGTGGGCTAAAGCTCCTACGATGTCAACCATGATCTATTGGATGCTCCCACAGTACAAAGTCAGCACAAATTGGAGTTCATCGTTTGCTAAGTCAAGACAATGACATAAGAATTTCTATATGAGAAACATAAGCCCTCAATGTATTATTTCATAACTGCTCAAAGAAAGTCAGTGGGTAAGTGGATCTGGTATATTTGAATAAAAATAGAGTGTTAGCTGTGTATGCTAGTTCTGCATAAGTTCTATTGACTGGAATCCATTTCCTGCTCTGGTATAAAAATGCTAATTGGGGCTCATGGAACAAAGAGGATTCAGATTCCATATGCTCCCAAATCCCAAATCACTAAGAACTTGCACCAATCCCTCATGTTGCACACACAAACTGTAGAGTGTTGTTATCTTACCAGACTGATTTTGCTAAGAACACATAGTTCTCCAACTCCAATTACCATAGAAAAACTGTCATTTGTTAGGTAAAAATTGTCAGAACTTTTCATTATAGATAATGAATTTTATAATGCTACTTTGTCAAAAGAAACAGTTTTTTGTTTATTTGTTTAAGTCCCATTATTTAAGGAACAGTACACAACCAGATTTATACTAAAAAACATAAGCTAATAGTAATTTGTAAATTATTTTAATTATCGTACTATTTTTTTCATACAAGACAGATATATAAAAACTGTTAATAGAAAGAATTTAATTTTTCTGCCCCACATTTTATGACATAAATCTTATGTAGTGAAATCAAATATGTAAATTCATTTCCACTTAAAGGCAGTCCTAAATATTAATGATCCTAAAGTGTACAGTGATACCTGTGAGGGGGAGCATGCCCTCATATAACTGGTTTATATGGGGTGTGTGTGTGTGTGTGTGTGTGTGTGTGTGTGTGTGTGTGTGGTGTGAATGCTTGTGTGTGTTCAGGAGTCTGTCACTGACTCTACTCAGATGTAGTAGGTAGGCAGCATAGTCTCCCTGTGGTTAATGGAAACTAGGGTCTACCTTTAACCTGGACTCTGGTGCTCACATGTTGACCACTTCTACCTTGTTGCAAGGTAGCCTTGCCAGGCCACAGGGTAAGCGGATGTAGGTAGTCCAGAAGAGACTTGAGAGACTTGATAGGCTGAGGTCAGGTGATAGTGGAACAGGTCTCCCCCTTTCTGAGGACTAGGAGAGGGAGAAGGAGGGACAAGGGCCAGAGCTACAATCAGAATGTAAAGTGAACAAATTAAAAATAAAAAGTATTCTTGTAGGTTTCTAGGACCCTCTGTGTCCTTCTATTTCCCCATATCCTATATTTCTCTTGCCTAGAGCCTCAGTAGGATGTCCTCACATCTATCCCAATCTCCTGGTAAGTGAAGACTTTCATGGGATGTGCCTTTTCAGCTAGTGATGGGTGAATCAGGGCTCAGGGGGGTCTACTCAAACTATTGCACTAACCAAGGACAATACAATAGTAAACATTGAATCCCTACTCTGATCTACCCAATGGACAGAACAGTCTCCACAGTCATGTGGAGAGCAGGGACTGACTTTGACATGAATTCTGGTGCACCATATTTGACCACCTCCCCTTCGTGGGAAGGCCTGGTGGCACTCAAAGAAAGAATAAGCAGGCTACCAAGATGAGACTTGATAGCCTATGACCATATAGTGGGCGGTAGGTCCCCCACGGTCATAGACCTAGGGGAGGGGAATAGGGTGAAAGCAGGAGGGAGGGAGGAATGGGAGAATATAAATGATGGGATAATAATTGAGTTGTAATCTGAATAAATTAATAAAATTAAAATAAAAAATTAAAAGAAAATAATATGATCACTATAAATTAAAAAATAAAAATAAAAAGTAAGCAAATAATTTTCTAAAAGGAAAAAAGAAAAGAAAAAATCTATTAATTAAATACATTTAAAAAAGAGTTCTGTGTTCAACAGAAATGTTCATGCTGAATGTGAGTAATCTGAGTTTGAGTCATTGAAAGCCAAAAAAAAAAAAAACCTCCGTCTTGAGACACACCATTTCTTCTGGAGTAGGCAATGTTGACTAAATATGAGCAATGAAATGACAAACAGGCATTCCCACATCAGGAAGGTTCCACAAACAAGGCAATGTTCTCTTTTCAAACATCAGAGTTATGAACGGTAACAATTATCCCACTAAATATTATCCTTTCAAATAAGAAAACTAAAGAGCTTAAAACACAAAGGGCTAGCAAAATTTAACCAGATGTTTCTCATGGTATTTTCTTTTTATTCTTTTTTTTTCCTTCGTTTTCCAAAACAGTATGGGAAGAAATGAATGTCCTGCGTTTTAAAATGTTGCCTTTAAGTTTTCTATTCTTTTTTTCTGATCAAATGTAAAATCCGAAAGCATGGGGAGTCTTGTGGTCTTAGATATTTCTTTCTGGAATGGTCCATTCCCTGCATTCCTTGGAATGCAGTGTGTGCCATGCATGCCACATCAGGTGGATGAAATCTCTCAGCTCAAAAGGTAAAATTAAAGAAGTACTGTGTTAATGTATCTTAAGAATATTTGGAATTAAGGCCAATTTATTATTTATAGACTTTCCTGGCCAATAAATATTTAAAGAGTCTAGGTAGATGACTTCGGTGTTTTAATATATTATTTCTAAATACCACCTGAAAATATAAAACAGAAGCAAAGAACACAAGACACAAAACACAAGACATCCATTGCAGTCACATAAGTGGTGCCTCTTCCCTCCAATATGTAAATATAAACCATATATCCCAGAATGTAAAAAATAAATAAACAAAAACAGTCTGGCATACTGTATGTAATAAGCAAGCAAATTGTTTTAAGAATTAGCAGATGTGGCTAGAAGACACTGCTAAATGATACTCCAAAACTCCAAAATAGCCCCAACCCATTAGGTAATTTTTTCCATTACTTAATCTTTCTTCAATAGGAGTTTTTGCTGTTGCTGACATTTAAAAGTAATAAGTTGTAAGTATCAGGCTGGGAAGACAGATAAGAGCATAACACCTAGTATCTTCCTCTGGTATCTGCTTTCATATCCTGTGCTCACTGACATGCACCAATATGTATACAACACACACACACACACACACACACACACACACACACACACACACACACCACATATGTATATATATATATATATATATATATATATATATATATATATATATATATATATATATACCACATACATATACCCACAGAAATAACATTTTAAGAAAGTTACAGGAGTCACTTAATATAATGTCCACCCCAGAGTAATGACTCCTTTAAGTGGTTTCCTTTAAACATGCTTTCTACAGAGTGTAATAATATGGAGAAGCATGACATCAAAGAAAAACCCTGGGGGCTCTCAGCATAGATGCTTTTAATAGTTCGCACAGAGTCCTCAGTTCTGTTTTAAGTAGGTTCGTCTATATGCTGCATTTTTTTTTACCATACTTTTCAAATGCCAGATGTTCAGCTTCCAATTCTAAAACATGAGTTTGATGCCAGCCAAGAAATCAATTGCCTGCCACCATGAATACAAAAATTGAACACTTCTTGTATAAATATTTCTGTGTAGTATGTAAGCTTCAAACCAAGTATCTTTCTCCTACAGTTTTACTCCAGCTGGCTTCTTCCATTCCTGCTCTTCTTACATACAATGTAGCAGAACAAGGCTTTAATAAAGTCCATGACATCTTTCTGTTAAAAGTCTACCATTTATGTTGTCAAAACTAAAGCACATTTTCACTACTTCCATCCTAAAAGTAATTGATAGTGATACAAATTTGAATAGAAGAAGTGGAGGAGGAGAAGGAGAAGGAGGAGGAGGGGAAAAGAGGAAGGAGGAGGAAGAGGAGGGGAGGAGAAGCCACAAGATTGCTTATATCACTTTTTAAATTAAAACAAATATCAACACTTCTTAATTTCTTGGTGGCACCAAATATCTTGAAATGGTGAATCACATTAAAGTTCACATTACTAGGCTGGAGAGATACCTCAGCCTGTGAAGAGCTCCCCTTGAAAGAATGAGAAATTGAGTATGACCCCCCCCAAAAGCCAGGTATATGGACAAGTGCTTATAATCTCAGCATTGAGGATGCATACGCAAGTCAGCCTTTGAGAACCAATGACAGATGACAGCCTGCCTAACCCATGAGGTGATATACAGCACAGAAAGAGGCACTGTGTTAAGAGATAAAAGAGGACTGAAGAATTGTCTCAGTGGGTAGGAATGCTTACTGTTACTGTAGAGTACTCAGGTCCAGTTCTTAGCACATACATGGCAGGTCACAACCATCTGTAACTCCTGTTCCCGGCAATTGGATGCCTTCTTCTGGCTTAATCAGACATGCATATGGCACACGCAGACAAATATATACACAAAAATAAAAATAAAAAAACCTTTTAAGATTAAAATTAAAAAGTACCAAGTAGAGGCATTGTTAACTTGATTTAAATGTTCTCTCTCTCTCTGTCTCTCTCTGTCTCTCTTCGGTCTCTCTGTCTCTGTCTCTGTCTCTGTCTCTGTGTCTCTGTCTCTCTCTCTCTCTCTCTCTCTCTCTGTCTCTCTCTCTCTCTCTCTCTCTCTCTGTCTCTCTCTGTCTCTCTTCGGTCTCTCTGTCTCTGTCTCTGTCTCTGTCTCTGTGTCTCTGTCTCTGTGTCTCTGTCTCTCTCTCTCTGTCTTTCTCTCTGTCTCTCTCTCTCTGTCTCTCTCTCTCTGTCTCTCTCTCTCTGTCTCTCTCTCTCTGTCTCTCTCTCTCTCTCTCTCTCTCTCTCTCTCTCTCTCTCTCTCTCGTGTGTGTGTGTGTGTGTGTGTGTGTGTGTGTGTGTGTGTTAGGAAGCTTCCATAGTAGTAGGTTCCCATATCTCTTTTTCAAAGATTCTTAGTGTTCGTTTTTCCTTCCAGTTCTCCCTTGTCTACCTATTCCCATTCTTCACTCCATTTAACCTTCCCTGGTCCTTTTTTTTTTTGCTACTGTGTTCTAGCTTCCCTCCCATGAATGTCCCCCTCCCACTTCATACTCCTGCTTACCAGTTTTATAGCCCCGTTGGTATTGCAAATGAAACATTATGTATATACATATATAAATATGTAGAGAAAGAGATGATAGATAGATAGATAGATAGATAGATAGATAGATAGATAGATGATAGAGTTAAACCTAAAATACACAAATGAGAGAATGTAATACTGGCCTTTCTGTGTCTGGGTTACTTCACTCAGGATGGTGGCTTCCAACTCCATCTCTTGAAGTTGTTGGCCACTTGGGTTCAAGTCATAGAACATGGGCACATCAAGTTGGTATTGAACAACAAATAACTTCATCAAGACACCACTACATCCCCACTAGAATGCTTAAAATTTAAAAACTTTTTGTAGTCAAATTGAACAGGGTATGGAATTACTGGAATTCTTATACAATAATTCTTATTGGTTAACAGTTAAACCAGTATAAAAAAATAGAAAATTTAATAAGTAGTATCTCCAAATTTTATATATATATATATATATCCCTATAACATGATAATCTTACTATGAAGATAATTTCCAATACAAAGCCTTACACACATGAGTGCGTGCATACACACACACACACACACAAATACACACACACACAAATCCTTGCATATATGCATATATACATATATATCAAAAACATACAAAAGGATTTTTTATAGCAACATTATTCATGAGTCCAGAACTGGAAGCAAATCCACCAACAGTGAAATGGTTAAATAAATTGTGGACTCGAGAAGCAACATAAAAGAGCACTGACACAGAATGAAAAATGGCTACTCATGTGGCATGGATGGATTTTTCAGGCCATAAGAAAGCATCCATGGCTGGGCGTGGTGGCGCACGCCTTTAATCCCAGCACTCGGGAGGCAGAGTTGGGCGGATCGCTGTGAGTTCGAGGCCAGCCTGGTCTACAAAGTGAGTCCAGAACAGCCAAGGCTACAAAGAGACCCTGACTCGAAAAACCAAAAAAAAAAAAAAAAAAAAAAAAAAAAAGAAAGCATCCATGAAAAGCACATACACTTTATTGCATTACATGAATTTCAAATCAGACCAAACTCTACTGAAGAAACAACAGGAAAGAAACTGAGCATCGCATTGGGCTATCAAGCTTCTCTCCTGAAGCTCCTGAAATTTTCTATTTCTTGGTGTGGAAATGGGACACGCACTACTCTTGTTATTCACATCCTATGTGTGTTTACTAAAATTATATTTAAATAAAAAGTTACAGAGAGGATAAGCAGTTTTCTGGAAAGATTTGATAACTATAAAACCTTGTATGAGCATCTAGTCTTATTACTTTCAAGTTCAAGGATAAATTAAAAGTGGAATTAGCAATCATTTAGATAAACCTCTCATTGAAAAAGAAAATATTCATGGCTTAAAAGAGCAAACTAAATGTGCCTAGTCTAAACTACTTAAATTTCCAAACACCACTAGAATGTTCCACATCAAAGACTGAAGCAAATTCTAGTAACATGACTGTGGATTAGGAGAACATGCATCAAGGATAGAAACTTGGCTCAGGACAAGGAAAAAAGAAAAGGAAGGAATAATTTTACTCTCTGTACCAAATGTAAAAGAATAAAAAGTTCATATAGAATGTTATGAAATCCAGAATGTTATAAATAATCTTTACTGGGTACTCAGCTGACTCAAATTATGGCTCTGGCTAAACTTTAACAAAAGATGAAGTCTGACTTTATTTTTCATCATCTTTTCCTTAAAAATCCTTCTAAAGTGATCTTTTTTAGTCATTTATTCATTTCTCTTTCACAACTACTTAGTGGAAACTATTACAGATAAAGACATTGTGCTAACAGGTATTTCAGTGATAAACAAGTGGCAACCTTTCTAGTTGCAGTAGTGACATCATCCACACAAATAAACAAGCACTGTAGGCACTCTAAAATCTCTAGGTATGGAAATTAATATAATATGGAATAGCATCGGAATGTTGTAATTTCATGTAGAATGATTGGTACTTTAGGAAATGTTTAGAAAAGGCATGCCTTGGGTGGAGGAAAGCCAGAAGTCCTCCAGGATGAGACTGATCCACTTGCTCCCTTCAGCTCGTGCTGCAGTTAAGGTCTGTGGCAAAGAAATGCTTTCACTGTAAATGACGTGGCTGGGAAAACCCTGGATGTGTTCATTAAAAATTGAAAATGGGCTTGTAAGGATGAGAGCGCTGAGGGTGGGATGGAGACAGGAAAGGGTGGAGGTGAGAGTAATTACAGTGCACTATCCACATGTTTGAAATTGTCATAGAATAAATTCAATAAATTAAAGACAGATGACAAAACAAAAGTGGAGTTTAAGGAGGAAATTTGATCAGAAAGGCAAAACTTTTATCCCCTCTCCTTCTCCTCCTGCTTTTCCTTCTCCTCCCACTTCTCTTCCTCCTCCTCTTCCGTTTCCTCTTCTTCCCCCTCATTTTTATAGGTTATATTTCAAGCTATACACAGCACACAACTGTACCATCAGTTTTTTTTCGTCTTTTCTAATATATTTGTTAATTAAATCTAACGAACAAACAGTGTGAAATATATAAACTAAAATTAAAACATATTAATTAAAATTTAACAAAGCATTTTTCTTAATTTGGATAGTATATTATGCTCTCAAAGATAGACAAAATCTTTCTTACAAGTTTACACTTTCACACTTAAAGTTATGATAAATAATGCAGACATTAATGAGAAAATATTGAAGTGGAGGCAGTCTTAAATAAGTTTGATTTTAATTTTAAAAAATTCTTTGTGGGGATGATGAAAAGAATAATATATCCAAAACAACATAGGAACTTTAAAAAAAAAAGTGTCGAATTTTAGATTTAGGTTTTGATAAATTTCTTCTGCTCTTAAAAGCTCACTGGTAAGTATAAACATTTGAAAACCTTCATAGTATGTATTGGAGTTTATGTCTATACCAAAATGAAATCACTTCAGAAACACATGTTGAACAATGATACGGTGCCTAGAATTCATCAGTTCGGACATTTGAAGATTCGGTAGAGAAGAGGTAGCTAAGCCATAGAAACCAATAGATCACAATCATTATGCTGAAGAGAAGGCAAAGGAGAGCAGAGTAGAGGATCTGTAGCAATTTATAATTCAAGATAACTGGAAGAACACAGTGAGAACACTACATGAAAAATACGTATACATGTATGACGATCCAGTGAGGTGCCCAGTGTGGTGCCCAGGAGGCTGACTTCAGTGGGTTGAAATGTAAATAGAGCATGCCTATGTAGCAGATGTGCAGCTTGTTCTTCATGTGGATCCCCTAACAATTCGAGTGGGGGCTGCCTTTGACTCTGTTGCCTGCCTTTAGATCCCTTTCCCATAGCTGGGCTGCCTTACCTGGCCTCAGTGGGAGAGAATGCACTTAGTACTACTGCGACTTGATGTGCCAGGGTGGGTTGGTAATCATGGGGGAAGGAGGACAGAGGGAAAGTGTGAAGGTTGGGCTGGGAGTAGAGGTAGAAGGGGACTGTGATCAGGTGTAAAGTGATTAAATTAATAGTAAAAAAATATATATATAAAAGAAAGGGAACGAGACAGCACAATGGTTAGTTGTGAGTGAGGATGAAAAAATAATGGGTTGGCCTAAAAAGGAAAAAAAAGTATGAAATTCTCATGTTGAAGGAGGCAAAATGACCCCGTGAGAATTAAACAGTAAGCTCAATGGATGGCACTGAGTTGAGATTTGAGATCACATGCCCACAAAATTATCATAATTTTAGGCATACTAAGATATTCTATGAACAGCCTTGTTCTCGGTTTTAATGATGTAATTTTAAAATTAGCTGTGTTTTAAAATGCATTGTGGCCTGAAGAAAGCAAAGAAAAAGAACAGAGTCATCAAAATTACAATATACAAAATGTGGATATGCAAGTTTTCAAAGTGGTGGAAATCAGAACTTACTGGTGTTTGGAAACAGTTTGTTCATTCTTCCCTTATTTCTAATCCTTGATTTGGATTCTACCTCATGGTAAGGGAACATGCTAGAAGACAGGAGTGTGGTGGCTGCTGGAAGGACCTATGCCTCTTAAGTTTCACCTTTTCACTTTGTATGAGGCTCCTGTCATCACAAAAGTAGCAGTTACATTCCAGCAAACTATTAGTATGGTATAATGAATATCTCTAGTTTAGATTTTCAGGACTACATTGATACTTGCACGAACAGCTCTAAATATGTCCAGTTTCTTCTGTGTTTATCCTGTTGCATAATGTTGTTTGGCTACTAGATCTGGGACTCCTGGAGCAATACCAGCATGGGTCCAAAGATAGGTGCCAGTTTCAATGCAGGAACTCTGTAATTTCAATACCTGCATATCTTTAGTAGACTGATTTGCCACACCGTGTTTATTATCTTAGCTATTCTTCCTATTCAGTCCTCCTAAGTCATGGTGAGCATCAAAGTTTTTTAACCAATTTGCCTCTGATAGCATCATCTTTTTGTAAACATAGGTTGTCTTTTACATACCAATAGCATAGCCATTAGCTCTCCCAAAAAGAAGAGGTGGCCTCCAGTTCACCACTCACAGGTTTCATGCAAAAACCTATTTAACAATAGATGCAGGTTACTTTTCCCTTGATTGACAAATGATCTTAATGGCAGCTCCTACCTCTGATAGAGAGACTCTATTTTCCTACCCTCTCTCCCTACCTATGTTTCTGAATTTTCCTTGGGTACGGGAAGGTCATCATCACAGATCATGCCATGTATTTTACCTTCAGAGCTCTTCTCCAGTTGCCTCACACTCCTATGTGCTTCCTCAGCATCTTTTCGACACCTTTCCGGTTCTCCTTGATCTACCCCTTCAACTAACTCTTCAGGCAAGTGTCAACTGCTCTTACTCTGTGGTTCTCTCTCTCTCCCTCTCCCTCTCCTCCCTCCCTCCCACTCTCTTTTGTTTGTTTATCGAGACAGGGTTTCTCTGTGTAGCCTTGGCTATCCAGGAATCACTCTGGAGATCAGGCTGGCCTTGAACTCACAGAGATCTACCCGCCTCTGCCTCCTGAGTGCTGGGCTTCCTCTCTCACCAGCCCCTGCATTACATGCCATTCAGTTTGCCCTTTTGGAAGGAGGGACTCACTGCAGAGCCCCAGCAAGTACTTAGTGACCGGGTAAAGTGAACACTTCAAAGTTTCCCCCGTTCTGGAGCTGTAAAGGGTACTGCTCAACTCCAAACTCATCCCCACCTTTCTACAAGAGCCTCCTGGCTGAGCCAACCTTCTCTCTCACACAGGTCAAGGTGGCCAAGTCATCCATTTCTATGAAGCAGATGGGTTTAATTAGTAGATGCTGCTCAGGATGTACAAAGTTCTGTGGTAAAGCCTTGTTTTCTGGCTGGCCACCTCCTAGGCCTGGTCCAATCAATTGGCCTTGAGTTCAAGCCACTCCACAAGATGCAAGATGTACTGGATAGAGATGTAGACACTCACTGCCCTGATCCTTCCCTGAGCTGAGGCAGCAGCAAGGGCCAAGGCTGCTGAAACCACACATCAGCGTTGAGAAGCAGGTGCTTAGTAGCACTGGGCTACACAACCAGTCTGCTCATAGAGAGGCCGTCTTCTCTCACCATCAGAGTGGAGGAATGGCTAGGCCCATAAGGTTATCCCTAACCAACCGCTTCCCCTTTATCAAGCACTTTAGTATCACAAATATTCCATCTAACTTTGATGGATTTTCCTAAGAAACTAGAATATCTTTCTGAACTTAAGGTTCCTCTGAATGGTCCTTATCAAAGTTGTAATACAGGCATGCATTTTCTACAGCCCTGGCTGGAGCACTCTTCAGTTCCGGCAGGAAGCCCGGTCCTTTCAGCCAGGCAAAGCATCCATCACCACACAAATCAACGCTGGTGGTTGGTGCAGCAAATTGTCTGTAGTTTTCAGTTTCTAGTCTTCTGTGTGTTCACAAGAATCCAAAGCTAGGGGAATCTAGCACATGTTCATACAAGACTTATTCCATCTTGATTTAGACTTCAGTATTTTCTTTTGCATCTGGGAAGTGGCTGAAAGCATCCCTAAGTACAGAGACCAAAACAAGCATAGTGCCTATAAGAGAAGAGGAGTGTGGTTTCCATGGTAGCAGCTCTACAGCTACAGATGTTTTTAAAGTCATTTTCCTCTCTAACATGAACCAGATATTTGAATCTATCATAAGCTATTGAATTTAAGTTTTAAGAGTTAAATCCACTGTGGGAAAGTCTTTGTTTTAGTTAGACTGGTGTCTTCTCAGGAGATCCCACAATTCCTCAAGTCCGTAGCAATTTCTCTACAGGATCCATGATGCAATTTTATTAGACCACACAGATGGTGGTACTGCTTTTCTTTTATCTTCTTATTTTGATTTCTCTCTTATGTAAACAATTAAGTGGCTGAAAAAATCATGCCTCCATGAATACTGCTTAGGCAGAAGTTGAAGGATTGTTTTGTTCTTCTTTAGAAGTACTTAGATGCAACAGAAATCATTAGAGAGGTATATTGAACGCTATGATGAAATGGTATATTTCATTCTCTATAATTTTTATCTTGTGTGATTACTCAGGATAAGAATCTGTTGCACAATACTCTAATGTCTGAGCTTCCTGGGTCTATTTGATCATTTTGTCATATCTTTTTCAAATGTAAAAATTATGAAATTATTTTATTGTTCCTTTTAATACCATAAAGTAGGATAGGATGTTTTGTTAATCCCTCTTACTAATCGACATAGATGCTATTCATAGCAGTTTTTATAGCTTTTCAAAAGAGTGACATTGAGGAGGCATTAGCATTTCCTTTCATAATAATATAATAACATAACAATACCCAAGACTTCATAAATCACATAGCACTTTAAAAAAGAAAATTAGTTTCAAATATGATAATTTAGGACATTTGTATAGTTTTCATTCATTCCATTATCACTGCATTTTCTGTTCAACTAGAAGAAAGAGAATTTGAGCTGCTAGTGACTTTCTGAATCAGCCCTGCATCCCTGGGAAGAGGTCCCCAAGGGCTTTTACCATAGGCTTCCTTGGACTGCCTGGGATATTTGCTCCACTCAAGTACTGTCAGCTGTCAGGCTGCTTGTGGCACATGGCTTTTCAAAATCAATTGATTTTTGAGCAGTCGAACTGCTAGTTGAAAAAAATAGTAGATGAGCTATATACTGGCTAGATTTTATTGCATTTATAACACATATTGTCTTTATTCTAGAAAGTACTCAACAAGCCAATTTTGTCTAACTGTTTTGTTGGCAACTCTATAAAATGATAGATGGTCTTTTTCTACAGTGTACTGAGGATAGGACTGGCAACAAACTCAACATGCTAACATGCAAACTTTGAGAAGGTTATTTCTTAATTCAAAAACCATATATACTGACTTCTAATTTTTCTGTTGGTCAGTGCACATGAAAAGGCAGGAAATTCCCTAATATTGTGCAACCAATCTATTGGTAACACATTCTCATGATTTCTGCCAGCTGGCACCCCAAACGAGATTCACTCACAGTGGTAGCAAAAGTTTAATGAAGCTAGTGTAGACGAATGAAAACAAAAACGTGTTCTTTGGGATTGAAAGTAAAAATTGATAAACCCTTGCTATTGACTAATTCTGAAGATAAAATGGAGCCCATAAAGGGAAGCTGTGTCTTCAAGAAATTCTAACATGCTCTAGAAAACATGACAAATGCAATACTAGCCCAAGAGACTAGTTAGAAAGGCTATTATTTTGAGAAATAGGATATTTGATGGATCAACAAACCTTCCCTCATAACGTTTATGAGTCTTAAGACATAAATTGTGGAGGTACTTAGAGTAGAATAATCTTTTTCCTAGAGCCAATGTTTGCCCATAAATCTTCATTAGTATGGAATGAGACTTTCCATAAGTAGTGTTAAGACTCTAAAAATATTGCTAGCTCAAAACTGTAAAAAAAACAAACAAACAAATTGAATTATCAATAACTGTTTACTAACAGGTATGATACTATAGCAAATATTTATCACTACTGAAACTACAATAGTTAGATGTCAACAATGCCTAATATAAAAGAGAATTTTAACATATTTTATTTAGCAGTCATATCCTTGAGAGTTTTAGATTCCGTGAAGACCTTTAATTGGCACAGCCAAGCCTAAGTATTCATGTAATTTTTAAAATAAACTTTTTGTTAATTCTTTGAGAATTTTATATAATGTATTTTATATTCATCTCCAGTTCTTCAATTTAACTCCTCCCTTTCACCCCTACATCCCTAACCCACCAAACTTACATCCTCTTCTTTTTTTTTAATGTAATAGTCCACTGACTAAAATTTAGACTTCCCATGTAGCTGTGGATGTGAACCATCAGCCACAACCATCAACCGTTAAAGAAAATTGTCTCTCCCTTTCTCAGAAGCCATCAACTCTCCCTAGCTCCTCAGTTAGGATGGGGACTCATGACCACCTGCTTCATGCTAGAATGTTGAATGTGTTGATCTTGTGTGGGTTTTCTTTTTTCAGATACCCACAGCAACTATGAGTTCATAATTACAAAGGAAGGTCCTATAAAGTTCAGAAGACACTGCTTCTGTCTGGCTATCCATGACCTCTGACTCCTACAGTCTTTCTGAAGCTCATTCTTCTGCAATGGTTTCTGAGCCTTGGGTGTAAATGTCCCATTGGGAGCTGAGCATTCCAGGGTCATTTATCCTCTGTAACTCGAATAGTTGTGAGTTTCTACATTTACCAACATCCACTGCATAAAGAAACTTCTCCAATCAGATCCAAAAGCTTTATTAAATTTCAAATTGAGACATAAATATTTAGAGTCAGTTTTATATCATGTTCGTTTAGGAAGAGAGGGGCAGTAAGTTCACTCTTGACACCTGTGATATGACCAGCCTTGGCTGTTAGTCAGACTTGCAGTACCAGGTATGTGTTTCTTCCTATAGAGAGGACTATACATCCAATGAAAAGGCGTATAGTCACTCTTATTGCTGACACTATTGCGTTCATGGGCCTATCTTGCCATGTCATTCACTACGAAAGATTCAAAGTGGTGAGATTCTTGATGACTTCTGTGGCCATGGCAGTGTGTGTAGCATCTCCCAGAACCATGACTGATATAGTCCACAGGAAGGAAACATCCTGGTCAGTGCTAACCAAAAGTGGGAAAAGCCTTTTCCTACATTTTATTATCATTGTTTGTAGTGTCTTCATCAATAGGGTCCTACAATAAAGTTCTAATGGGAAATCTAAGAGCATGGCCTATAATGGTTAAAAGAGTCTCTGGGACATCCTTAACCAACAACAGGAGAGGAGCTATCCTACATCTAGCATTGGACGCTATTTGGCAACATATGTCTTCAGGGAGGAACAAAATCCCCTGAGTGGAATAACTCTGCTTAAATTAATTCATAGCATGTATAGTGTGTGTGTGTGTGTGTGTGTGTGTGTGTGTGTGTGTGTGTGTGTGTGTGTATACATATGAGACTTATTAGGAGATTTCCATAGGGCTTTCAAAACACCCTTATTGTCACTTTTCTCTGCCACTTTCATCTCCTCTGCCCTACTCTCCCAGCCCTCTCGCCATTTAACCGTCCCTCTCTGTTAGTCACTTTTCCCCTTTCATGTCACCTGTGTTCAACTATACTCACTCCCTGAAGATCTTTTTTTACCTTCCCCACTTATGGTGGCTTACCGTTTTTCTCGAATTTACAAGGGTTCCACTTTAAACACATAAATCTAAGGATTTAACACTAAGATTCACCTATGACTGAGAACATATGGTGTTTGTCTCTTTTCTTTTTCTTTTTCTTTTTTGGATTTGGGTTACTTCAGTAAGCATAGTGTTTTCCAGATCTATCCATTCATCTGACTTTCTATAATTTAATTTTTCTTTAAGGCTGACTGAAATTCCATCGTATACATGTACCACATTTTCATTATCAATCATCAGTTAATGTCCATCAAGTTTGCTTCTGTGTCCTAGCTTTCGTGACTAGAGAAGCTATATACATGGATGAGGAGGTGTCTTCGCAGTAGGAGATGGCCCTTTGGGTATATATCTAGGAATGCTATGGCTGGGTCCCCTGGCAGATCTATGTCTTATCTGGGTGGAGGAAGGGACATCCATACTGATTTCCACAGTGGCTGCACTACATTGAACTCCCAACAGTGTCTCATTACTTACAATACCTTCACTATTTCATGTCTTTTGTTTTCTTAATTTCAGTCATTCAGAATAGGTTAAGATGAAACTGCAAAGTAATTTTAATTAGCATTTCCTTGATAGTTAAGGATGATGAACACTTTTTAAAGTATTTCATAGCTATTTCTATTTCTTCTAAGAACTCTCTACTCAGTAACAGAGCTCTTCTTTTTTAATTTGTTTTTTTCACTCAGTGTTTAGTGTTTTTTGTTTTTTGTTTTGTTTTGTTTTGTTTGTTTTGTTTTGTTTTGTTTTTTTAGTTCTTTGTATATTCTGCACACTAGTACTTTGTCAGATATATTGCTAGGAAAACATGTTTTCTCGTTTTGTAAGCTGCCTCTTCAGTTGAATAACAGTTCCCTTTGCAGTATAGAAGCTTTTAGTTTCATAAAGTCCCACTTATGGGTCACTGTTTTTATTTCCTTGGTGACCAGAGTCCTATTAGGGAAGTTCTTTCCTGAGACTACATGCTGAAGCGTACTTCCCATCCTTTTTTCTTTCAGGAGTTTCAGAGTTTCTGTTTCATTGCTGACATGTTTTATTCATTGGAATTGATTTGGGTACAGGGTGAGAGAGTAAGATTACGTTTCCTTCTCCTACATGTATATCCAGTTTCCCCAACACCATTTACTAAAGATGCTGTCTTTTCTCCAATGTATACTTTGGCATCTTTATTAACACTCAGGTAGTTCCTGGTAAGTGGAGTTATCCCTGGATCTTTGATTCCATCTACTTTTGTGCCAGTATTATGCTGTTTTTACTATTATTTCTCTGTAGTAGGGCCTTAAATAAAGTTTCGTCATGCCTCTGGCAGTTTTTAGTGTTCAACTTTTTTCTTTTCTTTATTTTTTCAAAATACGTATTTATTTGTATGAGTGCCCTATCTGCATGTACACCTGCAGGCCAGAAGAGGGCGTCAGGTCACATTATAGATGGTTATGAGCCACCATGTGGTTGCTGGGATTGAACTCAGAACCTCTGGATGAGCAAGACAGTGTTCTTAACCACTGAGCCATCTCTCCAGCTCTCTTTTCTTTTCTTTTTTTTCTTCTCTTTTCTTTCTTTCTCTTTCTTCTTTCCTTTCTTTTTTAGTTGTTGTTGTTTTGTTTTGTTTCTTTTTTTGTTTTGTTTTTTGGTGATACAGAGTCAGAGTCTTTTGTACTTCCATATACATTTTAAGATTGAGTTTTTAATTTTTGTGAGTAATATATTAGAATTGGAGGGGGTATTGCATTTAATCTACAGATAGCTTTTGGTAGCGTAGCTATTTTCACAGTAACCCTACCAAACTATGATCATGGAAGGTCTTCTCATTTGTTATCAGCCTTAATTTCTTTCTTTAGTGTCGTAACATTTTAATTGTGCAAGCCTTTTTTTCCCTTGGTCAGAGGAATTCCAAGGTTTTTTTTTTTTAAGGCTTTTATAAATTGTATACTTTTCCTATTTTTTTCTTGGTATATTTGTCATTTGTATATAAAAGATTACTGATTTGTGTGTTAATTTTGTACTTGTTACTTTATTGATTATGTTTAGCAGGTTAGAAAATTTCTGCTGGTAGCATTAACATTTTTATGCATACAATCATATCATCTTCAAATAATTATACTTTGACTTCTTTTCATATTTTTATCTCCTCTATTTCTAGTCTTGTTCTAGCTAAGACTTGAAGTGTTGTATTGAACATGAATAGAGAGAGTACACAATCTTGTCTTGTTCCTGGTTTTATTTGAAATTCTTTACATATGGCAAATGATTCTGCTAAATATTTCAAAAATAAATACTCAGCAACCGCAAAAACAAATAATATGCACATTAAGTAACACTAAATGCACTGAGCACAATATATATATGTATGTGTGTGTGTGTATATATATATATATATATATATATATATATATATATATATATATATATATATATGAAGCCATGAATTTAAGAAGGAAAGAGGCATATGGAAGGCGTTTAAAAAGGAACAAGAAAGGACAAATAGTTATATTTTAGTAAAATAATAGTAAACTAATTTTTACTTCTCTCTAGTGCTTAGATAATAAGAAATCCAAATTGAAACCATATGACCAATTTTATGAAAGTATAAAATTTTTTTTCAGAGGCATTCCTTTTTACAAGAAAAGAAGAAAACAGGAAAAAAATGTTTGGTTCTCTATCTAAAATAGTTCTCTGACTTAAACTACAGAGTGAAGCATTATAACGTCTAATTGTTCTATTTTCGGTCATTACCTCCATGCCCAGTCTACTGACAACAATGTTGCTTCATTAGGTTTCTTGAAGAAATGGCCCTGTCACTCTCGAATACCAATCACAGGGAAAAGGAAAGACCTTGTCATCCTCGCTCCAAATCCTGACCCATCTCTGCCTTCAACTGTTCATGAAGAGAAAAATCTTCTATATAAGTTACAACAAGTGTGGTATTATATTTTAGTCACATGAAAAAAGGTATTGTTTTACATTTCTTTGCAAATTTGAGCAAGAGTTTCTGCTGAACACTTTCTATCCACAGGATGAAATGCAAGTGGAAAGAACTGTCCTAGTTTCCGGCATCATGAGTAGAGTCACCTGCACTCAAACTGCTCCACAATCAAGTGCACCCGCTGTCCATTTGCACCCCTAATTCAAACAGCATAAGTCTTGGTGAAATTTAGTTCTCAATGTCACGCATGTCCATGATGCTAATCCTCTTGCCCTAGTGTCTTGGGCTCACCTTAAGATCAAGCCTGCTTTCCAGGCTCTCTGCTTTGCTGCCTGAGCGGAGGCTAGAAACATTCTCAATGAGATCTTGGTTTGTTTCCTCTCTAACATATTCTTCAACACTATTACTCAACTTGATTTCTCTATCCTTCTGATCTCATTATTCATGCAACCCACTGAGATGTCCTCCCCAACCTAGCTGCCATTCATTTTCTCACCCACTACTCCTTTATTTCTGAACCTTCACCCTCTGGACTCTTTTACAGTCATAGCTGACAGATCTCTCTATGTTGAAGTTACTCATCTTCTAACTCTGTTTACTGATTTTTCTATTTTGTCTTCAACATTATCACAAAGTAATCTAAAAGTATAAATGTTGCATGTTTTGTGTTTTGATATATGTTGATTAAGTCATGCTAATTGAGTTTTTATTATTTTTTACTTTTTTTACATATTTATATTATTGCACATATATTTAATAAACTACATACAGCAAGAAGAACCAAAAAACGATCAGGAATTATATAAATGTTACATTCTTAGTGTTTTGGCTATTTGTGTTTGGCGGCCTTGAAGAAAACATCTTTCTTGGTGCATCTAAAATTCTGAATAAGAAGGTCAAGAACTCAAACTGCCGAACAAGCAGGTAACTTATATTGCTAATCCTACTACGTAGGAATCGCTGAGACTGGCTGAGACATGAATGTCTATACATAGACAATGCTTCTTGTTGGAAACAGAATCCTTGTGATTTATTATTAGATTACATTCTTCATATGGCATGAATAAGGATATACAGATGTCTTTCTTCTGCTCATACAAAGAGCAGAAAACCAGCCTTAACTTTTCTGTCCATCACGCACAACTCATACATTTTTACTTTTAGGACTGTATAAAGCTAATTTAGTTTTAAAATAGTCCTTTACTGATAATTTTTATTGGTGTTTTGTGTTTGATAAATCCTACAGAGTTCTACAAATTGGATACTGTTTTCCTGACTAGTGATGAGAAAAATAAAACATAAAAATTAAACATTGGGCTTTCTGAGTTCAGGGGTATGCTTTGTCCATTCTAAGAACTGTTTGTATATCAGAGAAATGACTTTGGCAGAATCACCAGGGCATGTTCTAGAAATTCTGATTCTAAAGTTGTAGGAGCCACTAGAACAACGGCGTAACTGAGCCAGCACTGGTAACCACCTCATTCTTCTAACATGAAGCACCCCACCCTTGAAATTAATCCAAAATCATTGTTAAATGTAATAACACAGCTTTTTTACTAATAACACCTCAACAGATCCATGAGGTCCACTCAGCTCAGGGCATTCCACATACCAAGTATATGAAAGATGTATTAAAGTATATGTTGTCCTCAACATTTCTCCTTCTCTGTCTTCTTCCCAGGATCTCAAATTGGCAGTTTAAAGTCAGTAAACCATTCCATTTACATGTATAAGGAGGAAGCTTTTATCTCTGTAGGCCTAGCACTCTTTCTTAAGGATCAAAGGTTTGGCCATGAGGTTACAGTCTATGAGCACCTTCATGATGGCAGGAAAAAAAGGAACAGCCATGTACTAAATGTTCTTCCGTAATGACTGACAAGGAAAAGAAACCTACATGATTGTATCGCTCATACAAAGATATCAAATTTTCACCTAAACAGTCTACATAATTTTTTTCTACAAAAAATATTAACATGAATATTTTCATGATGTTATATCACTGTACCACAACTAAATAGAAGATTAAAAATCATCATTTTCTTTCACACTTCATGAGTACTTTGTAGCTCCAAGCCAAGTGATCCTTTCAAAGATACAATCTAAGATATATAGAATAATTAAAATTTAGGTATAGAGAGATAGCTCACAAGGTTAAGACCAGTTGTCACTCTTGTCAATCACCTGGGTTCAGCTCCTAGAACCCACATCATGGCTCACAACCATTTATATCTCCAGTTCCAGGGGACACAACGCTGGCTTCTGACCTCTCTAAACAAGGCATGCATAGAGTGTACACACATCCATGCAGACAAAACACTCACTCACATAAAATTAAAAATCATGTTGTTGCTTATATGATTTATATCAAATGTATCATTGAAATTTGCCAAAGATTTTAGGATAGTGAGTAAATCTTTTGTCACCTGAATTTAAAAACAAAGGCAAAGCATCTCTGTCTATTTTTTTACCAAGCATGGTAGTGATCATATCTTTCCCGTAGTTACACAATAGTTATAAGTGAGGTATGAGAATATCTCATGACTCAGTTAAGGGTTTGCTGGAAAGTAGACAGATAAAGCCCAGACTGTACGACTGAAGGTTTGTTCATGATGCTGAAATTAATGTTTCTATAATGCTCGCACACTGTTAGAGTACTTTTACTCAATGCCATCTATCAATTGTAGTTTTCTTGTAAGTAAATAAAATACTTTACATTTTTACCTTAAAAGAAACACACACACACACACATACACACACACACACACACACACACTGTTACATCTGACTATGTTTTCATATAAGGTATAAAGGAGATGGTTTTATTTACTTTTTATTTTTTAATATATTTTATTAATTTATTCATATTACATCTCAATTGTTATCCCACCACTTGTATCCTCCCATTCCTCCCTCCCTCCCATTTTCCTCTTACTCCCTTCCCCTATTACTGTGACTGAAGGGGACTTCCTCCCCCTGTATATGCTCATAGGGTATCAAGTCTCTTCTTGGTAGCCTGCTATCCTTCCTCTGAGTGTCACCAGGTCTCCCCATCCAGGGGACATGGTCAAATATGGGGCACCAGAGTTCATGGCACTAGCTAAGGACAATACATGCAGTAAACTTCGAACCCCTACCCAGATCTACCCAATGGACAGGACATTCTTCACAGTTGAAAGGAGAGGGTTCTAAAAGACAGTTTTTCAAGAATTAAAGGGCTCATCATAGATGACTCTGGAATAAGTCCAAAGAGGGAAGAAAAGACTGACTGCCTCTAAGAGGGCAGCCTAGGAGAGCTTTATGCCAGGAAAGCAGTTTTAAGCAGCAGGAAATGAGTCAGGATACATTCACATCACTGAATCAGGAGGGGCAGACAGACAGGATGCTAGAAAAATGTACATAGCTTTTAAAAATGCTTATTAAAAATGACATTTTCCCAGGATGAACTTCTGTTTCCCTGGTTTATTCATCCACCCAATTGTTCATCTGTAAATCACTAGACCAGGGTGATTTCTATTAGGTAAGGTGTATCTAATCTCTATATTGTTGTATTTCTTTTAAAGAAAATAGTATGTTTTAAATTCTAATTCATTGTCAGAGTTTTTTTCCTTTTGTAAATCCAAGGAATAGGTTAAGGAGAAGATTCCAGGATTTAATGGTGCATAAAGGAAGCTATCAGGCACAAACCCGGTGAACAAAAGATAGACTAGATGGTTGGCTTATGCCTTGGAGAGTCAAGAAACATGGTAGTGTTTCTAATTTATTTTACTTGGACTCTATGTCTTCTCAAGTGATTCTGAATAACTTAGTAGAAACATTTTATAACATTTGTCTCTTAAAAAGTCAGCACAATATTTCTAAACATATTTTGGCAGTTGGTCAATTATTTTTTGCATCATAAAAGTGTATTCAGTGGCTTGCTTAAGGTTTCATTACAAACAAGTAGAGTCAAGTTCTTGTTTGCTTAAATACTATTTCTCAACACCACAAACATTTTCCTACTAAAAGAATTACATTTATTGGATCTTATCTGTGGTCTTTTCTCTTATCTGTTGTCTTTTCTCAGCTACAGGCCACAGATACATATCCACTCTTGGTGTTGAGAAGATGGGGACAGGGATTACAGCATGGCTTCCTAATACATTAGACAAGAGCTTCTAAAGATGCAAAAATCCACTGAGGTAACTTCTAATCAAGTAGGCCTTTGCAAACCAGATACGTACTCTAACACAACAGAAGAGGGACCTGGAGAGTGAATTTCTGTGAGTTTTTATGTGTTTGGAGTGTGTTAAACTTCATTCTTCTTTAGTGTTTCTTTATAGCTTTATCTCTCAATAGTAGTAATTCAAGTCATATAAGCATTTAGGATACAGATGGTAGATATAGATAGATGTCATATACGTCGGTAGATAGATCAATAGATAGATAGATAGTAGATAGATGGATGGCTAGATGGATGATATATATGCTTTAGTTCTGAGACTTATACATAGCAAATTTTTCTACTTATTCAATTGTCCTCAAATTTCATTATCATTCATCTACCTTTATAATGTCTTTAATGTCACACATACATAATGTACTTTGATCATATTCAGCCCCTTTACTGTTTTCCCCTCCAATTCACCAAGATTGCCATGTTCTTCTCAGTGAGTTCCCTTCCAGCATTGCATCATTTTTATGGCCCACTGTATTTAATTAGAGTTGTTTACATGATTGTGGGATTATTAGTGAAGCATGGGCAACTTCTCAGTTGCTACACCACTGTAGCTCCTATGTTCTTTCCATCTTAAATAAAGGCCAGATGTTTTTATTTAGCATGTGAGGGAAAAAAAGAAAACAACAACAACAACAACAACAAAAAAGGTAACAGAGTGTTGCAGAGGTCAAACTGAGTCCTGCATTTAGACAATCTTGAAGATGTTTCTAGAGTTCACATTTAGGACCATGTTCTTAGATAGTATGGTACAAAATGAATTGTAAGTCCTTGTTCCTGGGACACTAGGAGTTTAACAAGGAAGGAAAGAGGTACTCAATATAAAAATAAAAATGCAATGACAAAATGTTATATGGCCATTAGAATGCAGTGGGATTTCACTGCAATCAGAAAGCATGAATGATGATTCTAAGAGATAATGATAACTCTTCTGAGATATAGTGCAAAAAGCTGGGGAAAGCATATGAAAAATTGCTTAAGAGATCATTTCAAAGGAGCGCTCTGAGACAGCAGAATTATTGAAATTTATGGTTGGATCAATGGAAGAAGAAAAATGATTCCTGTGGGCATAGGAGGTGAGCATCACCAAGAACTTGCATGTTAGCAGTGACTGGAAAGACAAACATATTTGCATGTTCCCATGATGAGTTTGGTTTTTTAGACAATAGACTTCATATCTCTTATCTAAAATGCTTAGGGTCAGAGTGTTTCAAAATTCAGGTTGTTATCATGGTCTTATAGTATTTGCGTAATACAGTTAGATATCTCATGAATGAAATCAAAGAATAACCATGAAATTAGTGTGTTTCATATATTTTATACACAGAGCTTTAAAGTAATTATATATAATAATCAAATACATAAACAAATCTGTGCATATTGAGCTATCACATTTTTGGTATCCATTCGTTGCTCTAAGTTTTCAGATTTGTATAGGACTTCAGAGGTTGGAATTTTTAATTACAGATATAAATACAAAACACATGGAGTAAAGCCTGGAACATACATGAATGCTCACATAGAAACCAGAGCTTTGGGAGATTTGAGTTCTTTATAACTAGAGACTGAACAAGCCATCTCCAAGATCTTATTTTAGCCTATTTGATTTATTGTGAACTTTATAACTTCATCCTATGAGAAACTAAATGTCGTTATTTTAGTAAGCTTCTAAACTGTAATCTGAAATTTTTGAGTTGAAAAAGATCAGATTTTAACCTAATCTTAACTATGTATTTCTTCAAAGTTAGAGGAAAAGATGTTTGGTTTCAAGCTATCACTCATTGTTGGCTCCCAGTGAATCAGGATTAAGTTTCTTATTCAATGTATTTAACTGTTTCTCCAAAATTTTCATTCTCAAATTCTTTTGTTTTTGTTATTGTTGATGTTGCTTCTATGTGGGGCAGGGTTGGGGATTAAATCCAAGTCTTCTCATATGGTATGCAACAGTAAGCCACATCTTTTGCCCAATCTTCCTACATTTGTAACCATTCTCTTTTCCAAAGAAAGAAGAGAAAAAACACTAATGACAACAGTACTTTGCTACCAAAAACATTAATAAATTAAAAAGATGAAATTCTAAATTAACAATGCTAAAATATTAAACTATCCTTAATAAAAACACAAAATGATATGGACACCATGTTACAACATTTATATCCTTAAATAAAGGCTGTTATTTTTTTTACTGTAGTCCAAACAACATAACATGGCTAAGAAATTGGTTCTTGTCCCTAAGTTTTTGTCTGGTTGTTTGGTTGTTGTTGTTGTTGTTCTAAAAATCAGTGATTTCTTGCACACACTTTCTTTCTTGTTTTATCTCACATCTCTCTCTTTGTGAAAAGGTGGCAGTTGCATCATGATTCAATTGTGTGGAAAGAAGCCAGTCTTTGCCAGCACCCACTTGAATGAGCTTAAAAGTTAATCCCACTACAGCCTCTACCTCAGGCGATTCTCAAGATGAAACTATAATGTCAAAGGAGGAAGTTGCTGAAAGACCTTGACTTAGAGACAACCAGCCGAGGCATGCCTGGGTCTCTTGCTCAAAGGAATTATAAAAGAATAAGTGCCCATTATTTAAAGATACTAAGTTTTTTGAGTTATTGATTATATAATACATTAAAAAGTATAAAATACTGAATTGAACTATTCAGTAATGTCTAGTAAAAGCATATCAAAAGTGTACCCCTCTTACTAACTCATCCTTGAGATAATAAGTAGTTCTTGATTGTGATAAATCATTAAAAGCATTTATAATTACCCCACAAATGTTCACAGGAAGTGAAGTAATGCCTGGAGCTTCTTTGTTGTACAGCACTTTTGTCAAAGATTAAAGCCTTCTATCTTGGAAGGAAACTTCTTTAGACATAGAATATAAAAGAAAAGTAAAGCAACAGGATACTTAAGGACAGGATTCTTACACTGATGTAGAAAAAAAAAAGAATGTTCAGGGAGAAAATTATATACTCCATCCTACAGGAAAGCTCCCCTAAGAACAGGAGTCAACAATTCTAAATAGCTTCAGGAAGTTCCTGAAACTGACCAGGCTTACTGGTCTCCCCTCCCAGAACATATAAATAGTAAATACTGCTGTGAATAGCTCTCAGGGAAGACAGATATACAGAAGACTCTCCAACAAACTCAGCCATCTGGAAGAAGCAGAGATGAGTGGAACTACTTAGGAGAAACAAACCAGCTGAGCCGCCTGGAAGAGTCTCCTACCAGCTGTCCTACCCAGGAAGAATATGCTTCAATTTGTTGCACTGCCTGATGGATGGCAGCCATCCTTGTGGCGCCCGCGTCACCGTGGTACCGAGTTGAGGGCGAGGAACTGTGGATTTAACTCATACACACACACACACACACACACACACACACACACACACACACACACACACACACACACACAATAACACAGTGGGTCCTTCGTGCTAAGAGAGCAGCTGCAGCAGCAGCAGCCGCGGCAGAGGTATATTATTCTTCTTCCTCCAGAGTTCCAAAGAGCCTTCTTACAGGCAGAAAAACAGGAATCCTCCTCCCAGGTGAAATCCCTCAAGAGGTGATGACACACAGGAGGAAAAGTCTAAAGGAAGGGAGGGGTGCGTTCTCAGAGCAGTAAACATGACTAGCTAACCAAGGTAAACACAGACATGGAAGCTGCTAGACACAGGACATGAAACAGCAAGACAGACATGCAGCCTAGTCGGGCCTGGTTCCTACAATTCTGGGTTAGGCATTGGTGATACAGATGTCTTTGCATCATTTTTGCTCCTGTAAGTAACCTCTCATCCATATTTCTCTAACCCAATAAAAGCCATTGATTCACCAAATTGGGCTCTGTTGGTATTCATAATTTGGTTTGTCAAACTCCCTATCTTGGGTTAGTAGACATGTGTTCACACTTCCCAAGGAAGTGCCACATCATTAGGGATCTTTGCCACTTGGGCTGCCTTGCCTGCTTCCCATAGGGCCAATCACTTTGATCATCTGCACCTGCTCTGGGAAAATGTAAAGGACAGAATCCTATGCAGTGTGGATGAGCTGCTTCTGCGGGGATTCAGCTTTTAGTTGGAATATAGCTTATGAGAACTCCCATTAGTGTGTTCCTCCAGAAAGCAGGGGCGTGTCAAATGAAAATGGAGGCAGGGGATCAATAGCTACTACAGAAAGACGTTAGAGAAAAGTATCGCTACCAACCCAACAGTGAGAAAATTCTGGATACTCTCTAATCACTTTAATCTCATCTATGAGGTTGTAACTTAAGGCAATTGAGGAACCTGACCTGGAGGAGATATTAACATCTCTCCCTGGAAGACAAGCTGTAGCAAGAGAGGACCTGAGAAGACTGCTCCTTGTTCACCACATTGAAGCACAAGCAGTTGGTCCTTGAGTTCAGCAAATACAGATCCCTCCAGTCACAGCTCCACCAATCACAAATCAGAAATATTTTCTTAAGGATTATGATTCCACGAAATATATTGACCCTTTTTTGTACCATTACTTCCTAACACAGTACAGCAAACAAACTATTTAAATGGCATATACAGCATACTATGTGTGTTTCTGAATTTACTCCCTGGGGGCAGTATACATGCAGTGTCTACCCTCTCTCCTAAGTTCCTAAAGACAAACCAAGACACAATTCTACCAAAGTTTCCATAAGGAGAAAAAGAGATAAACAAGGTTGACTTTGTTTTGTGTTTAACTTGGGCTCTATACCCTATAAGGTAAACGTCTGCCCCATGTGAAACTGTATATTAAATTTTCAACATACCTTCTCTATGTATATACAGTCCTCTTGAGTAAGGGAACCTCCAAGCAGGGAACATGGTCCAGGAGCCAGCATGCCATTTCAGTCTGTCATGACTCTGCCAGTGTTAAAAGAAGCCTTAGTCAGAGTCCTAATGCCCTCTATCATAGAGAACAGTGTACTGATCTTCTTAAATGGTTATTGACTAGATAGGGAAGATGAAATTAGTGAGTTTAAGATCTAACCTATCTCAATAGGCTTGTGAAAAACAATAGTAATTTTTTTCAGCTGGACATTTTTTATTAGCAATATGCATTAAGTGTTTCCCAACTAATATTTCATTGCCAAAGCTGAGAGATGGGAGTTCTTCATGAGACATTTTTAGAAGATAAGGATGCAGTATAAACATCCCAGGATTTAATATTCCCTGAAAGAATTACACATGAAAAGGGAGGGACTCTGGCTGAGGCACATGGTATCAATCCCTCTGTTGTTTTTTGTTTGTTTGTTTGCTTTTTTTTTTTCATTCATCTCATAGTCTTTTGATCACTTGCAATGGAACAGGTAGATAGATGTGTTAGATCCTGAGACTACAACGTTAAATGAAAATAATTCTATTTCATGCCCCAGTATACACTACTACCAATAAACCGTGGGGGTGCAGGATTGCTTGATTTGGATACAAATTATGAAAGAGCCAAGTATAGTTTTGAAGTATCCAGTGCTCATCGTTCAGTGTTACCAACTCTTAGAGCTATCACTTCTGTTGAGGACTCTTTGGCTCAATGTGAGAAATCATTTAAACAAGAATTTTACTGGGGCTTGGGCTTAAGAGAGTACACGGAGAAAGGTCTCAAGAATGGCATTTTTGAAGACAGTTGGAATGGCACTTATGTAGCAAATGGAGTTGGCACATTTTTCCTGCATCTTATTCCTATTCTTTGTTCCAAACGAATGACTTTGTACATGGCTCGGTGCTCTACTGCACCTAGCTGTCTTAAGGAGGTGGAGGACTCACTACCACCACCCACTGCACTAGGTGGCAGGGAAATCCTCCACAAAGGCTTGTGGAACCGCGGCACAATGATGATCACCACAATAGTGGCAGAAGCAGCAGTAATGATGAGGGCCCTGGCAGAGGTAGTTCCTGGGGTGCCCGGAGTGTCAGCAGCCACTGTGGATATTGTGATTGCAGCTGAGGTGGCACTGATTGTCGTGGCAGATGGAAGGATGTGGGCACTGCTTCCCAGCCCATCACAGCAGCACTGTGGCAGGCTTCCCCCCCCCACGACAAATGACGTTACCCAAATTGTGACCCCTGTGTTACTCCACCCTATCCCTTAGACCTGTCATGGAGGGCTAAAATTTCTCCCCAAGATGGAAAAGCTATTCATAACAACAACCTGTCTACAAGACACCAAAGAACAAATATAAATAAAGCTATGTTTGTGGGAAAAGTTGGACTATTCTTATTCTATTTTATGTGCAGGAGATAAAAAATTAGCAAAGAAATCTCTATAAACTGAAATCAGTGTACAGAAGAAAACAGAGATGGCATAGACGGACAGAACTGATGCCTTTTCAGTTGTGTGACTTTTTCAAAGCTCTTAGCTCTTGGGTGAATAAAGAGAATCTACTGGGAAGAATCCAGATAATAAGAAGGTAATAAAATGTTTTAATGTTACTTTAAGAGACGACTGCATTTTTATATTTCAGCTATTTAAAAAAAAACACCAGAGAAATTTCTTTTTATGTGCACTTGTCTAGTCCTTTTGAAGAGAAAACTCTGTTCTATATAGAAGAACGTGAGCGCTGGTACTTGTCTCCTGTGTTCATAATACTTTTGGTGTCCTGTTGTATAGTTCTTTCAGGCATGTTTTAACTGGAGCAGGTTCTGAGTAGATGATAACTATCCTTTGTTAAAACCATTTATTGAAGAATGGATAAAGAAACTGTGGTACATATACACTATGGAATACTACTCAGCTATTAAAAACAAGGAATTCCCAAAATTTGTGGACAAATGGATTGAGCTAGAAATGATCATAATGAGTGAGTTAAGCCAGAAGCAGAAAGATTCAAATGGTATACACTCACTTATATCTGCACATTAGCCCAAGGGACATATCCCACGAAAGCCTTCACTTACCAGGAAACTGAGACAGAGGGGAGGACATTCTAGTGGGACTCTAGATGAGAGAATCATGGGAGAATGGCAAAGTAGAAGGATCCAGAGGGTCCTAGAAGCCTACAAGTAGAACATTATGATAGGCAGATTTGGGCCCAGGGGTCCCGCTCAAACTAAGGCACCAGCCAAGGACAATACAGGCGGTAAACCACAAACCCCTACCCAGATCTAGCCAATGGACAGAACACTCTCCACAGTAGAGTGGAGAGTGGGATATTACTTTCTCACATACTCTGGTGCCTCAACTTTGACCATGTCCCCTGGAGGGGGAGACCTGGTGGCACTCAGAGGAAGGACAGCAGGTTACCAAGAAGAGACTTGATACCCTATGATCATATAGAGGGGGAGGTAATCCCCCTCAGGAACAGTCATAGGGAAGGGGAATAAGGGGGAAATGGGAGGGAGGGAAGAATGGGAGGATACAAGGGATGGGATAACCATTGAGATGTAACAAGAATAAATTATTAAAGTAAAAAATAAAATCAGGCAACCCAGAATAATCATTCAAAAGTCTCCCCAAAAAAAAAAAAAAAAGAAAAGAAAAGAAAAGAAAAGAAAAAAGAAAAAGTTATCAGTGGGACCAGACTCAACTAGCTCCTTTTTGTCTCTGAGTCATAGTATATACCTACCTAACTGAAATGCAAACATTCCTCTCCATATTAGATTTAGCCTAGTTAGCTCCAGAAAATAACGCTGATACCCTATGAGCATATACAGGGGGAGGAGGTCCCCCTCAGTCACAGTCATAGGGGAGGGGAGTAAGGGGAAAATAGGAGGGAGGGAGGAATGAGAAGATACAAAGGATGGGATAACAATTGAGATGTAATATGAATAAATCAAAATAAAATATATTAAAAAGAAATACATAGCTTATACGTTACATAAAATATCAACATTTAATAGATGAAATGTTATTCTTACCAAAAGTGATTTAATGAAACAGTGAGCAGAGCTATCCATTTTTTTATGTAGCTCAGAATCAAAACAAACAGAACAGCCATATATCAAGTTGGGTGCTGGGGAAACACACTGAATTTCAGTATTGGACACTTTAAGACATGTAGAGATATGGGGAATCTCTCTACAACAGGTAGTAAGAAAGAATGCACAGCACTTAACCTGCCACAGCGTAGGTGTGGCAGGACAGAGATATATAAAAAGAGAAAGAGGGAGACGCAGTGGGAATGTGGGCTTGATAATACACTCAGAGGAGAAGCAGTAGAGCTTAGCTGGTCTGGGATCTGCACTGCCACTGGTGCTTCAATAATTGCTTTAATTTCACCCATACAAGAGCACAATTCCATAATGGAAAGGTTTTTGGAAAAGCCCATGCCCAAGTGTGCCACAGGGAAACACAGTCTCCGCCTTTCCCTATCCCATGGAACTCAGAACAACAGTATCACCATAGCATCTCTCACTCAGCATCTACTCAGTTGCTCACTGTGGTCCAGGCAGAATTCTTCTGGAAGCAAGCTCAGTGAAAAGTGTAACTCCAAACGAAGACAGAAAGTGAAGCCGACTTTGTTTTTCAAGTTTAGCAGCTTGAGCTGGCTAGAGATTATCTTATAAAATTTAGGTTTATACTTATTTTGCTCCCTCTACAGTTCTCAGTAATACGCTATAAGTAATATTCCAGGAAGCATCAACAAAAGGAGGCACACTTGCTGAAAGATTTTTACAGAAAATTGGAACATATCTAAGCCAGCAATGTGCAAAAACAACAACATAGAAATACAATGTACGTGTGTGTGTGTGTGTGTGTGTGTGTGTGTGTGTGTGTGTGTGTGTGTGTGAAACCATGCCTCCAGGAGCAGCAGCTCATTCTCTAGTAGTCTGGGCCAACTGTATTGAAATTGATAAAGTGATGGATAACTAATATAGTATAATGTTTTATTTAAATCAAAAACATCTGAGAAAGTACAGAAATAGATAAATTAAGGATAACAATAAAGAATGCACATATATGACATGAATAGGATATAAGTTGTAAATTAGGAAAAACAAGCAAATGGAAACCTTCAAAATGAGGAGTGCAAGGTGTCCAATTAAAAAAAAAACTTCTTGGAAGCATCAATTATAGACTAGCTTAAACAGAGGGGGAGAGTGTAGGACATTGTAACATTAATCATATTAGTAAGTTGTTGTTATGTGCTGTTCATACTCAATGAAAACAAGCTCTAGGAGCAAGGAATATTTTCCTAGATGAGACTCAGGCATCTTGAATCTCATGTGGCCTCTAAGACTGCCCATTGTGGAGCAGAATAGCTCACTGATATTTTTATAAATAAGACGGAGGACAGCCTGGGGTATTAAAAACTGTGTTCCCCGAGGACAGGCAGAGTAGACAATTTCTAATAGGCATCACTCTTGTTTCTATCATGGTATAAAAATGCACTCAGTGGGATTGGGAAGTGGGAAACCTCCCCTAAGACAAAATATATTCTGCCCAAATCTTTCAATTGAAAACTCCTCCTAGCTAACTCAACAGGATTCCTATGGTCATTTATGCTAAATGTTATAAGTGCCCAATTTTATGTTCTGTCACTTAACTACGCTTTGCTATTCTTTTCCTTTTGCTTACTAAACACTTAATGATCTCTCATTTAAAACTGGAAGTACAGTTACTGTGGATTGTTCTCTAGACTGAATTAATATCAAGATGACATTGATGAGTACATACATTTAGATAATAATTTAAAAATTATGAGCGGAACATGAAAGGTTCCTAGAGCAAATTTATAGTACCAGACTTGACAAAGTACAGACTAAAAACTAAAAACTAAAAGAAGACCTACTCAGTGAGTAAGCAGAAACTATTTCCTAAATTGTGGAGCATTATGTGAGCTTCCAGGCACAGAATGCATCTAGAAATGTGACTAGAAAATGGCTTATTTACAAGGAGTTATGACTAAAATTCTAAAAGAACAGAAAAAGAAAAACTTTAAAAAAGAAATAAAGCTACGACAGGGATTGGAAAGACAGGTCAGTCACTAAGATCGCTTCTGGCTAATTCCAAAGCAGACAGGTTTGGTACCCAGAGTCTACATGGTGTCTCACAGGCATCTGTAATCTAGCCCAGATGATTTAATATCATCTTTTAGTCTCCGAAGATACTCTATACATAAATCACACAGCTACACTACAGCCAGAACAACCTTACACATCAAATAAAAATGAACAAATACCTATAAAACATCTACAAGAGTGAAAAGTCAAGAAATTTCTAAAACAAAAAGAATAATAGAAACTTTAAGTGCCAGAAGGTCATAAAATTATATATCTTAGAATCTAAGAAAGTAATTGCCAATCTAAATTATGACATCCAGCAAAATTACTCTTCAGAATGAGCAAGTAAAGACCTTATAATAAAACAATTTATTTTACCATTAAGCCTGAATTGAAGAAAATACTAAGAGGTAGCCTATACACAGAGGAGGAGGAAGAAACACAATCCTGGGAGCACAGTAACAAAATAAGTCTTATTAGAAAAAAATGGCTAGATCTGGGTAGGGGTTTAAGGTTTACCGCCTGTATTGTCCTTGGCTGGTGCCTTAGTTTGAGCGGGACCCCTGAGCCCAAATCTGCCTATCATAATATTCTACTTGTAGGCTTCTAGGACCCTCTGGATCCTTCTACTTTGCCATTCTCCCATGCTTCTCTCATCTAGAGTCTCACTAGAATGTCCTCCCCTCTGTCTCAGTTTCCTGGTAAGTGAAGGCTTTCGTGGGACATGCCCCTTGGACTAATATGCAGATATAAGTGAGTATATACCATTTGAGTCTTTCTGCTTCTGGCTTAACTCACTCATTATGATCATTTCTAGCTCAATCCATTTATCCACAAATTTCGGGAATTCCTTGTTTTTAATAGCTGAATAGTATTCCATAGTGTATATGTACCACAGTTTCTTTATCCATTCTTCTATTGAGGGACACTTAGGCTGTTTCCATGTTCTGGCTATTATGAATAAGGCTGCTATGAACATGGTTAAGCAAATTTTCTTGTTGTGTGCTGGAGCATCTTCTGGGTATATTCCAAGGAGTGGAATAGCTGGGTCTTGAGGAAGCCCTATTCCCATTTTTCTGAGATAGCACCAGATAGATTTCCAAAGTGGTTGTACTAGTTTGCATTCCCACCAGCAATGAAGGAGTGTTCCTCTCTCCCCACATCCTCGCCAGCATGTGGTGTCGCTTGAATTTTTGATCTTAGCCATTCTGATGGGTGTAAGATGGAATCTCAGAGTTGTTTTGATTTGCATTTCCCTGATGATTAAGGAGGTTGAGCATTTCTTTAAGTGTTTCTCAGCCATTTGATATTCCTCTGTTGAGAATTCTCTGTTTAGTTCCAAGCCCCATTTCTCAATTGGGTTATTTGGTTTGGTGGTGTTTAATTTCTTGAGTTCTTTGTATATTTTGGATATTAGACCTTTGTCAGATGTAGGGTTGGAGAAGATCTTTTCCAGTCTGTAGGCTGTCGCTTTCCAATGGACAGAACACTCACCACAGTAGAGTGGAGAGTGGGATATTACTTTCTCACATACTCTGGTGCCTCAACTTTGACCATGTCCCCTGGAGGGGGAGACCTGGTGGTACTCAGAGGAAGGACAGCAGGTTACGAAGAAGAGACTTGATACCCTATGAACATATACAGGGGGAGGTAATCCCCAACAGGAACAGTCATAGGGGAGGGGAATAAGGGGAAAATGGGAGGGAGAGAAGAATGGGAGGATACAAGGGATGGGATAACCACTGAGATGTAACAAGAATAAATTAATAAAGGAGAAAAAAATTAAAAAATAGAAAAAAATGGAGACACAAATAAAAATTTTAAATGAAACAAGAAAAGTCAAAATGGCAGAAATTAATATCTACTTTTCAATAACAACTCTAAATATAAATTATCTTAATTCTCCAAAGAAGAATCAGACTGACTGATCGATAACCAAGGTCCTACTCTTCCCTGTATGCAGGAAAGAAATGTTAACAGCAAAGACGGACTGACAAAAGAAGTTGGTGTCATTGTAAAGAAGCAATGATACAATAACAGTTAAAAAAATACACCGTGACAAATATTAGTCAGCACATAAACAAAATCAAGTGGCTGGAGAAGTTGGTCTTGCTCTTGCTACTATTGCAGAGAATGTGACTTCACTGCTTAAGACTATGTCCAGCAACTCACAATCAAATGCCATTCCACCTCTAGATGATCTAGTTCCCTCTTCTGGACTCTGTAGACACCTGTGATCAGATATTTACGTACATCCCCTATACACACACACACACACACACACACACACACACACACACACACACTTAAAAATAAATCTACTTTTTAAAAAGGACAAGATCATCTTAATAGATGTCATTAACAAAATTAGACATTATGATAAAAGCTGTGAGATCTGAGCCTGGTAGTACAGGCCATGGCTCTAACCTTTTTAGAAAGCTAATATAGGATAGGAAGATGACAGTATGCCTGAGCTACAGAATAGAGTTACAGCTGGCTTGGGCAACGAGGTGAGTGCAACTAAACCAACTAAAAAGTGAAAAGAAGACTAGTTATTCACCTGACGTGCAAGGCACTTGCTAGTAAATACTGTGCCCTAGGCTTGATTTCTACTGGGTGCAGGAACACCAAAACTCTGAAATCAGGTGTAAAATCATCACATGCCACTAATATAAAAGCTAAACATGAACTCGGAGCCAACATTATGTTAAACAGAGGAAACTGACAGCATGCCAGTAATCTTCAGATACTGCGAATGAGTAAGGAGGTACATCTTAGCTACTCTTACTCTATACAGTGTTTGGTGTTTCAACTACAAAAGTAAGGTGAGAGAAGGAAATCAAATGATTAAAAATAAATCAAATTCCCACTTGCATATGGTTAGAGTCTGTACTTAGAGGATTGAAAACACCTTTAGACCTAACAAGTTCTCCAAATGGGATGATACCAAACCCCTACACAAAAATCAATAGCTTCTGAATTGTTAAGTTTTTGTATGTACCAGTAAGGTATCCTTTCAGAAATAAATCAACAAAAGAATCCCATTTACAAGTTTTAAAGACAATAAAATGCCTAGTAATTAACATAATGAAGAAAATAAAAGACCGCTAAAAAGAAAATTATAAAATATTCTAGAAGGGAGACTCTGAAATATATAGCACTATCAAAGTCTGTGTTACACACTGCCACAGAACCCCCACTGCCTCATGGAGGAGTTCTACACTGACAGAATGGTGATTACACATATTGTTCCTCACAATTCCCAGAAGCTACCATGTGTTGTGGAAGCTTTGAATTCTTTAACAAACTCAGTTATGCCATGTAAATATGCCTTTGTTTTAATCCCAGGTGTCGGGTATGGAGATTGCTCTAGTTGGTCCACAGCTGGTAACAGCCTTGTGAGAGGGCACACGATCTTTGTCAGCTGATAACAGCCTCCTGGGAGAGCATGCTGTCTTCATCAGCAGGATACTGCTTTGTGCAGAGATATGTTTTTTTTTCTCACAGCTGGAACACGTCTTATGAGGACTTTGAGAGGGAATAAATACAAGAGCCTAGAGAGAAAGAGGATGGAGGGCTGCCAGAACACTTGGAGGAGGAGATCAAAGGAGGAAGCGAAGTCTACTGCTGTGTTTGCTGTTGCTGGTTGGACATCCTGACAGTGGAGATTGGTATTGCCTCAAAGAACCCGGTGACTTTAAGCAGCAGGAAGTAGCAAAAAAGAACTACATCTCTTCTTACCACTAACCCTCTTTTTTTCCTATCTGGGATGTTGGAAAGGACTGGGGTGGAGAATGAAAAAAGAGACATAAGAGACCAAAATAAAAATAGATTTTAAAAAGCACACCTACAACCGTGGTCTAACCTAAAGGCCATGGCTACCAGCTTGACTTTTTCTGAAAAATTCTAGAGACTCCACAGTGGTGAGTCCATGGCCTATGTCTCCTCAAACATCCCAGAGGCTGGCTGGATTTCACAATTGCCTTGATCCTAGAACTCAACAGAAAAATATCTAGGGAATAGTGACATTGATTATATGTGCCGCGTGCCCTCACACAAGAAAATTGGAATAACCAGGAGTCAAGTCATCTCTCACTAAGGCTGGTAAGGAAGTGGTAAGTAAGACATGCAAGATGACAAAGCTATAGATGAGTGGCAGGACCTTCCTCACGTAGCAGCAGCAGCTCATTGTCTTTACACAGATGTTACAGACACTCTTCTGAATCGATACTGAAAATCTTATAGATGCACAGGAAGAGCAACAGGAAGAGGGAGTCTTACCACTACGCTACTTAATTGTTTGAAGTGTGAGGAAGGTAGGCGTTGTATTGAGCATGGGTGAGGACTAAGTGGTTCTTGCATCATTTTCTGCAGTTGCCCTCACCTGGCCAAATCCACTGAAGTCATTTATAGAAAATCATATTTCTCTCTCTCGAATTGCTGTGCCTTCTGGCATCGAAAAAACAAGGCATCATTGTCCCTGCCTCTTTTGATGTTCAACATCTTTAACCATCAATGAAATGTATCAAAGCTGTGATTCCATCTCACCCCAGTCAAAAACAGATAAGAACAAGAAAATAAAAATGTGCTTACGGGGACTCTGGGAGAAGGAACCTTGCATATCGTTGGTGGAACTATAATAATGTTGCAACTCTGAGACTCAATAAAGAGGCTTCTTGAAAACCTGAAAATAGGACTACCATGCTACCCAATTGCACAATTCCTGGGACATACAATGACAGGAATTAAAGATAGCTTGCTATAGAGATGACTGCACACCCATGATTACCACGGCAGTGTTTACAGTAGACAAGATACAGAGACATCTCAGATGCCTAGAAATTAAAGAATGAGTAAAGAAAATGTGGTACAAATATATAATAAAGCATACGTAATAGAGTAAAAATCATATTATTCACAGGAAAGTAGATGGAACTGGGGAACATTGCATTAAGTAAAAAAAATAAACTAAACATGGAAAGATGATTACCACTTATTTTCCTCTAGTATGAGGAACCTTAAAAAAAAGCTGATAAGAAAATAGGAAGATGATGAGCAGGGCAGCTACATTTCAACACATGATCCCTTGAGGATTTAACACAAACTGTATCTGAACCACAGCAATGGATTTTAGCAAAGCGGTTCTTCATTTCAAATAATATTACAGCCTTGAAGGAAAGAGCAATTATCTGGAATTATTTTCCACTTCATTTATGAATTTGAAAAGCTCCCATAATACCAGCTGTCCACAAAAAATTATTAGTTATTTTATCTTAAATTAAAACACGTGCAAGTTAATTGTTGGTTCCACAAAGATAGCTATGATTACATGTTTACCTATATGTATTTTTGCCAAAAATATTGAAACATTTATTGTAAAGAAAAAGCAGATTTCTTAAAATTAATTCAAATAAAAATAAATTCATGAATGTCATAAGACAAGTTTCCATATGGCATTAAACTAAACTAATTTTCAAGGGTTTTTAAAGATGTATTATTTTAATTAAATTTAACTTAAACTTTCTGGCTCAGAATACTCACTATGCTAATAGAAACATCTGCAGAAAATCTGTTTTTCTACTTATTGCAAGGAAACACAAGATAGTCATGAGGGAAATATTCTGTATGCTATCTATGAGCCATCTCATTGACACAAAAATGAAATTATGCCCATTACAGTGATGTTTAATGATTAAAGTGTCTGAAACAGTTCTCATGAGATTAACTTGAGAGGAAAAGCTGACAGAATTTTAAAACATTACAATTTTTAAGATATATATTTAAACTTTATGAATAAAATCAGCGATCCCCATTTTGTACAAGAAATATCACAAAATATGTGATGTTGCCCAACAGCAGCTTTACTGTTCCAGGGGATCCAGTACTTAAAACCAAGTGTTTCCTAAGAGGATGAGGTGGGGCACGATTAGGTTTCCCTGGAAGACTAGAACTGATAAAATACATATATCACAAAAGTAAATTGATCAAATTGGCTTACACAAGCAGAGGCCAAGCATTCCTATACTGGCCATCTACAGGCAGGGAGAGCATGGCCAACAAGCAGCTGCTCGTCCTATGCTTGGGCTGCAGAACAAAAGGGAGCGACAGCGCAGTGTCCAGTACAGGCTGAAGACCAAGAAGCCGAGAAGCTCTGTGGAGCCTCACTGGTCCAACTATACACTGGAAGACTGAAGAGTGTGGAGCCAGCAGCAAACAGGTGTCAAGCTTATAGATGTGCCCCGTCTTCCCTTTTCCTTTTTCTTTTTCTTTTTCTTCCTTTCTTTTTTTTTTTTTTTTTTGTCCCATCTAGATCTCCATCCTTCAGAATTATGTCAGGCACATTCAGTGTGGGTCTCATCCATGTAGTCTAATCACTTTGCCCCCCACCGACACACACACTATCAGTTGTGCAGGAGAGTTTCAATCTCATGGCTGAGATTCACAATCACAAATGCTGGGGGCTGAAACAGGGGGCTGGCTCCCTAGGACTCCAGTCATGATAGAAGTGCACCGCCGTAGCCAATGGAATTTGTGTTTTGGAAATTAACAGTTTCTGAACTATGTACAAGATTTGACCTAATAAGTGACTCGCTTATATCATGCTGATTGAAAATGTTCCTGAAATTTAAAGCCTGACATTAGTAGGAGGCACAACCTCACAGCAAATTCTCTGACCTGCTAACATTGACAATCTTTCTGCCTCCTCTTCTACCAACATTTCCTGAGCCTAAGGCAGGGGAGTGCTTTGTAGATGTTCACTGGGACTGGTCTCCACAACACTGTGGGTTGGCTGGTTGTGGTATTATTGTGGTTTTCTGTAACCATCTCTTGTCTGTTCCAACGAAGAGTTCCTTTGGTAAGAGATGAGGACAGCACTGGTCTACGGGTATGAGTGAATATTATTGCTTGTTGTTAGGGATTGTTCTGGTTTAGTAAATTACTGGTTGTAGATACTGCCTCAAAGAACCCTGATATCACTAACTAACTACCAAGTAAGATCAGAAGTTTTCCACATAAAAAATCACTATGATCACCCAAAACGTGAGCTGAACAAGGAGAACTCCAACTAAATAGCCAAATTTCGCAGGGAAAAGTCCATTAGGCCTCAAAACCACACAAGGAACTAAAGGCAACAGACTAAAGCTGAGAGTGGAAGACACGGTCGTCCCCAGGGAAGAGCACAATTGGCTGCCAAGTGCAAACAGTCAACCCTGAAAACACCCATATAAGTATCAACAGGTCATATTTAAAAATACAAATACATACATTCATACAGTTTATGATGATGAAAAAAGAGGGCATAAATTTGAAGGAATACATGGATCAGTATATGGGAGTGTTTGGAGAGAGGAAAAGAAAAAGAGAAATGTAATTAAACTACAATCTCAAAAGTAAGCAAAAAATTGTTTAAGACACCACAGTTTTAAAAACAAACAAAATCTTCTGGTTTTATAAACGAGGAAGAACATGGATTTTCTTTTCAAGAAGTTATTTTTATGTGTGTGAATACTTCGTATGAATGTATGTCTGTGCACCACACAACAGCATGACGCCTGTGGAGGCCATAAGACGGAATTTAATTCCTGGGGACTCAAGTTACAGGTAGTTCTGAGTCTCCATGTAGGTGCTGGGAAACAAAACTGGGTCCCTTGGAAGGGCAGCAACTACTCTCAACAGCTGAACCATCTCTAGCTTCATTATTTCTCAAAAATAAAGAGGCATGATATAATGAAAAAGAAGGCTAGGAATATAGCAGGCAGCTGGTAATTTTACTGCCACATAGACGGTGATTTGCTATGTGACTTTTAGGAATTCAAGTAACAGCTCAATGGCTGCCTGGTCCCATATGTACAGCAGATACCCAAACAAGGATACCTGGCAGGCATTATGCATGATGCCTTCTCGTCACCACCCTTTCTTTCTTCATGCCCAATTGATGATAAGGGGGGAATGCCAAGGCTTGTGGTAACTTTAATGCTCTTGGAACAAGTTATCATAAAAATGACACAGTATTTTACAACCCGAATAAATATTAGGTGAAGTAATCTGGGAAAAAAAGACAGGCAGTACTGAGGACACTATGTGATGACCTAAGTTTGAATACTCCAGTGGGAAAATACTTATTGAAATTACTTCTTTTCTAAGATAACAAGCCCCAAATAAGACTGAGGCCAGTGGTGGCTAAAGTGAAAGAAAGCAATTAAGGAAATCAATTAGTTAAGGATCTAGAAAAAGTATGAAACTACGTAATGAGGCCACTCTTCCTAAATCCCACCAGGGAGGAACCACTCTCTGTATTACCTCCAATCCCGTCTTTCTTACAGGAGAAGGTACTACCTAGAAGATGCCCCTTTTTTCAATATAATTTTAATATCTAGCAGTACAATATTCTATGCAAAGATCCTTCTCCAGGTGTGTCCTCTTGAAGGTCTATATAATATAGAGCATCTATATTATATATAATTATATTATATTATATATGATGCATATAGTTCACTTGGATATCTGTGCCCCTATATCCAAGAGCCTAGTTGTTCAGGAGAAGAGATATAAGGAAAAGAGAGACCTCAGATAGCTGCCACCCAAAGCAACTTCATGTAGAAGACAGAATGATTGAACCTAATTTATTACTTTATTAATGGAGGGAGCATTTTTTCATTTAGACAGTTAAACTAGGTAGGCCAGGCTGGCATCAAACTCGCATCAATCCTCCAGTTCTTAACCGGCTAATAATTGGAATTATAGAGAGGTTAGCAACCATATCTAGCTGTTAGCTTGGTTTATAATAATTAGATATATATTTTAGTGATATATGATCTTCCACTTTAAAGAATTGGCACCACCCACAATACTGAGGGATGGCCTCATCAGGGTGGGATTTTGCTTTGTCAGGCTGCCTCACGCAGGCTTTGGCTTTAGCACTTCCCCAGTTGCTTAGATGAAAAAGGGATCATTTGGATCCTCAGGTGACCCACATGCAAGGAATTTTCTGAAGTCAGAGCAATAAAGAAAACTGGAGAAGGTTAGAAATTTACAGAGTTGTCTGAAAGTCACAAAACATTTTCTTGTGTATTATTGCAACTCTCTCCTTAGCAAATAGTCGTAACAATAGATAAAGAGCACACTCTTCACATTTGTAACAAGGGAAAAATTGAAAACATGTTTGTATCTTGATGGACAGCAGAAATAAAGGTTGAATCTTGTCTTAAGTAATCCTTTTCTTAAAGTATGTGATATATTTAAACTTTTTTAAAACTATATAAACCCACAGTGAAGGTTATATATAATCCTATCATGAAATGTTCAATGGTCTTTAAGAGACACAAGCTCTTGGAGCTGGCTTCTGTTTGAACAGTCTCTGACTTATACTTGGAACTGATGTCCAACTGGCTTCTGCCCTAGAAATTCTGTGTTCTTTTATTAAGGAGAGAGAAAAGGAATCTCTAAGAGAAAGGAGATGTTATTTTGAGCCTAGGACTCATCTAACTCTTTTTATAAATGTGAGGTGACTGAAGCTTACAAAAGATAAGCAGTTTGCTCTAGATCACAAAGAGACATGGCACTAGGCTGCAGATCCAGCGCTCACAGCCTCCATGTGCCCAGTAAAGGGGTTTCCACGCAGTCCAGCTGGTGTTTTCTCCTATGTCTATTCAGTTTAGCACTAACTCTGCCCAGTGATATAGATAGACAGACAGACAGACAGACAGACAGACAGACAGATAGATAGATATCTACACATATATGTATATATATATATATATATATATATATATATATATATATATATAAAATCTTCTGGAGTTAACATAAATATTTAGATGTAGATTGTAGGCTTAATATACAAAATATTTCTGTTTCCGCTGCATTCTAAATATGGTTTAAGCTTTCTATTATATCCAAAGTGATCATTTCTGATGACAATAATATTGTGTCATCTGGATGCTCCCAACTTTATTTAAGCTATTTTCTAAAACTGTTTTCATGTTTTCTGTTAGCTAGTGCCATGGTGACAACTTTCGAAAAGGAACTTTCTTTATTCACCTGAATTGTTTGCATGGAGTAAATGTCAAGGGCCAGTTTCTTTCTAATCTTCCCAACATAACACATCGCAGAACATCATACATTGTCATTTCATGGGAGTAAGCATGGGCAATGCTGTTTATTCCTTCACTATTAAGAAGACAAATAGTTTCGTGTCCTTGTCATTCATTCCTAGTTATATTAATTTTGTCCTAACTTTTTACATATTTATTAGGAGATACTTTTTTCACAAACTTGAATGAATTGTTTTTAATTCAGTACATATTTAATTTTTTAGTATTTTATTAATTTATTCATATTACATCTCAATTGTTAGCCCATCTCTTGTATCTTCCCATTCCTCCCTCCCTCCCGCTTTCTCCCTACTCCCCTCCCCTATGTCTGTGACTGAGGGGGACCTCCTCCCCCTATATAGGCTCATAGGGTATCAAGTCTCTTCTTGGTAGCCTGCTATCCTTCCTCTGAGTGCCACCAGGCCTTCCCATAAAGGGGACGTGGTCAAAAATGGAGCACCAGAGTATGTGTGAAGGTCAGTCCCCACTCTCCCCTCAATGGTGGAGAATGTCCTGTCCATCGGCTAGATCTGGGTAGGGATTCGAAGTTTACTACCTGTATTGTCCTTGGTTAGTGCCATAGTTTAAGCAGGACCCCTGGGCCCAGATCTGCCTGTCATAATGTTCTTCTTATAGGTTTCTAGAACCCTCTGGATCCTTCTATTTCCCCATTCTCCCGTGCTTCTCTCACCTAAAGTCCCAATAGGATGTCCCCCCCTCTGACCCACTTTCCTGGTAAGTGAAGACTTTTATGAGACATGCCCCTTGGGCTAGTATGCAGATATAAGTGAGTATATACCATTTGACTCTTTCTGCTTCTGTGTTAATTCACTCATTATGATTATTTCTAGTTCAATCCATTTGTCCACAAATTTTAGGAATTCCTTGTTTTTAATAGCTAAGTAATATTCCATAGTGTAAATGTACCACAGTTTCTTTATCCGTTCTTCTACCGAGGGACACTTAGGCTGTTTCCATGTTTTGGCTATTATGAATTAGGCCGCTATGAACATGGTTGAGCATATGTCCCTGTTGTGTGGTGGAGTATTTTCTGGTCAATACATGTTTAATTGTTTTTCTGATTTATGATGAAAATAAAATAGTTTAGCTTCAAATTTGAACTTAGTTTTGCTGTTTTCATACTGCTAACACATTTAACTATGCTAACTAGTTTTATGTCAACTTGACACAAGCTAGAGTTATTGGAAAGCAGGGAGCCTCAATAAAGAAAATACCTCCGTAACACTGGACTGCAGGCAAGCCTGCAGAGCATTTTCTTAATCAGTGATTAAAGTGGGAGGACACACTCTGCACAGCACTCTACTATAGTCCTGCCTTCAGGTTCCTGCCCTGTTTGAGATCCTGTGCAGACTTTCTTTGATGATGAACAGTAATGTGAAAGCATAAGGCAAATAAACATTTTCTTCCCCCAAGATGCTTTGGCCATTGGTGTTTTATCACAGAGACAGGAACCTTCACCAAGAAACTAACACTACTTCATTGAACAAATCCAACGAATAACCTGAGCAACAGTGTCAGTTAAGTCTTTTGACCAGCATCCATCACAAAATCTGATCACAATGCTGAAATATGAGTCCAACAATAAACAGTTACGAAAACTGTAAGCATCAGTTTAAACACTTTTCCTAGCCCCCAGATCTAGAAAAAAATGTAGTGTTTATCTAAAACGTTTTTTAATTAATTTATTTATTTAATCAGTTTACAGCCTGATCCCAGGCCCCGCCCTCCTCCAAGTTCCACCCTCACCAAACCCTTCCCCCATTCCTCCATTCCACAGGGGAAGGATTCCCCCATGATTTTCAACCCACCCTGGCACTTCAAGTAGCAGCAGGACTAAGTGTATCCTCTCCCACTGAGGCCATAAAAGGCAGCCCAGCTAAGGGAAAGGAGATCCAAAGGCAGGCAACAGAGTCAGAGACGGTCTCTACTCCAACTATTAGGTGACCCACAGGATGACCACACTGCACATCTGCTACATATGTGTATAGGGCCAAGATGCAGGCCATGCATGTTCTTTGATTGGGCCTTATGGGCCCAGATTAGTTTATTCTTTAGGTCTTCTTGTAGCATCCTAGTCCCGTTTGGCTCCAATAATCCTTCCTCCCACTCTTACACAAGACTTCCCAAGTTCTGCCTATTCTTTGGCTATAGATCTCTGCAGCTACCATATTTTTCGGACCATAAGAAGCACCTGACCATAAGCACACCCAGTTTTTAGAACAGAAGAACAGTAGAAACAGCAATCAGATGTAAAGTGCACCCTAATTCCCCCCCACCCCACTTTTTTTTGGGGGAAATGTATCTATAGTCCAAAAAATACGGTATTTTCATCAGCTGCTAGATGAACCCTTTTAAAAGACAGTTATGCTATATTCCTGTCTACAATCATAGCAGAGTATCATTAATAGTGTCAAGGGTTAGGTTTCTCCCATGGGGTGGATCTCCAGTTGGGCCAATCTTGGATTAGCTGTTCCCTCAATCTCTGCTCCATCTTTATCCCTACACTTCTTGCCGGCAGGACAAATTTTGAGTTGAAGGTTTTATGGGTGGATTAGTGTACCCCTCCCTTCACTGGAAGTCCCATCTGGCTACAGGAAGTAGCCAGGCTACTGTACTTCAGGCTCAATACTCCCCAGGGCTGAGACTCTCTGCTAGGGTCACCTCCTTAGACTCCCAAAAGCTTCTCATATTCCAGAGATGCCCTCCTGTTCTCCCCACACCTAATCTCCTCCATCCTCCTCCTCTTTTCCACCCCTCCTCTCATCCAGTTCCCTCCCTTGATATACTTCAGGTGTCTATTTTATTTCCCATCCTGAGTGAAATTCAAACATCTTCCCTTGAGCTTTCCTCATAACTTAGCTTCTTTGGGTCTGTGGATTGTAGGATGATTATCCTGTACTCTATGGATTATATCCAGTTATAAATGAGCACATACTAAGTGTGTCTTTCTGGGTCTGGGTTATCTCACTCAGGAAAGGGTGATATTTTCTGGTTCCATCCATTTGCCTGTAAATTGCATGACGTCCTTGTTTTTAATAGCTGAGTAGCATTCCATTGTATAAATGCCCCACATTTTCTTTATCAATTTTTATATTCCTCTTTTCCTTCTTTAAGTTAACTTCTCTACATTAAAACAAATGGTCAGTATGGTGTATACTAAGCCAGCATGTGTCTAAGAGTGACTTTTGTTTGTAGGGCTTCCCCCATTACCCTCTGAGGGCTTCTTATCCAGAGGTATATTCTGGAGTCACCTCCTCAGTGTGAAGCTCCTACTCTATAGTCTTTTCAGGATCCTGTTGAACCACAGGAGCCCATATCCACTCACTTCTCAGGCCAAAGGCAACCAGCACAGCTTTGCTTTGCAGGTGGTCACATCTGATCCCTAGGGAACTGTACAAGCATACTTTTGCCCTAAGGAAGTTGTGGAGGATCCAGCAACCTTCTCTGACCTACCCTCTGGTTCACCAGCAACTACCACATGGATTTCTGGAAGAAAGCCAAGCAACAGACCATGTGATTTCAGAAGGTCAGATCTTTCTTCCATAGTCTTGTGTTAGGAGTAGATGTATGCAGGGCCCAGCAACCCCTTTCTTAAAAGACCTTTCCAGTCTCCATACATTGGAGTGGGTAAGGATGTTAAGAGTTGTACAACTGGTTTTCTATAATCTGTATGGAAAATCGGCATCTTGTTCTGGCACATAGTTTTGGAAACTCACAGCTTTGCTTCTTACTTCCTCAGTTAAAACTTCTGACTTAATGGTCTTTTAAGTTTGTTTCATGATCAGTCACATGTCGCAGAAGATCCTGTATCATTAAAAAGCTGGAAAAAATGCCTATACATGTCTAGCCATTAAAACTTCTATTAGAGTGTCTTAAACACTTTTAAATGTCTTTTGCTTTATAAATTAGATAGATTCTAGGGCATATAGCATAGTTATAATATTGTATAGATATTATGTTCAACATTTGGAATGTCTTCCTTCCTTCCATTTTTAAAAGTTTATTTCACATATTGTTTTCTTTACAACACCAAGTCTAGTTTTGCCTCTCTTGTAAAAAATACTTTTGAACACATATTATGATTATGTAATATTGCATTCCATTTAATAAAACTTGGAGTATTCTGTTACTTTGAGATCATGGTGTGCTGCATTCTGAATTGTCAGCATTAGAGTAACACTTTGACTAGAATAATGCTAGCCTATAAATCAGTTTAGAAAAGGTTATGGTTGTGATAAAAATTAAAATGAATATTGATAGTCTTTGTCTTACTAAAAGTTTTATCACTGTGAAGAGATACCATGACCTTGGCACCTCTTATAAAAGAAAACATCTAATTGGGGCTGGCTTACAGTTTCAGAGGCTTAGCTCATATCATTGTTATGGCGGGAAGTGGCAGGCAGGCAGACATGGTGCTGGAGAAATTGCTGAGAGTCCTTCATCAGAATCATAGGCATCAGGAAAAGAACTGGCTGCAACTTCTGAGACCTCAAAGCCGATGCCCAAGGACACAAGTCCTCCAAAAAAAACAAAAACAAAAAAAACCACACCTACTGTAATAAGGCCACACCTCCTAATAGTGCCACTCCTTATGGGCCTATGGGGTCCATTTTTATTCAAACCACCACATTCTTAAAACACACCCAACATATCCAGCAATATCTGAAATACTTCTCAGATATTAAATTACATCATCTCAAGTCAACTCCAGTAGATATAATTAGCAGCCCCAATTCATCACCTCTCCCTAAATGCACAGCTTTTTTTTTTTTTTAAATAGTTTCATCCTGGGAGGAATGCATCTCTTACTTCTTGGCATTAGTCTTCATCTTGTGGCTTTGTTTATTGACCAATGGGATGTAAGGAGGTATACTGAGTCTTGGTGTGTGCTTCCTTCTTTGGGCTTATATTCTTCAGCTATTTACATGACAAGAGCATGTGCATATGTCACTGATCACAGGAAGATAGACAACACCAGGAAGAAAGCTGGCCCAATAGCAAGACTGGTAAAATTAAATTATTGTTGCTTTAAATCACTGAATTTGGGGGAAGATTTGTTTAGCAATAGCTTTCAGCATTGGCTAACATAGCACATTCCCGAGTAAGTACTGTTTGTTTATGTTTTTCAACTTCTGGCGCAGCTGTGCTGTTTATTATGAAGATCCCATATGTCTCATCCAGCAACCTAGTAGTTTTATTATTTGAGAATTGTCCATTCACTTTTATAGATCGAGTTAAAACCTTTTCCTCATTAAACCCACTTCATGAATGTCAATGTGCTTGGACCTTGAAGTCCTTCCTTCGTCCATGTTTGTGAACTCATATGGAAAAAAAGCACTCGCAAGCCATTTGAGTGACATTATCCTGCTGAAATGGTATCTGACACCCAGGTTACTCATTGCCATGCCTGAAAACTCTGGCAGCCTCTGCCACTTCCTGGTGCTGTGGCTTTTCCGTTGGTTGGTTTTCTTGCCTCTTTGGTTTTTAGATATTTGATTTCCTACTCTCCTCATGTTCCTTTCTTACCTCCCACCTCTTTGTGTAAACAACCTTAGTTTCTCACATGTGCCTGCCTGTGTGGAGTCGTTCAGCCAAGCACTGCAATAGCTAGCTCATGGGAAGACACTTAGCAGAGTGCTGGTATCATACTTTTATTGGGTATTATTTAATTAATGTTATCTTTACAGTTGTGTTTCTCTCATTACTTCTCATCTTATCTGTCCTTAATAATCCTTTCTGAGATCCCTTTGCACACCTCATTCTGTACCTGTTCGGGAACACACTGCTTATTCAATGAAAATGTCAGTGACATTTCCATTATGACCTTCCTCCTATGGGCCAGAACTGCATTTCCACCTAATCACTATACACTTCTTTAGAATGTTTCATAGATCCCAACTTCAATAGCATAAAGGCAATTTTATCATCTATTCTCTAAACATTCTGGTCCTTTCATGAATATTACTACTATGAATGGTACTACTGTGCAGTCAGCTACCCCCAACCAATAAATGATTTATTCTTCCTCATTCTAATTCCTTTTAATCTTTTTATTCTTCTCTAATAATATTGTATCTCAACTACAGTTTTCCCCTTTCTCCCCTGCCTCTAGACACCCCACACACACACACACAGCGTGCCTCTCCTCTTTCACAGACCTATCTCTTTTCTCTCCCGTCAGAGAAAAACTGCCATAATAAGCTACAATAAGATTAGGAACATACCGTTACATCAACGCTGGACCAGGCAATCAAGTAGGAGGAAAACAGTCCCATGAGTAGGCAAAAGAGTCAGGGACAGCCCCTGCTCCCACTGTTAGGATTTTCACAAGAACACCAATCTACTCAACCCATAACATATATGCAGAGGATGTTGGTCAGATCTCTATAGGCTCTGTGATCTCTGCAAGTTCTCATGATTCCCTGACAGCTGATTCTGTGTGCATGGTACTCTGGACATGTCCCTAACCCTTCTGGTTCCTCCAATTCTTCTTCCCTATCCTCGGCAGGACTCTTGGCACTCCACCTAATGTTTGGCTATGATACTGTACATATGCTCCCATCAGTTGCTGAATAAAGTCTCTCTTGTTTCTCTGATGATCAATTATGCTAAGGTCTGCTCTAAGCCTACTCTGCAGGTAGGACAAACTGGAGGTCAGAGTCTATTAGGTATTTTGTGGCTGGTTGGTATCCCAGTCCCTTTTCTGGTTACAAAAGATGGCTGTCTCAAGACCTGTGTCATTTATGGGGCATTTGACCATGTCCCCTGGATGGGGAGGCCTGGTGGCACTCAGAGGAAGGATAGCAGGCTACCATGAAGTGACTTGATACCCTATGAGCATATACAAGAGGAGGAGGAGGAGGTCCCCCTCAGTCACAGTCATAGGGGAGGGGAGTAGGGGGGGAAGCGGGAGGGAGGGAGGAATGGGAGGATACAAGGGATGGGATATCAATTTAGATGTAATATGAATAAATTAAAAAAAATTTTTTTTAAAAAGCAAAACAAAGACCTGTGTCATCCATTCCTGTGAGTCTTTGCCAGGGTTACACTTGTATATACCACGGAGTTTCCACTGCACTATGTTTCTGTCTCACCCCTAGGATGCCCCCAAGTTCTAGTCATTTCTCCCTCCTTTACCCTCATTCTAACTCATAAATCATCAACTTCTATTGATCTCATTGTCTCGGACCATCTCAGTCGGGTTTAGGTCCTTGGGAACGAGAGTTCTCGAAGTTGTCGGTGAACAAAGATAGGTGAAGTGACAAACAGATGAACCCAGAGGTAGTGTTTGAATCTGAGTGTATTTTGCAGGCAAGCAAGTTAAAGCAAGTTAGGTTGTTATACACATTTTTTGGAACGGGGAGTGTTTTAGTGGTTATATTATTTTTCATACAGTTCAAAATACAGGATACAAAGTAATAACATTGTAATCAGTCTTGAATCATCACTTTTTAGTCATTAGATTGGTATCAGTACATATATGCCCTCTTTATCAAAGGTCAATGTTCTGTCATTATGCTAAATATCTGTGAGTCAAGACAGTTTTTTCTTAGCTCTTCTCGGCACTATATGGAGCTTTCTTAAACACTTTATTTGTAAGTCATAATATAAACTATGATTAATCCTTAGCCATGTTTTTATTAACAAGTGGAATGGAACTTGGTGGTAAAAATCACCCGAATGACCCTTGGCTGCAGCCCCAAGTGAGGGTGTCTCCTAGCAACACAATTACATTTAAAAAATTCTGATATGAAACAAAGGCAGAATGTTCCAAAACAAATGAGTAAGAAAAAAGACTGTGATTAGTTACTCCTGGCAGGAATATTAGACACGTTCCAGGAGGCTCTTCCTGGGTGGGGGTCATCGCCTCAGGTTGGGCAGTTACATTTGTCACACAGACTCCACTGGAGGGGTCATGATATTTCATTGTTGAATATCTAAAAAAGTCATATAATTTTTTCACTACTTCCTGAATAAAACATCAGGCATTTACTGTCTGACTAGTTTAGGGCCTGGACTCTACATCTGTCAAACCTATTCCTACCTAGTTGTGGAGTCAGCTACCCTTAACACCCAATTACGTATAACACTACCCACTTTGACCTCAGGAGGTGAGGGTCTTCCACTGTGTGTGCATGGCACAGAGTGTGGACTGAGACTTCTGCTTGCAGGCATCACTGTAGAGAAGCCAGAAGATAGGGAAAGGGGATTCGAAGAATGGATAAAGAAACTATGGTACATTTACACAATGGAATACCACTCAGCTACTAAAAACAAGGAAGTCATGAAAATTTCAGGCAAATGGATGGAACTAGAAAAGATCATCCTGAGTGAGATAACCCAGCCCTAGAAAGACACACATGACATGGACTCACTTATAAGTGGATATTAGCCATATCATACAGGATAATCCCAACCCTAAGAAGCTAAGCTCTAACTAGGGCCCAAGGGAGGAAGCTAGGATCACCCTCAGAAGGGAAAATGAAATAGACATACGACATAGATGAAGGGAGGGAAGTGGGTGGGAGAAGAGGTGGGGAGGGGAACTGGGATGGGGACCAGGTGTGGGAAATGGGGGTGGGAGATGGTAGGGATGGGAGAGAGATGGGAAGGAGAAGATGGGTGGGGATCTGTGGGACAAGCTGGAGGTCTGTGTCAGGGTAGGCTCCTGAGAGGATATGAAGGGGACTCTAGCTGAGACTTCTAGCAGGGAGGAATATGGAGACTGAGGTGATCACCCCTTATAGCCAGAAAAAAACTTCCAGTGGAGGAAGAGGAACACCAAGCTACGCACAAAAACTTCTACCCAAAATTTACCTTGCCTACAAGATGTGCAGGGAATGCCCAACCAATGCCTGGCCCAACCAGAGACCCATCCCATGAGAGAGAGCCAGCCACTATCACTATTAATAATACTCTGCTATGTTTGCACACAGGAGCCTAGCACAGCTGTACTCTGAGAGACTCCACCCCGCACTGAACCCAAATAGATGCAGAGACTCATAACCAAACATTGGGTGATGCTTACAGAGTCTTGTGGAAAAGTGGGGTGGGGGTGAGGAGAAAAGTACCTGGAAATGACAGGTGCTCCACAAGAAGACCAACAGAGCCAACTGACCAGGGCCCAGAGGGGCTTGTGAAGACTGAAGCACCGACCAAGCACCATGAATAGATGGGACATAGGCCTCCCTATACAGATGTAGCTAATGGACAGTTCAGGATTCATGTGGGTCCCCTAGTAAGGGGAGTAGGGGCTATCTCTGACATGGACTCAGTTGGCTGCTTTTTGATCACTCAACCTCCCTGGTGGAGCTACCTCATCAGGCCACAGGGGAAGAGGTAGTGCTCAGCCCTGATGCAAGTTGATGAGCTGGGGCGGTAGCATGTGAAGGAACTCCCTTTGTCTGAGGAATAGAGGAGTATGGGTGGGGGAAGAGGGAGAAAGTCTAGAACTGGGAGGAGAGAAGGGAGGGGCCTGTGATCTGGATGTAAAGTAAATATAATAAAATAAAAAAATGTTACAGCTTATGTCCCACCACTTCCCCAGACAAGAAGATGAGTTTCAAATACTACGACTAACCCAATGAGTTAAATATTCTTGTCTTATTCAGGCAGCTCCTACTTGTTGCTGTGGTGTTTAAGGGCTCAAGCAGTTATTACTTTCATACTTAGTTTTGAGTTTAATATACAGTGTTGTAGTAGTTTGGATGAGCATCCCCTGAGAATCTACAAGTTCGAGGATCAGCCTCCAGCCAATACCACTATTAGGAAGTGGTGGAAACATTAAGAGATGGTAGTTAATGGGAGGTATAAGATCACGTGTTAATGGTGAACTGTGGCGTTCTGACATTTTCTACACTCTCTCTGATCTTCTAGCCATTCCCACCATGAAGTGTTGTTCTGCCCCCAGCACAAAAGCAACAGGGCCATGGGCCATTGACTGAATTCCACAAAACTGGGCCAAAGTAAACTTCTTCTCTCTTTACATTGCTTCCCTTAGGTATTTTGTTACAGCGATGAAAAGCTGAATGACACAGAGGTCCATGTCAAGATGGCTACATTAGGACAAACATCTGTTTTATATTAATTGTGCTTCATTCTAATGCTTGTGATATTTCTTCCTTTTTTAAAAGTATTTAATGTATTCATAAACCCAGTGGAGCCCTGATGATGTTTTAAACCTCTTGATTCATCTGTAAGTCATTAATGGATTCTTTTCTCAACTTCTAAACTTGCCTTTAAAATGTGTTACATCCTTTATTAAGCATCTGAGTGCATGTTTACTTTAAAATAAACATCAATGGGTAAGAAGAAGAATAAAATGACAATAATACTATCTGATTACCTTTTTGAATATTAAGCATATGTAGTTTGCAATATAAAGCAATTTTGTCCTCACATTAGCAAGATTTTTAGCAATGTCATTTGATGGAGAGCTTGGACATGAATGCCTCATAGTAATATCTGTCCAACTACTAATTTTGCTGCTTGTTGGTGGTCTTCTTAGATTTTCTGCTCACTGATGGGTCACAGTACACTCATACTCACTACTGACTCTCTTGCAGCTTCGGGGATCTGACACCCTAAGTCTGTTCTTGGATAGAGCCCCACACTATTCTGTTTGCCTTATTTGGCTTGCCCTAATTTGTCTTATTTTTATTTTATTTTTCTATTATCAAATTAAAGTTCTGCTGGGGACTTCCACACTTGCATCCATTTCCCCTCTTAGTCAATTAATATCTTTCAGCTTTCAATGAGTGTCAGTTCTTTTTTTTTTTTTTTTTTTTTTTATAACCAAAGCCTTGTGTTTTATTCAAGGAATGTATTACCATGAAATTTTCAAACTCTCTGGCAATCACGGGATTCTACCTTTTACTCCTCTAACTCTCTCCTGAAAAGGAAATCGCTAAGGTTTCTTTTTAAATACTCCATCACTACTTGTTCTAATAAAAAAAAAATTTTTAAAGCTTCATGAATTTCAGCCATCTTGAAAGGACATTACAGCCAGTCAAACTCATGAGCTGAAGCTTCCTTTACTGTTTCTATTCATATAAATCCAGACTAGAAGAGCTCATGCTACAATGATATGTCCTGCTCATAAAACTATCCACTCCTAATGTCCAAAAAGTCTGAACAAGCTCTTCAAATTTGTTGAATCTCCTCAGTATCTGATATCATGGGAACTTATTAATCTCCATTCCTGTACTGGCCCAGCTAGTCTCTCTCTCTCTCTCTCTCTCTCTCTCTCTCTCTCTCTCTCTCTCTCTCTCTCTCTCCTCCTCCTCCTCCTCCTCCTCCTCCTCCTCCTCTTCCTCCTCCTCCCTCCCTCCCTCCCTCCCTTCCTCCCTTCTGCCTACAACTTGTGGATCAGATGTAATGGACTAACACTCTGAAATGGTAAGTAAGCTTCTAATTAAATGCTTTCTTCCATAATTTGTCTTGTTCATGATGTCTTTTCACAACAATAGAAAAGTAACTAAGACATATGGCCATTCTCCATTCTATAACTAAATGAGGCTTATTTATAATTAAGTATACCCAAGCTGAAATAAACCAAAGAAGAGATTCCATGGAAACAACTGATGCTTAAGCACACAGATATTGGTTCTAAACTGAGGAAAGAACTACTGAGTTGTACAGATACTTCAACTTGACATTTTATGAGAGTGGTAAAACTATTGAGTTCCAATTCTATAGCAGGAAGTGCTGAGTCTATGTACTTACAATCCCAGTACACAGATGATAGAATCCTAGCTGCTTGTTGGCTGGGAATGATTTTTAATCCCCATTTGTAAGATCATCTTCTGAAGAGAAGAAGCTTGGAAGTCAGTTTTATATATCCAAATTGAAGATAACAAATAACATGGTATCCTTCCAGTTTAATGGTCATTCTCTGAACTACCTCACCTCTTAACTACAGATGGCATAAGTCAGGTGTCTTTACTTTTATGATTTGTTTTTCTCTTCTCCAGAAGGCTTTCTCACAGTAACAGTTGGAGCCTGAGGGTGCTATTTGAGCAAGATAGTTCTTCCCCACCATAATATAGACTCTACCAGAGCAGAGACATTCTAATTTAGATTCTTCCTTGCTTCCCACTGCTGTTACTGGCCCAGCTCTTCCAATATTGACAAATGGAAGAATGCTCCTGAGAGCTGCTGGAGGATGGTGAAGTTTATGAGGCACTACATCAAGACAAGATGTCAAGCACGTGAGTGTAAGTGTGTCAGTGTCTAAGGCACTGTGGTCAACTCACAGGAGATAGTGCATAAATGTTGTCTTAAAGAAAGTTCTTTCCAGAAATCTAGACTGGAGAGTAATTGTTATTGTCAAACAGAAACACAGACAAGACAACCCTTCTTCTTGTATGTCACTCATTAGCTGTCCAGCTGAGAGTCTGACCGGGTGTTTGCATCTTTTTCCATTCTAGCTCCCCATTAGGCTAGGGAAGCCTGGAGTCCTACCTCTCAGTACTTTTAATCACCCAGTAGGACTCTTCTTAGATATTTGGAAATTTAAACTCACAGAATCGCTATTCCCAATCCTAAATATGTCTTCTAAACCTCAGCATCTCTACCCTGAGCAACCAGAATAAGCAACTGCCTGCACATGTTGGCAAAATTAGCTGCATGAAACAGCATTCTGTCTCCCGGGCTGAGTTTCCATTTCACCAAGTTTGTCTGGGAATTTGACAGGAACTGTAGTAGCAGCAGGGAATTAAAAGTAACAGCGAAATGAAATTCAGAATTGTGACTTAGCCACTAATTTTTAGACTAGCATGTTGTATGCCACTCTACAGTAGGTGCCTAGTGAAGAAGTGTTGAAAAAAAATACATATATATCAAGTGCTTTTGGTATTGAATGCCTCTTCTGTAGAGATCCTGCATCTGAGCAGTGTTTTAAAAGACTACAACTGTAGGAAATGAAAACAATCTTTCGTGGCAGAGAGAGGAGAGAGACAGAAAACAATTGGAAAGAGAGAACGAGAGAGGGAGGAGTCGGGGTGGGAGGAGGCTACTCCGAGATAACAGACAGGAAGCAATGTTTGCTGCAGAAATGCAAAGGCTAGTAGGCACAGCTCAGCTGGTGAGTGCCGGGGTTGATCCCACACTATTCGAATCTGGCTTGGAGAAATTTTTTTTTCATTTTATTCTTTTTAAAATTATTTTTATACATATACATTTAGATTATTACACATATATACAATAGCTTACCTACGGCAAGAAGAACCGGGACACAATCAGGAATTATATAAATGTTGCATTCTTGGTGTTTTGGCTATTTGTATTTGACAGCCTTGAAGAAGACACCTTTCCTATCTTGGCGCATCTAAATTTTTGAATGTACAATCTAAGGCAGTAGAGGCAGGAGGATCAGAAGCGTAGGGTCATCTTCAGACACACAGTGAGTTCCAGATCAGCACATGACTGTACACGCATATGCCCTTCCAAACCATTCTCTCTCTCTCTCTCTCTCTCTCTCTCTCTCTCTCTCTCTCTCTCTCTCTCTCTCTCTCTCTCTCTCTCCATATTCTTGGCGAGAAAACCCTTGGAGACTTGGAGAGAGGCAAAAAGCCTACACTCTTACAACCTTCACTTAGGAAAAAAGTAATGAGCAAAGCAGGCTGGAAAGGTCACTTGTGGATAGAAAAAGTGGTGCTTTGAAAGACGTAGTTGTGGCTATGAAAGAAAGAAAGAAAGAAAGAAAGAAAGAAAGAAAGAAAGAAAGAAAAAGAAAACGGCAAAGGCAGGGAGAAATAGGAAAAGGGAGTCTGGCAAGCAATGAAGAAAAACCAACGGAAGAGTGTGCTGTGCCATCTGTTGATTCTCCTGCTTTTCTTTCACTTGCACGAGCAGCTTTCAAAGTTTCAGAGGTGGGCAAGAGGGCTGTCCGTGGACAGAGCCAGGGAAAGACTGTCTTTTACCTGCACCGGGGTGGCCCCCTGGGAGCCGCCCTGCAGCGAAAGCGCCCTTCCCAGATGCGGTTTTTTTTTTTTTTTTTTTTTTTTTTTTCTCCTTGTAAAAAGGAGGGCGAGAGGCAGCGCCTCCCTGGCCTGGGCCCCGCCCTCAGCCAGCAAGCATGGATCTCCCCGGCTGCGACTGCCTGGCGAGTACAGGAAGAAGCCACAGATGGCTAGAACTAAGTCAGCCACCCAAGCGCACGCGGGAGCGGCTGCAGCACCCATAGGGGACACGTGTGTTTAAACGATCACTGGCAGGGACGCCTTGAGTGTCCCCAAGCTCTGTGGGGCAGAGAAGGAATTGCCAAAGAGGCGGGAGGCCGGCTGGATCCTTTCTCACAATGGGGCCTGGAGAAGGGTTAGTGAGATTGACAAACGCACAGCGGAAGATGGGGAAATAGCCCTGAAAAAGTGGAGAAAGCGGCCAGCCTGAAGCACGTCCCCTCGGCTCAGCCTGTCATCCACCGAGAAGCTCAGGACAACTTGGCAAGGCTTCCCGAGTGCCCCGGAAACTGGACCAATGTCAGTCTCAACCCCCTGGTGCCTGCCAGCGCATGGACACACCCTGGCTCCCTGAAGATGTGCAGGATGGTGTGGCCACGAACTGTCCCTGTCCTGTGAGGCTATCAGTCTTCTCTTGGTTGTTGTTGTTGGTGGTGGTGTTCTTCTTTTATTTATTTATTTTTTACTTCATGAGAACTTGTGAGTTGAAGATACTAACTTTTTTGTGGAAGCTGCTGGGTAGCGCTAGGAGGGGAAAAAATGTGTACCATGATGGAGAGCACCTCTGCTCCCTTCTAGTGTTTTTGCAGCATCCAAGTCCACGGGTTAAGCCATCACCTCCAGAGGATTGAAGTTGTGGTACGTGGTGACAGCTGGGAGGGGAGCAGGATTTCCTTACAGCCTTCAGCGGCATCTACCTCCTCTGCATGTATGAGTGTGCCAGCCGCAGCAAAGGGGGCAGGGCTGTGCTTGTGCAGTCTCTGCTGGGACCAGAGTGAATGGCCCCCAGGGACAGCCCGGAGCCTCTGGACCTGCAGGCCTGTGTCTGGCCTGGAAAGATGGTAGCGATGGGTGCCCTGGCAGGCGTCTGGGTTCTGAGCCTGCTCACCTATGGCTACCTGTGCTGGGGCCAAGCCTTCGAAGACGAAGGGTCTCTGAGAGCTCAAGCCGCAGAGAGACCTGAACCAGGTACAGCGGCCACCTCCCAGCCCCATCTCATTTTCATCTTAGCTGACGATCAGGGATTTAGAGATGTGGGTTACCACGGATCTGAGATAAAGACGCCCACTCTCGACAAACTCGCAGCAGAGGGAGTTAAATTAGAGAACTATTACGTCCAGCCTATTTGCACACCGTCCAGGAGCCAGTTTATTACCGGAAAGTAAGTGTTACCGCTTCTATTTATTACTTGGGGGAAAAAAAGCGTAAGCCTTTATTTAAAACTGGTTTCTAATTTAAGAGAGGAACAGAGAGGATGGGGGAAACAATCCAACTAATGAACAAATAAATGAAAGAACGAACAAATGAATGAATGAAGGGAGGAAGGAAGGAAGGAATGGTCTGTCATCATCAGGCCCTACTCTTCTTTTCCTTTCCCTGACAGCCCACTGTGAGCTTTTGAATGGTGTCAGGGTTTTTACACTCATCCACTAACCAAAGAGCTCCATGGGTGCTGCTCCCAAATCCGTTTCAATTGTCACCCACATTCACATTTTGTTTCAGGTATCACAACAAAGTTCAGGGAGCAAAAGTGTCGCTTGCAACTCTTACTTTGTTACAGAAACTGGAATTCTATGATCATAAACCCAGTTGATAACAGAGAACAGAAGCCACAAAAGCAGGGCCAGAGGGGCGGCGGGAGTGCCATGGACCGTGCTGGGTGTGGAAGATGCCTCCACCTGCATCTTTGCTGGGTGCTTTTTTCTCACGGTGTCATATCTGACTGCCAAGGCAGTTCTCAAAATGCAGTGGAGTTCACTGAGATTTGCTGTGGCTATTGCTCTGGTGTGGGGGAAGGGTTCTGAGTCACTAAGACTGAGAAATGTTCTTAACGTTGTCAGGAGTCTGCTAAATAGCTCATCTTCTTAAGGGGTTCGTACAATTCCTTTTTGTTAGAATATACAGGGTTGTTACTTGTTTTCATGCTGCGAGTTTGGTTTAGAAGGTAAAGCAAAAGGGTCAAGGGGTCAAGGTACTCCTGAGTAGCTGAAGTCTTCGACCTATGTGCTTTATGATTTTGGTTTCAAGACAGAAAACCCTTGCTTCAAGTGAAGTTGTTCTTGGAATCGGACCCTGTAAGGATAGCCAGTAACCAGTCTGGAAAAATTAAGACTTCAACATTTCGTAGGAATCTCTGTCTTGCAACGACTTTTGCTTACAGCATAATTTCCACTGCTTAGCAAACTGTCAAAATTTATCATCACTGCCAGAAAATAACGTTTTGCAGCCTCAGAGAGAAGAGCAGGGCATGGTGGTACACACCTTTAACCCCAGCACTCAAGATGCAGAGACAGGCAGTTCTCTGATGTTTTGATGTCCGTCTACTCTACATAGTGAGTTCCTGATCAACCAGAGCTACAAGGTGAAAGCCTGTCTCAAAAGTTTTTTGGTTTTTTTTTTTTTAATTAATGAAGGAGAAGAGGAGGAGGAGGAACAGGAGGCAAGGGCGGAGGGACAGGTCAGTGTCCTTCAGAGTCATTTTCAAGATTAATTATTGCATCATAAAGTCAAGAGTATTTGATATTTCTCCAATAGTTGTCTAGAAAATAAGACCGTCTGGTGGCCTAGGATTAAATTATTCATCTCTATTCCCAACTATTGTTATCCTTAGCTCATGGAATGAACATGTCATGCAGACACATCAGTTGATTTAGAGAATTCAGATTTGCGCAGAGAGCCAACAGTAGTTGCAAAAATATGAAACTGAATTCATGAACTTACTTTCTATAATAAAGCATGTTTAAGACTTTTTCCTGAAGGGGGGAGATTTGAAAACACCTTATACTGATAGAATATCTATTCTACCTTTATCACTTACCTTGAAGCTTACTGAATAAGTTGGAACAGAATGGAGGCAGAAATAACTCTTGGGGTTTTTTTTTCCTTAATCAAAGGCTGATTCATCACTGTCAGCACAAACAAACATCCAATGACAAGATGTTGCTTCCTACTCAGATTTTTCATTCAGTGAAGTAAGTTGCATAATTGTTTTGTAGACCAAAAAAAGCTCAAATAGCTACTGTGATTTGGTACAGATTTCTACTTGGGTTAAGCAAAGGGAGATGTCTTACTTGAAGTCTTCCCTGGGACTTTCCTATAAATGAATGTAAGAAAGAAACTAGTCAAGAATGTCTAGTTCAAGGCTTAATACGGACACTTCAGGCCCAGAGAACAGGGTACTTAGCCTGTCTGTGAGAACGCCTTTGTGCTTTCGGCATCCTCTAAAGAAAAAAAAAAAAGGAAGCAATAAAAGTCCCGGTGGGATGGATTATTTAGAGAGAAAAATAGGTTATGTGAAATGTGAGAGAAATCAAGTATCTATACATGACTTGAGGGGAACCAAATGGCTGGAGCTGACTTAACTTCTGATACCTTTAACACAACAATGCTTTTGTTTATGTGTTTCCGCAATTGAAATGTGAAACTTCCTTTTAATGCTACACAGCTACGTAACAAATTCCTTTTATAATCCGTGTTATGCCGCTCTGGCAACACTGAGTATCAGTCACGCTGTCAGGACGCATTCGTTGCATGCGGACTATTGGATGCAAACTGCGAGGATCAACTTAGGAAACTCGATCTGTTTGGCTGTAGTTCTCAAACTCAAGTGAGCAGCATGAATGACCTCAAATGCCAGTCAAAAAGTACAAAATATGGGCCTATCCGCCGTTCAGTGTGCCAAGAAATCACCAGTAATTTTATGAGCATGTCAGATTATTCTGATGCTAGTGGTGTTGATGGTGAATTAAAAAGCATCTGTATTAAATGCGAGGAACTACGGAGATACCACTGGTAAACATGTTATCCTATTAACTACGGAGATACCACTGGTAAACATGTTATCTTATTTAATTCTCAGAACAGTTCTGTAACATTGCTGCTTCTGTTGTTCCTGTTTCATATAGATTCGGTAAGAGTCCAAGAGAGGTAACAATGTAGTGTTCTCAGTGGATGTTCAGAGTTAGTCTGATGACATAGAGGCTAATTGAGAAAGTGGTTGCCTGTGTTCAATCAAATGCAAGGTACCTTTATTTACTATTCTCAAATAAGTGGTCCAAGTGGTGGTACAGAGAAATAACAGCCCTTCTTCTTCTTTTTTTTTTTCATTTCATATTTTATTTATCATAATTTATTCACTTTACATCCCAATTGCTATCTCCTTGCTCTTATCTTCTTGTTCCCACCCTCCCTCCCTCTTCTGCCCTATTCTCCTCCCCTGGTCCTCTGACAGGTTGGCCCTCCTCCCCCACTGTCCGGCTTCAGCCTGTCAGGTCTCATCCAGATAGCTTGCATCCCCTTCCTCTGTGTGTCCACAAGGCAGTCATGCCAAGGGGCAGTGATTAAAATCAAGGGCACCAGAGTGAACGTCAGAGGTTCACTGGCAGCATCCCCCACCCCAATGTGGAGAATTAACTGCCCATCAGCTATATCTGAACAGGCGTCTAGGTTCTCTGCATGCAATGTCCTTGGTTGATGCATCGGTTTGTGCAGGCCGCCTTTGGGTCCAGATCCTCAGGCCCTGATGGTCTCCCTGCGGAGCTCCTGACCCCTCCTGGTCCTTCCATTCCCCCATTCTTCCATACAACTCTCAGCACTCTTCACAGAGTTCATCTTCGAGTCCCAGTATCTGTCCCAATCCCCTGCTGGTAGAGTCTCTCAGCAGACATCTATGTTGGGTTATATCCACTTGTAAGTGAGTATATACCATGCATATGTTTCTGGGCATGGGTTACCTCAATCTGGATGATCTTTTCTTGAAAAAGAAAATAACAATGTTGTCTGAAAGAAATATAGGCTTTACAAGCATTAGACACGAGGTTCTGAAGACTTAAGGAAAGATTGGAAATATGATTTGAATTTATCTCAAAATTACTCTGTGCTTTTAGTCTTAATCTTATGACTTTTTCTGTATCATTGGTTATTGATGCGATTTTCCAAATCCCATTGTAGGATAATGATCTTTTGTGTAAATATGCTGCAATTTGTTTACCCATTCTACCATCAAGGATGTTGCTGGTTTCCAGTTTGGAACCATTAGGAATATGCTGCCATAAACATACTTGCTCATGCTTTCATGAGCGTATCTTTGGACTCCTCTTGTGAGTTCATCAGGTACAATTGCTGAGATGCAGGCATGTGGGTGTTTAGCTTTTGCAGCTACTGTTCAACAGTTCCCAAAGTAATGATTCTGGGCTTGCTTGAACTATCGTGGCTACTGTGTGAAAAGCCCCATCTATGCCAACATTTGTTATTGTTTCTTTTCATTTTAGGCACTATAGTCATTGTACATTGGTATGCTGTCCTGTTTGAAATTTGCATTTTCATAATAACTAATAATGTTGAATGTCTTTTAATAAGTATGTATGCAAATAATTGCTTTACTTTCTGTTTAGGTGACTATTTGTTCTTTTATGGAGTGTGATAATTATTTATATAATCTCTTCCTTTGTCAGCGATTTGTATTGCACAGATTTTCCACTTTGTAGCTTTCTTTCCCACTCACATAATTATAGTAATGTGTTTTTTTTAATGACTAGGTTTTAATTTTATTGCTGTTCAGTTTATGTTCTTTTCCTTGCTGTGCTGATTTAAGAGAGTCTTACCTAAACCATATCATCACAATGGGCTTTTCCTCCTAAATATTCTATTGCTCTGTTTTTTGTCTTTAGATCAACTGGAATTACTTTTTAATGCAGTAGTAAATCTGAGTTCCAAAGTATTCACTTTCCTATGTCTGTCCATTTGGACTGACAACCCAAATTCAATCCCCAGAACCCACAAGGTAGCAGGAGAGAATTGAGTCCCAAAGGACTCACAGGAATTATTCTCTATTCTCCATAAGCAAGTCAAGAAATACAAGTGGCTGAAATACAGAGAGAGGGGAGGAGAGGGGAGGGAGGGAGGGAGAGGGAGAATTTTAAGAGCACACTTTCTTATAGCATTGCAGAATCATCTTCATCAGTGCTGTCACATTTGGTCCATTTCTGGCCTCTTCTGTTCTAATGACGATGCTTTTATCCAATGGTGCCTTCTCTTAAACAGAGTTGTACGATAAATGTTCATGTCTAGAATGTAAGTCTTCTTAATTGTTCCTCAAAGTCACCATGGCTGTTCGTTACCACTTCATTCACTATAATAAGAGTGAAGATAATTATGAAGTGCAAATAGATTGGAAGGTTTGATTTGGGGACAATGAAGGAGTCCACTTTGGAGTCGTTCTGCTTTCCAAATACATGCAAAGTGAGATCAGCCACTGAGAATTAATTAAGATGTAGGTATTTGAGAGAGTTGGATATAAAATATTTTCTAGGGGAGTGGAAAAGTGAATGAGCATGGAATGCAGACAGAGAGCTAGCAGTCCCGAAACCCACCTGAGCTTTGTGGCCTTTTTTTTTTTTTTTTTGACAGCGTCAGTATAGTTGTTTTTACCCTGCCATACTCAGGTGCTATATGGAGAAACATCTTGATTGCAGAGTTGGATTATTATTATTTTTTTAATCCACAGTGACTGTGGAAAGAAAAAGAAGTACAGGGAGTTTATGTTCAGACTCTATGTGGACTGAGATTCTGGGTGAGCACTAAGAGAGTAGACTGCTAAGTGAAAGGATAGGAGTCAGGGAGTGAGTAAGCGCATGATGATGGGACAAAATTCTAATTAGTGTATTGTTCACAAATGATAGAGAAGTGAGGGTGAAGGTGCGACAGAGGGTGATGTCATTGCAAGTGAAGACGTTAAGAAGGTGCTGGACACCACATTCCCAGGGATACTTAAATCATTGAAAATTATAAGAACAACCATAGTGAAAAGGACAGTGCTAGGAGGACAAGGATGGTCTGTGTCTAAGGGATACGGGGTGGTGCCTGGAGTTTGCTAGAGTCTGATCTTTCCCACTGTTTTTTTAAGGGACTGAACGTCTGAGGGAGACAAGAGGAACAGGTGGTAGGAAGTGTAATGAGGAACTAAGAAGATGCCTACCTAGTCCAGCCTCAGATTCTGTGAGAAGTGAAGTGGAGTAAAGGGCCAGTCTAGAGCTGATAGTGTTGTAGGGACACAGACTAATGAATTAGAGTGAAAAGAGGGAATGTTCAGGGTCATGCTAAGGTCAGGAGGGATTTCTTCAGAGCAAACTGTCAATAGAGGGTTCTTTGGAACGGACTGGAGAGTAAGCACAGGAGAAGTTGGATCAAAGTAGAGAACATAGAGATACATGGAGTAGAGTCAAAGTGAAAGCAGATGTGTCGGGAAGATTTGAATTATGACGAAGTTTACACACAGCACCAAAAACATGATGAGATTTTCAGAAGCTTTCGTAGGAAACTCTAAGAGTTTGGCTTTATTGGCAGCCTCCCTCTGAAGCTGAATAAAGTTGAGCCTTCCAAGTGTCCATCATGAACAATGGCAGTCACACCGCACAGTTGTGTGCACAGCCACGAGTTCTGGGGCTTTTGACTTGTCCCAGCAGATATGGATCCAGAGAGCTCCTCTGTCTGCTTGCCAAGGGCTCCAAAGCTAGGGTGTGTCTTCAGGAGATTTATGGACTTGCAATGCCTGGAAAAGCAACTGTATTTTGTAGTCATTCTCATCTGAAAATGACAGGAGGAATCCTAGGGAAACAGATTTAATTAGTTCACCCTATATCCTTGCGCATGCATGCGCACGCGCGGGCATGCGCACCCGCGCGCGCGCGCACACACACACACACACACACACACACACACACACACACACTTCCCATCAACCTACATTGTCAACATCAAGGTCATGCATGCTTCCACTCATATGTACTTGATTAAAACCCAAGCTGTAAGTAGTGTTCCATACCCAGAGCATCTTAATATATTCACTATTGCTTTCAGAGACATTTAGCTAATGCTTAGACAGCTGCAAAAATATAGACGTTTATTGTTATCTGTCAATAAGAAATAAGAATCTAGCTGTACATGACGGTGCATGGATTTAATCTCAACACTCAGGGAGGCAGAGGCGGGCAGATCTCTGTGAGTTAGAGGCCAGCCTGGTCTACAAAACCAGTCCAGGACAGCCAAGGCTACATGGGCTAAAAGAATCTCGCTCGTCTTATTTCGCCAATATAGAATAAATATAAGAAGTGGAGAGTGAGAGTAGCTTTCAAACCTCATACAGACAGTCCATAAAGAAAAGCCCAATGCCAAGGCCATCCAGCGGACCGCTGCCTACTCCTACTCGACTTGGATTGTCTGAAAGCAGAAGTGCTGGTTAATTAGGCTAGTGGCACTCAGTGATGATCAAAGTGCCCAATTTTAAATGAACCTCAAAAGACATGTTTAAATTAGGCACAGTCGTCATTCGGATAAATATCTGTCCAGGTAAGAGTGTTGAGTTTCATAAAGTGCTATTCCTGGAGGCTGAAATGGAGTCAGCTGCAGAGAGCTAAGAGCTAAAAGAAAAAAAATGTCCAGCAAATTTCTACAGATAATTTTTATTTCATCTCACTCTGAGGGTATTTTACTCTGATGTAATTAGTTTGATGAAATGGTCTTTTAGCAGTCTAGATACTAAACATTCCCAGCAGTGGTGTTTCTTTGAGGCATCCATTTCTCTGCGTGCGCTATTGTAATTAAAAGAAGGAAACTGCCCTGCTTCTCATCTTCTAGCCTTTACCCCCCCCTCCAACCCCCCATCCCCCCCCCCCCCCCCGCTCTCTTCGAGTTCATCCAATACATTTGCTTTACTAAAACATGAAACTCATCAGAAGAGCCCCCTCGGCAAACACCACCCTTGGCTCCCCAGTGCACCAAAAAATGAGAAAAGAAATTAATTTTCTCTGAGGGCTTTCATGTGCCTTTTTCTCTTCAAGCATCCTGCCTTTTAATCTGCACACGCAATATTTGAAAACATTAATAAAATATTTAACAAATGTTCTCATTTTATGCATAGAATATTAAAAATTTAGGGGAGTTATTACATAAGCCGGCCATGATTGCGTAGCTTCTAAAATGAGAAGCACATATTTAAGCTTGAACTGCATGCCTCCATCAAAGCCCTCTAGGCTTTCTTCAGGACTTTCTGCCTCCCACATAAGCTATAGGCACATCTTAGTCCAGTCTTCAAGCAGTTTCTTCAGCTTCTGTACTCACTACACTACACCAGAGGAAGCGATGGATGGCTCTGAGTTTCTAGGGCCCTTTAGTATGGCCCCCTCTCTTTGCTTCACTTCTGGAATTCACACCTTTTCACTGGTTGCCCAAATGCCAACCACTCCTTAAGATTCAGCCAAAAAAAAAAAAAAAAAAAAAAAACATTTCCTCATACAGCTTTGCATGAGTCCTTCGCCAGAAATAATTTATCCTAACAGTGACCTTTCACAGTTCTGTCTGTGACTGTCTTATTAGGCACGATTTTCCACTCCTTTACAGCTCTATGGAAGCCTTTTACCTCCATTGCTGCCCCCCTGAAAAGCAAGACTCTGATTTATAACTCCATAAATTTCACAGTACCCAGACCAGGGGTCTGAACTCATAGGCGCTAAGAAAACATGTGAAGAATGAAAGAAGGAATAGTTGGATAAACAATTATTTATTGACCTCTGGTAGGCAACTGAATCAAACATTAATAGTCCCCAATTTAAAAAAATAAATAAAATGGATTTTTTAATAAAATATATTCTGATTACAGTTCCCCCTACCCAACTCCTCAACTCCCACCCACTAAATTCCACATCCCTTCTTTCTCTTTCTCATTAGGATACTAATGAGAAATTAATAATTAATAATAATAATAGTAATAATAATAATAACAAACCAGAATAGGACAAAACAAACAGAAGAAAAAAGGCAAAAGCAAAAGCTCAAGTAATACATGTAGATGCAGAGATACACACATTTATACACACAGAGATCCCATAGAAAAATTAGAAACCCTAATATATATATATATATTGGACAGGAAAGAAAAACAAGGAAAAGCCTGATAAATTATTATGAGGCAAAGAGCCTCAAAAATGCCACTGAGTTTGTTTTCTGTTGACCTCATGCTGCTAGGCATGGGGCCAGCCCTTAAGTGGCCCCATATATATACAGTGAGACTCTACAGAAGAAAATTAAAATTTCATTTGCAAACAGTTACCAATTGAAGATAGCTGTGGTCTGAGGGATGTGCATTTGTGTCCAATTCCACTCCCAGTGCTGGGACCCAATCAGGCCCAGACCCATGCAGGCTCTGTGTATGCTGCCACAACCTCTGTGAGTTCGTATGTATACGCACAGGTCCTGCTGTACTTGGAAGGCCTTGATAGCTTATATCATCCATTCCATCTGACTCTTAAAATCTTTTTGCTTCCTCTTTACCAGGCGTCCCTGAATCCTGAGGGAAGGGAATTGATAGAGGCATGCTATTTTGGACTGGGTGTTCCAAGATCTCTCACTCTCTGCACAATATCTAACTCTAGGTCTCTGTATTAGTTGAAATCTACTGCAGGGAAGCTTCTCTGGTGATGGCTGAAAAGACACTGATCTATGGACAGAGCAGAACATGGTTAAGAGCCATCTTATTGCTATGTTCCTTTATTAGAACAGTAGGATTTGTTTTTCCCTAAATAGGCTATCTAGTCTCTGGTTCTTGGCCACCCATGCAGTATTGAAGATGGCTTTCACTCATTCAGTGAGCCTCAAATCCAGTTAAAAAGGGGTTGGTAAGTTCCACACGCTTTGTGCCACAATTGCGGTAATGTACCTTATAGGTGGGTCACTTGTAGAAAGAGTTTGTAGCTGGGTTGGTGTTTATGTTTCTCCTTTGGCAGCATACAAAGCATCTTACAGTAGCATGAGCACTATTACACAGGCTCTAGGTAGGCACAAGCTTGAATTCTATGTGTCCAATGAGGTGTGTAGTTGTTATCTTCTGCAACAAGGCCTTACAGCAATGTGTAGAGAGCAAAAAAAAAAATTGACTCAGCAATAATGTGGGTTGTTTTAACGTTCCCTTGGGACTCTTTTGGCCAACAGCTTGATTAGATGTAACTCATTCCCAGGAGTAGTGACTTCATTTGGTGATGAGAAACACATAGTTAAGGCTCTGTCTCCATATTATTTAGTGATTCCATTTAGATCACCTTCATATATTTTAGGAGATTTCTACAAAACTTTCCATATAACACCTCAAATGGCCTTTGGTTTTAGCAGTCCCTCTCCATTTGCCCTCTGCTGCTCCCCTCTCACCTCCTCTTCTCCATTTGATCGTGCCATCCTAAACCCCACGCCCATCCACCCATGACTATCTATTCTATTCTCCTTCCAGTGCCTTACAACTCTGTTTCTAAAGTCTGTGATTCTATGGATTTTGCCTTGCTTATCTTAGACTTAACATCTAACATCCACACATAAGTGAACACACACCACATTTGTCTCTTTGGATCTGAGCTACCTCACCTAGGATAATTTTTTTCTCCCTTAGTTCCATTCGTTTACCAGCAAATTTCATTTTTATGAAAGCTGAGTAAATTTAGCATGTTTTTTGCCCAATTCATCCACTGAATGCCATCTAATCTGTTTCTAATTTCTGACTATTATGAATAGAGCAGAAATGAACACGGCTAAGCAAGTTTCTCTGTTGTAGGACGTAGAGGGTATATGCCCAAGAGTGATGTGGCTAAATCTTAAGGTATATTTATTCTTGATTTCCTAGGGAACTGCCACACTGATTTCCACAGTGGTTGTATAAATTTGCTCTCCCACTAGCAATGGATTAATGGTCCTCTTCTTCATATCCTCGTTAGTGTGAGCTAGCTCTTGTTTTGTTGACCTTGGCCATTCTGAATTATGTAAGATAAGATTACAAATAGTTTTGATTTGTATCTTTTTGTTGACTAAGGATGTTGAACATTTCTTTGAGTGTTTCTCAACCATTTGTGTTTTTTTTTTTTTTGAGAATTCTCTGTTTAAATCTGTACCCCATTTTAATTGTGTTATTCGTTTTCGTGGTGTTCAAGTTTTTTCTTTATATGTTTTGAATATTATCACTCTTTGGATGTATAATTGACAAAGTTCTTTTCCCATTCTGCAGTCTGCTGTTTTGTCTTAATGGCAGTGTCCTTTGCCATGGAAAAGGCTTTTCAGTTTCATGAGAGACCATTCATTTATTAACTGATCTTCTTAATGTCTGTACTAATGGTGTTCTGTCTAGAAAGCCTTTTCCTGTGTCTGTGAGTTAAAGGCTGTGCTGAGGTCTTTGACCCATTTGAAGTTGAGTTCTGTGCAGAGTAATAAGTATTGATCTATTTGGATTTTTCTACATGCAGCCAGTTTGACCAGTGCCATTTGTTGAAGATGCTATATTTTTTTTCCAGTGCGTATTTCTGGCCTCTTTATAAAAATTGGGCATTCATAGATGTGTAAATTTATGTCTAGGACATAAATCAACTCAATTCCATTCATCAGTGTGTCTGTTTTGTGCCAGTACCAGATTGGCTTTATGAATATGTGGATATACAGGTATATGAACATATAGATGCATGGATACATAGACATATAGATGACGGTATATAGATATCCTATTCAGCTTTGAACACCATCTTGTTACGTGAGTTGACACATTCAGTAGGTGCACCAAAACCAGTTTTAAGTTAACAAATAAATCTAGACTTCATGGCCATCGTTTCAATAACTTCCTAAAGGACTGTCATGCTTGCAGCATCAGAATCCACCCCTACAAAGAACCAGAGTGAAATCCCCACAACACGACACAAGTCCTGTGAGCTAGCACCTTAGCAGCTCCCCTTGTCTGCAGGCTGCAATCAGTTCCTAACCCCACCTGACTCCACACTGCCCCGTTTATCCGTTCAACATCATCACCGCCCAGGTTCTTTCACTTCTTCACAGAGTTGTGACCTTTCCCAGAATATTCCTTATTCTCCTCTACGAAAACGCCATCCTATGGCTGCAGACCTTAATACCACTTTTGTCTCCCTTTCCATAGTTTTCTGGTTATTTTCGCACCCTACACCAGGCAGAATGGAGCCGAGTGCATCCATTTCATTCCTACCATGGCTACCGCATTTCAATTATTGTAATATGTTGCAAACGTGTACCTCTTTCCTCCTAATCCCAAAATTTCTAACTGTACATCAAAGCATAATATCTGCACAGTCTCACCTAAAAATACCAAGTCTGGCCATGGAACGTTCCTATAATCCTAGCTATCTAGTTCCTGAGACGTGTGGTGGCACACACTACATCATTTGGTTTTACAAATATTCTGAGGATCTGAACTGAGGTTCTCAAAATTACATGCCAATCCCACTGAGCCTAATCTCCAGCTACGTCATAGCTTTGGGTAATTTTTTAAGCATAATTCTCAGCTACCATATTGAGAGAATGAAGTCATGCTAAGGATAACTTATCTGAGTAGTAGTGGGCATTAGATTGAACACCTGGTTCTAATCGTAATTTCCTCACCTGCCCTCAATCTTCGATTCTTAGGTTATTTCCAGCCTCTGGGTCCCTTCATCCAATGAAAGGGATGAAATCTCATCAGATAATTACCTTCTAGCATGTTTTTCTCTTAGGTAGATTGTATTTATAAAAGTCTATGGAGCTTTGCCTGGAACATAGGACACACTCAGTATACCCAAGTTTTAGTTTTAACCTAATTCTGGAGTTGACTTATTTAGAATAAATAGAAACAAATATTTCCACACTCCCAAGAACTCTCACTGTCTCAGAATGAGCAATGTGGAATCTTTACAAGAAATCATGACCACACTGATGGGCCTTGTGTTTTCCCCTTCTGTCATGTTTCCTAATCTTGAGAACTACCAGTTCTAATTTTAAAAATGATTTTCATTTGTGTGTGTGTATGTGGGTGTGTGTGTGAGAGAGGGGGGGGGGGACAGAGAGACAGATAGCGAGTCGGAGAGCTACATTTATCTGGGTGCCTATCAAGGCCAGAAGAGGGTATTAGATATCCTGGAGTTGGAGTTATGGGTGATTGTAAGCTGGTCAGCGAGCTTTATTAGGAACCAAACTCAATTTCTGTGTAATAGCAGTAAATGATCTTGACTACTGAGTCGTCTCTTCAGCTCCTGTTCCTAAATGTCTCATTTCTGGCAATATACTCTCTTCGTGAAAGACCACCAACCACAGCAATGCATCTCTTTCATATTATTAACAGCAAATTTACAAACCTGCTGGCATTGCTAGTGGGCCATTCTCTGCTCTCTTCTCACTTATATCAACACATCAGGAAAAGACATGCTGAGTATCTTCCACACTCAAGGCTTGACTCTTACCATTACCTCTCTTTCCCTTTCACAATTAATATTTATATTATATAAACCTCTTCTATCAACATTTAGATGAGCTCAGAGTACTTCTATCCAAAAGGAAAGAAAGTGAAACACATATTTGGCCCAAATTCTGCTTTTCCTTACCTAGCAAAAAATTGTGAGGTATCTGGTATTACTAACCTATTACATTAATGACCTCTATTATAATAGTTCAGACTGTAAATTTGGTAGTGTGTCTATACTGGTGTACTTTGACTAGCAAAAGTAATCTAATATATATATATATATATATATATATATATATATATATATATACATATATATAAGATTAGATATATACACATATATGTATATATATATTTATCCTCTAGTTGATCAAAATGTGTGGACCTACCTACATCAATAAGTCTATACATTCTCTAAACCTCATTTTATTTGAGATGAATTCACCCTTAGAGAGGTTTTCTATCTTGGTCAAAGTCCCAAAGTAATGAAAATGGGACTCCAATTTAAGCACTAATTTTTTCACTCCATTACCTAGATGATTGACAGAATGGGCTTGGTCTAGCTGCACAGTTTATCTTCAGGGTAGAAGTTAATAAATACGTTCCTCCAGTAAACAACTATAGAAAAATATAGATGATTATTTGAAAATTCATTTTCAAACTGGCTTCTCCATTCAAATTTGGTTAGCTGAAATAAGTTCTTACTTTGATTTGGTTCATATTTAAATTTAAAATGACAACATTAGCTCATCTTCCCATAGTAAAAGTTGAACTTTGTTAATATTTTACTATTACTCTAATGACTTAAATGTTCAAGATATATCAGTCTCATAAGACAATTAAAATGTACTTAAAATCCAACTTTAGTTACTCGATTAGAACTAGCAATTATCTAGTTCCTATATTTTGACATCGAAAATTTTTAATTAGCTCTTCAAATATATTATTGATTTTAACAGCTTCTTTCTGCTTTTATGTGCCTTTGAGACAGTGCACTGTGCAGGCTAAGCTTCTCTCAAAATTTCTTTGTAGCTAAGAATGACTGTGAACCCTGGCTCTTCTTGCCTCCTTCCCAAAGTGCTAGAATTACAGGCATGTTCTACCATATTCAGTTTGATTCTAACAACCTCCTACCTGTTAACAATTAGAGTCTGCAACAGCAAACAGTACTAGGAGTAACTTGGAGAACTTTTTTAACCTAATGTCCTTGGCTTTTCCTCTACAGGTTCTATTGCTGAAGGTGAGTAAAATGTGAGGTTCAGCATTTGCAGCAAGCTCCCTGGTGATGGGGAGTGGCTTCTCTGGGGACCACACAGAGTAACATTGCTACAGAGCTCTGGTCTAATGTTCTCTGGAAGTGTGTCTCACTTTCCCACTGCCATTGACTTAACATCTCAGGGGCGAGTTTGAAGACTTGCATCTCCCCTTACACACACTCATATGAAAACTTCTTCTGAATCATGTAGAACCAGCTTTTAGGGAAGACATGGTCTCTCTCTCTCTCTCTCTCTCTCTCTCTCTCTCTCTCTCTCTCTCTCTCTCTCTCTCTCTCTCTCTCCCCTTATAAAATAGATGAGGAAAATAAAAACAATTTGCTTAAGAGAAAAACACAATAGACTTTCTGAGAACCAACTCATAAAACTAAAGGTATTTGGACTTGTAAACAGTTGGAACTTTCATGACAGAATGTCAATTGGAAGAAAATGGTTATTTTTTTTTCTAAACCTTGTTTGAATCAGTGGAGCCATGACTTTGAGCTCATTTCCCACAGTTTCGTGATGTATACACTTGTCATCATTTCCTGAAGCATCACAACCGTCTTGCTAGACAGTTCACTGGCATCATTTATATACCTTTCAAAGAAAACTGGGTCTGTTGGATCAGTGAACTGAGGTTTGCTAAGAATAATTGAGTGATTTGTTTCGATGAACAAAACTTTAAGGTGTCCTCACTTCTGAGGTGGAAAAAAAATACACAAGTGATTAGAAATAAGATCTTCTTGGGTCTAATAGTAGAGTGATATGATTTACGCCTTCCCACAATCCAAGAGACCAATGAGTGTTCTTATTTCTTGGCTTCACAGAGGAGGCTCTGAGGTTAATGGATAGCCTTATTTCTGTAAGGCAGAAGATCACATTGACTAATCTATAAGCCTTCCCACAACTTCCCATGGCTAGGTAGTTAATCCTTCCTGAACTAATGCTCCTTGCTTTAATTGACCTTGCATTTACTACCTTGAAATTCATTTGTCACTCACTTGTTCACTCATCATTCATTAGTTCATTCACGGCTGAGTGCTACTACAGAACACACAGGTCCATAAAACCTGGAAACCCCCTGTTTTTGATGATATTTCTCTTCAAGCACAAGGAGACCCAGGTAAGCAAATCAGAATATCAGAGGCAATGTCCTTCTTTACAAAAGATGAGGAGAAGAGAAGGAGGATTGAAGTCAGAAATTTGGGGCCAGCAGTGTCGCAGAGATCAGGGAATGAGGGATAACATTGTATTCAACTGCTCCAAGAGGGAGAGCATAAAATGGATAGACTTTGGGAGAGTACACCTCTGGTGTGCCAGGGCACCACCCAGAGGCCACCACAGCTCAGCTGGACCAGTGACAGGGAAGAGAGAAAGAGAAACACATGGAAGCAGTAACAGAAGCCAGCTTCTAGGGACAAGGACTTTCCCACTGGGCAAGCAGTAGGAGCCACTGAGATGTCGGGGTCTTAGGAGTACCATGTTCTCGTGTAGGCTGACAGGAATCCTTCAGAACCTGCACTCGGGGGTCTGTGCCCTGTGCAAGAGATAGTGGTGAGTAGACCTGAGAGAATGGATGAGTTCTGATTGATTGTGGAAATAAGTGTGGTCATCTTACAGGAGCAAAAGGAGAGCTCAAAGGCAGCTTCAAAGCTAGATGTTATGAGGAAAACAAGAGGTGCTTCACTGAACACCTGTGATTCAATCAGCACCCAAAGCCAGTCACAAAAGTGTGTGAAAATTCTGCCTTTGTCCTTAAAGCCTACCAATAAATAATACCCTTTGCTTTTCTCTTGCCTTTTCCTGGTTTTGTTGGGTTTTGTAGTTTGAATGGTTACAGCCAAATACATATTTTTTTAATTAAGCCTAATAGGTGGGGTAAAATGTCTGCCTCAGACATTTTTTAAAAGATGACTCAGCCACACGGGTGACTGTGACCAAGAGGTACCACCAAGGCAAAGATGTTCGTCTGGCCACAGTTGTTCAGGGTAGCACTAACTGTGTGAGTTCGCCAGTCCCCATTCCTTTTTCAAAGCCTGCACACAGGCTGGATTTCCTGATATCCTAGTTATCGGCATGGCCAAGGAAGACCGTGTACGCATGCACCCCATGTACATTTGAATGGGAGCTGTCCCTCATAGGCTCATTTGTTTGAATGCTTTCTCTCCAATCAGCGGAACAATATGAGAGGCTGTAGACACCTGGCTTGCACAAGTGAGTCATTATCGGAGGCCCATGTTAAGGCACACTAGCTACTCCCTGCTTCCTGATCCATCCAGCTGTGAACATGTTGCACTCTCAGAGTTGCCACGACCATGAACCAAGCCTCTCCATTGTCATGCCTTCCCGGGAAGGCCAAAAGAAAACTTCTCTTCAAGTTCTCCTGCCCAGCATTTGGTTACAGGAGTGAGAAGAGCAAAATACCATGGAACAGAAAGCACTGTGATTTCATGTTATTAATCTCATTAAATATCAAATGTATACACACACACGCACACACACACACACACACAGGCATACATGGGTGACTTCTTTTCTCCTAAAGTAGCAAAAGAGTAAGCAGGCTGGTCACACGTGAATTTTTAGAGTTATAATTTATTTTTAGGGATTTATTTATGAGAGCATTGTTTTCCTTCCTTCCTTTCTTTTTTCCTTTTCTTTCTTAAGAATTGAGACACACCCCATTTCTTATTTTGAAATGTCTAAAAATGCTCAATTTTTCTTTTATTTTTAGAAAATGATCTTAAGAAAAAAGAAAAGAAAAGAAAAATCTTTTCCACATGCTGATCTCTTCTTTGTTCTCCAGGACGGAGCACTTGCTGAGGAGCCTTTGAGCCAGTCTGGGGGGGGGGGTCACACTGCTGTAGCACTGCTGTCTTCTGAAGGTGCTTTCTGGGCCAAAGAATAAACAGCTGTGCAGACAGTAAGACAAGTCTATAGGGAGACATAATTCTTACAATACGTTCTTCTTAGTTACCACATCCAATTTTGAGATTAAAATATATAGTTTGTCCACTCTAACACGTAAGGACAAACATCCGCTCCCCTGAGTCTTAAAGATAAGGGATATAAATAAATATTCTCTTTCTGATACAAAAGAAAGTTCAGTCTCTTTCTTCAATGAAGTCTACGAATTCTTTTAGACTACAGAAATCCTGCCTGTAACCCCCTCCCACCACCCTCTCTCTCTCTCTCTCTCTTATACATTAAAATTTCCATTAGGTATACAGTGATACAGTCCATGACATTTGTATTGAAATATATCATATATACATTGACTATCCTCGCCCCCTCTTTCTCCTCTCCCACTATTTTAAATCTTAGTGTAAAACTTAGGGCAAGCTGGGTTGCCTTGCTCTGTGTAATTTTACTACTGAAGTTCTGGAAGCTTCCTCAGACCTGCACTCCCTCCTCTTCTGTTGGCTTCCTTGCTGTCTACATGGGTCCACCCAGTATTCTCTGCTTCCTTTCACTCTCATGACAGCGGTCAACCAGGTTTGCACATGTCTGCCATAGGTATGTTGGCATATTCCATTGTTGGACTTAAAACTTGCCCTATGATTTACAAACTCTTTCTCATTGCAGACCTTCTCATTCAAATGCCATCTTTGGCAGAAAAGCCCAGTATATAAGATTTGAAAGCAGGGTAGCTGGCAGGTTCCCAGCACAACCACTACCTTCAAAGATAGGTTCACAGCCCTTCCTTCCACCCAGGCTTCAGGGCTCCTAGGTCACTGTTTTTGTTAGTTAGGTAGTTAGTTTAGTTTGTTTGTTTGTTTGTTTGTTTTAACACATCAAGGAAGAGAAGTTATCATATTAGTATTACAAATGTATAAATGTTGAGGCCATAATGATCATGCTTCAGAAATAGACAACAAAGTTAGAAAATGTAAGCATAATAACCCATTAACAAGAGAGCAGAGAATACCAGGCTCTTAAGCATGTACTTTAATAAAAAATTTTTTTTTTGGTTTTGACCAAAGTATTACTTCCATTTTGATGTAAATGCCAGAATCACATATAGCTATTAAAGATAAGGTAGTTCCTCCTGAAAGCATGGCTCACATATCCCTAAGCTACGCCTGAGTTTACTTTACTGTATGTACATTAGATGGGAGGAGATGACTAATGCAATGCAAATTCTAGCTACCTCGGGAACTGCAGGCTTGGTTTAAGACCAAAGTGGTTATCATAACCAAGAGTGTGACCTTCTGTCTCCACATCAGGCTCTTGCATGTTTAGTCTCCAGTAGATGGGAAGAAAATGTTACCGGAGTTGTCATTAGCCATTAACGATCTGTCTATGAATGATTAGCATGTAGCTGTTGTATGCTGCAGTCTCTTTGAAAATAGACTGAGATACTCAATATGGCCAGGTTTGAGCTTGCTTTAAGGTGTGGCTGGCATGTAGGAAAATGTCCAGGGCAAAATGCCAACTAGATTCTCCAGGTACCAACCCAAAGGGTATTTCCTTGTCTCAACCAGAGGTAAATTTTTTTGTTTTGTTTTGTTTTTTTGCGTGCATGTATGTGTCTAGTATATGCATGCAGTGCCTACAGAATCCCCTAGACCTAGAGCTGAGCTGCCATGTGAGTGTTGTGAATTGAGCCAAAGAGCAGCCAGTGCTCTTAACCACTAAGCCATCTCTCCATTTCTTTGTCAGTTTTGAATTGCCACATTTACTCTGATCAATAAAGTTTTGCCTTTTTGAAAAATAAAGATAAGGCAGATCAATGACAATCTTTTTCATTTTTATATTTTATATATATATAGCATTTTGTAATTAAACCATTTGGAATTTATTTCACTAATGAGTAGATACACTTAAGAATAGTTTCAAAAGAGTCACATCTACAAACACATTAATTCCTAGTGTTTCTTTTGGTTAGCAGCAAGGCAAAGCCTTCCCAACTACACAGACTCCTGGAGGGAGCCTTGTGGCCACATCCTGGGAAAGGAACTGAAGAAGAAGAAAATGCCAAATTTCCCTTCCCGGAGGAGGTGGCAAAGCTTCTTTGGTGTTAAAGGACAAATTCTTCAAAGGGAGGAAGTTTGCTGATTATCTGTGACTGCTCATCACTCATGCACACTACTCAATCCTGTCAGGCAAAAATTCGGTCCAGGTGTATGTAGGAAAATAGCCTTCTCTGTGGATTATCTGATTGTTGATGCTTTGCTCTGCTCTTAATTCTATGCTCTTAGGGACCATACGCAATTTATGTTTCAGGAGTGTTTGAATGTTTTCATATGATAAAGCAATCTTTTTCATTTTGTTTTTAAGGGGGGAAATCCTGCAAAGGGATGGGAAGAGGGGTGGCAGTCTCTGTTAAATCAGAGCTTGACATCTGTTTACACACTTGTTTATATACGTGGTATTATATCTGTTTACATACTTGTGTCATTATAGGGCAGAAAAGCAAGGGTGGAGGTGATAATCACATGGCATTGTAATGCTACCGTGGATGTAGGCCTGTAACACATACCCTCCAGTCCAGGGCACAAGAAATGTGGAAAATAATACTGAAACAGCTACTTCTGGGATACAGAGTTTCCCAGAAGTCAAACGGTTCAGTTCTTCACATTGTTATCAAATACCATATCAATTACACAGAGAAGAGTGTAAGGGAAGAAGCCTTTGATCAGTATGAGGAAACAGCTAGTCACGTGGCACTCATCCTCCTTGATGCCTGGTTGGTGACATGCCTATTTATGACACACTATACCAGCACCTCATCTTTAATTCTTCACCATTGCCTCACCACTGCTTCCTAGCTCCTTATCAGACTGTTACATGAAAACTAAAATACTGGAAAAAATACAACAAAGTTAAGAATTGAGAACCAACCAAGAAATAATCCGAGGTAGAAAGAGTATGACTGAATGGCCTTGGAATGAAAACATGAGAAGCTAAAACTTTCAGAAGAAGTTCTGCTTGGTGGTTGGTGTGTCATGATTTTAACCTATGACATGAGCCATAATATGAAGCATGGAATAACTTTAAACTATGCCATTTGGCTTCATGTGTTTGTCTCATCTCTCAGGAAAATACTTCCCTTTGATAATACACTGCCAGATAAACACATTCTGATGGAATGGTTAATCCTGTGCTGTCTGTGGTTGCCAAATGGCCCAAAACTCCATGGTGAATTAGCATAAAGTAAGATACAGCAGCTGCTGTAAAAAACTTTTGTTTGAATGCCACGCATGGCCACTGTGATCTTTTTCAGGGGAATAATGATAGGACTGAGGTTGCCCTGATAGATGCTTAAATTTAGAATCTTGTGCCATTTCCCCTTCCCTCTGACATCTCTTAACAACTAAAAAATCTGTGTCCCTTGAGACCAGGAAGTTATTCACAAGTTTACATATTTCCCTTGAGTTCAGATAGCTAAATGTCTGCAAGGGCTCTGCTGCTCTGACTCAGATTTGGCTAGATGATTCAACACTAGGGATCTGAGTCACCAACTTAGCAGTCTGTGTGTTTGAAAAGCAATGGCATATGTGTTTAGAGCCTGGGCTGTTAATGAGATAGAAACACTGAACTGAGCATGAACAGAAATTATTTCCCCACAGTCTACCACTGGATGATGTGGTTATGTTCCACGTGAGCCGTTTGACACAAACCCCACAGCAACTGGTGGCATATCACTTAGTTTCACAATGCTTGCTTGAAAAAGGAATGTTCTATTCTGATTTCCAATCATAATTAAATTTTTATTGTGCTTTAAATGGCCCAAATAGAAGATGGAAGATCATTTAACCACATAGCTTCACCAACATGTTCTCTCTCTCTTCCTATCTCTCTCTCTTTCTCTCTCTCTCTCTCTCTCTCTCTCTCTCTCTTTCTCCCTCTCTCTTTCCCCTTAAACATAAGTTTTGATTCTTGAAGGTAGTTAAAAACGCTGGTAGAGCAGAAAAGGAAAAAGTGCTGTAACCTAGGTGAAGTTTTTAGCCTAAATCAAAACAAAAAAAGAATACTATAATAATTAGAGTATAACAAGGAATGTGTTTTCAAGATGGAAAAACAAACAAGTGGAAAGTTTGTGATTAAATCAACAGGAGAAGTGAATTTGAGCCACAAAAATGAAGTTTGTTTGAAATTTTACATAACTTCAAAAATGCAAGGCACTCTTCTCCAGTCCTCTGTATCTTAACTCTGCTATGTACTCAGTTATATATAATAACACCTAAAACTGAAATATTAATCTAATCTATGATGCAGGGCCTAGTCCACATCAAGGCATGGAGGCTGAGAATTTTGGGTTTTGTTTTTGTTTGTTTGTTTTATCATTATCTTGTATCTGTTTAAGGGAACATATTACAAGTAAATATGTTAATCTTCCTACAAGTAGATAAACATGAACCAATATATGATCATTAGTCATAACACTGATGACACTTTGTATTGCAAGAATTCACATATGCTTTTGAATCCTGACTTTTGCTTTTATATCTCTCTTGCCCATTAGACTCATTTTTTTTTTTTAAATAAAGTAATGACTTAAGCATAGAAACACTCAACACAGTAGTGATCCTGTTGCGGGACTCCTTCTGAACAAACACCCTGACACCAATGAAAATGGACTAGAGAAAATGTTAGGGGTGTGCCAAAGCCAGGACAGCTCCTGAAAGGCTTCAGTGATGGATTCAATTTGCATTCTCATTTTAAGTGCTAAAACCAGAGGATGGGGAGGAGCAATCAAGCAAGAGTTTCCAGAAGCCTACCTGGTAGTCAGCCAGTCATTAAGACAATGACCCATTGTTTCAGCTGTTCCTCTAGGTCATTCTTTTTGAGATAGAAATTTAGTAGGAGTACAAGTAGTGCTTTAAGGAAATCATTAAATAAGCCAATAAATCAATTATCTGGTAATTGGTCTTTTCTGCTTTATTTTACTCCAGTATCTTCCTGTCTCTCCTTCTTCTCATCCTCACTCCTGCCTCCTCTCTTTTTTTGCCTCGCCCCATAGTATGTTTCAGAGAAGACTCAGAAGAGGCTCCAGGTAGTAGCAACAGCTGGATGGCATCTCTAATTAGATTGTAGGCAATCTCTGGCTGAGTTTATAATTTTCCATATACTAGTTTACAGTTTCTTCTTAAATGGTTCCTAAAACAACAAGCAAATATATAAAGATTTACTGTACTTGTATATGTCATTCGGTATGAAGTTGTTTTGCTTGGATATCTAAGCACAGAATATAAAATGGTAATTGCTAAGTCTTAACCTGGAAGAAGTTCTCCAGACGGGGATGTCAGGTCCTTGTTGTGACTCAGTGTCTTACTTATTCATAAAAATTTTAAGATTTCCATTACATAAAACTAAGAGAGGCACTTAAATCTTGCAGAAGAAATCCTAGCTTGATTTTAAGATTTTTTTTCCTCTCTCACATAAGCAGTTTATAATCTATTTTGCGATTTAATGTTCCCTTTTTAAAAATCAAAAAATTATTTTAAAAATCAAATTACTGTGTTTGGTATGTAAAATAAAATCAGTGTCATACAAAATGAGAGCAAATGTGTGCACTGGATTACTCTGTGCTATGGAATATAGAGGACTCAAAGTGCATGTCCTTAGATATTCTGCCTTGCAAACACTGGTTTAAGAGGCTTCAAGGGAACAGAACAATTTGAAAGAACATTTTCTTCTCAAATATGCCATCATCTGAAATATTATTATCTGCTAAAATTTACAGTTATTTTGCTTTCCATACATAAAAACCTTTCTGTCTACTATTCTCAGGAAAAAAAAATTTAAAGTTGACTTTTAAAAATGGGGAAAAAACAGAAGATTCCAAGATGGTGGCGCCTATCACGCACGCACTGTATCTGATCTACTCCACGGGGACAAGGGACCTGATAGGGAGCCACAGACTGCAACTATAGAACACTAAGTGAGTGAGGTTCTAAGCAGTGCAGACCACAGGTAGGACTGGCCCCGGGGTCAACCAACAGCCCACGGAGATTGGAGACCAGTTCCTAGATGCTGGTATGGAACCTGCCCACAAACTGCAGCTAGGCTCTATAACCCAAACTCAATATATGGGACAGTGAAACACCAGAGCTCCTAACCTGGGGAAATCTCAGGAAAACGGGTGGATCTGTCCTCAGACGCCCCCCACCTACACCCACTCTGCGCCAGTCCACAGAAAGCCCCAGGGGCTGCAGGGAAGCCCAGGTGGCTATGGACACGTTACCTACCCACAGCAGTGAACACAACCAGACAGGAACCGAGCTACTGGCCACAGCGGTCTGTGCCTGCACAATTGAGTAGATAGAACCCGGCCTAGCCAGGATACAAAGCCCAGCAGGGTCTCCAATGCTCTTGGGAGAGTCTGGACAACCCCGACGGGTCAGGACAGAAAATTAAACAGGAGCCTCAACTGAGTGGAACTGAACCACCTCAGTAGTGTGATCTGCAAGGAACCAGACATAAGCCAACCTCTGCTGACCCAGTGGGGAGCCTGAGGTGAAGAGCAAAGTCTCCTGGAACAGAAACCAGGTCACCTGCCTGTTCCAGGGAATAATTCCCTGTTCCCCACAGGCACGGGCACTCGACCTATAATCACACACCAACTATCCACTCTCAAAGACCAGTGAAGGATGCCAGAAGCTACCTCCCAATGTAAGAGACAACAAGATGACTGAAGGTCAGCTTAAGAATGCAAACAACAAAAAACAAAACAATTTGGCATCTCCACTTATACCAAAGAAAGCAACCCTGAGAACTCAAACACAATCTAAATACAAGAAAATGACCTCAAATCCTTAGTAATGAAGATGATAATGGAAGAGATGAATAAAATCCATAAACAAAGGCAGGAGGATGCAGCCAAACAGATTGAAGACATAAAAGAGGCCTATAGAGGCACTGAAAGAAATTCAGGAAAATACAAACAATCAGATGAAGGAAGTCAATAAAATAGTTCAAGATCTGAAGATGAAAATGGAAACAATGATAAAGGCACAGACAGAAGAAAGATGGGACTGAGAGACCTGAGAGAAGAAAGCAAGCAACACAGAAGTGACCTTCTCAAATAGAATCCAAGAAATGATGGGACAGATCTCAGGACTAGAAGATACAATCATAGAACTTGAAGCAATCATCAAAAAAAAATGCTAAATCTGAAAAATTCCTGACACAAAACCTCCAAGAAATCAAGGACATCATGAAAGACAAAACCGAGGATAATAGGCATTGAGGAAAGGGAAGACTCCAAGGCCTAGAGAGTATCTTCAACAACAACAAAAAACAAAAACAAAACACTGTTTAGGAATTCTAATCAAGGTCTTGTAATAAAGTTGTACCAATAGTTTGTCAAAAGCAAAATATAAAAGCGTCATTGCTGTCACAAGGCATCAGACACGTTGTTATTAACTTTTTGTAAAATGAATTGTCCCTAGGGCTCCACCCAAACCTAGAATTATTGAAACCATCCCATGCTGTGAGTGCACAAATCATTAAACATATATTTTTAATTCATCAAAGAATGTATTCTTTATGACTTTTTTTATATTGACATAAAAAGTAATAGGCTTGGGGGTTGGAGAGATGGCTTAGTGGTTAAGAGCACTGGCTGCTCTTCCAGAGGTCTGAGTTCAATTCCCGGCACCCACATGGCAGCTCACAACTGTTTGTGACTCCAGTTCCAGGGGACCCAACATGCTCACACAGACAAACATGCAGACAAAACACCAATGCAAATAAAATGAATAAATTATTTTTTAAAAATGTAATAGGCCTCACCATGGACTTTCATACATATGAATTATATACTCTTTTCCTCTTTCATTCCCCATCAGAAACTATTTTCACTCATTGTTGCTTCCTTTTGTCTAGTTAGTCCTAATATATGCTTTCATATTACGTTGTATTCCATAAGGTCACTAATTCCCAACCACCTTAAGATCTCTTACTTTTCTCTATGGTCTCCTTTCTAATCTTCTGAGCTACACGCAATAATCATACACAGACACGAGCACGTGCACACACACACACACACACACACACACACACACACACACACACACAGTTTTAAACAGGTTCATGTGAGAGAGAGAAAAAAGCAATATTTGTGAGTCCAGTTTATTTGGAGTAACCTGATGATTTTTAATTGCATTCATTTCCCTGCAAATGTCACAATTTTGGTTTTGGTTATGGCTCTATAAAATCCCATTGTATACCATATCACATTTCCATATCCATTGTTGAATGACATCTGGGCAAACTCCATAAGTTGCTATTGTGGTTTGTGCTATAATAGACACAGATATGCAATTACCTCTGTGGTGTGTTGACTTAGAATCCTTCAGTTTTATTTCCAAAAGAATTATGAATGTATTGTATTTCAGGTTTTTTTTTTAAAACTCCACAATGATTTCCATAGTAACTATATCAGTTTGTAGCCACATCAGAAGTAAATATGGGTTTCCCTTTCTCCACATCCTTTCCGGCATTTGAGTTAATGTGTTTCTTCATGACAATCATCTGAGGTAAGTTAGATGAAATTTCAAAGTAGTTTTCATTTCCATTTACCTGGTGACAAGATATTGGATATTTTCCAAGGCGCTTGCCTCGGAATTTCTTCTTTGAATCTCATCAGCCCATGTTGTGGGTTGGTCTGGTGCTTTGTATTCTGATGTTAATTATTCACCCCCAAGATTTGGTTGCTGCCCACATGAGCAGACTCATGCACTCCAAAATGATGTTTGTAACTGTGCCTTATTCCCGTTTGACCAATAAAAAGCTGACACACCTGGGCAGGCAAATGGGATAGGCATGGCTAAGGTTCTTGGGCTTTGAGGACAGAGAGGACCATGTGAAAGCTAAACCAAAAGGGAGGAAGAGAAGGAGAGGGGAAGCAAGACAGGACCTGGCACAGAGAGGTTAGAGTGGGAAAGCGCACATGGCTGGGTCAGCATGGATGGAAAGATGGAGAACATTAACAAGTTTTTTGGGATCATGAGTAAGAGGTAGCCTGAGGTAGGGCTGGGAGGTTAAGCTAGTTTACAAGGTTAATGTCTCCCATGCCCCAGGTAAAGATTTGTTCTAATTAAATATAACGGGTGTCTGTGTTTTCATTGATTGTTAGCAGTTAGAAAATACCGCAATAATAACAAATAGCGTATAATAAACATTTATTAGGCCATATTTTTAAAATAATCACAAGCCCATTTATTGATTGGATGATGGGGGTTCTTGCTAAATATTTGCAGCACTTTATATATTCTGAATATTAATTCCCACTTGATATAAAGTTGAAAGAGATTTCTTCCTATACTTTAGGCCACCTCTTCACACTGGTGACTAGGCCCTTTGCTGTGCAGGTATTTTTCAATTCCATTTAATGGCAGATGGCAACTTTTGAGATTCTTTACTGTGCTATGTCCTTCAGTATACCTATATCCTGAAGTGTTTTCCCATGGCTTCCTCAAGCAGTGTCCAATTAAGATTAATGTAACCTTCATACATGAAGGTTTTTGGTTTTTAAAAATGTAATTTTGTGCAGGGTGATAGATACAATTCTAGTTTTAGTTTACCCTTGGAACCCAGATCAGTTGCAGATAACCCAACACCATTTGTGTAAAAAGCAAAACAAAACAGACGAACAAAAAACAGGTAGTCTTTTCTCTAGTGTGCTTTTTGTTTTTTGGGTTTTTTTGTTTTGTTTTGTTTTTTGTTTTGGTGCCTCAGTGAAAAATTAGGTTTAACTGTTAGGGTTTTCCTATGCTTTAGTGTTTATCTCAACTCCCTTTCTGCAGTATGACTTCCTTGCAAGAACAAGGCTAACTTGGGCTGTATGAATTATCTCAAAACAAAATAACAAACAATATGAGAGTGTTCACAAAATTAGTTAGACATAAAGTGGGGTCAGAATAAGACCACATATATAAGAGCGGGAGGAGGGAAACACAAGCAAGCAAAACAATAAAAAGAAACTAAAGAAAAAGTATATTGGCCCCAAAACGGGGATAGATAAGTTGGATGGATGTGTTAAAGGGAATAGATAATAACATCTAAAAATTTAAAATATAGCATCATCATACTGCATTGATTACAAATGTACTTTCTATACAAGTACAATATCACCATTTCCTTTTTTTATTTAAAATCAAAGGTAAAAATCTTTCTAATTGTGCAGTTTAAAAAACAAGACAAAACAAGAGTCCATGTGGATTTGGTAAAGCATTCCATCAGCTTCTTCCTGATTTCTCAAGTCAAATACTGCCAGGTCTACACATGGTGTGGTGAGTGGGGATCAGGTAAACCCTGAGCTCTTGCCTTTCCTATGGTTTTCACTGCTGTTGAGTCTGCGTTGAGAAGTTCCTGATGCCTTCCAGAGCTGTTTCCACCTTAACAGCTATTTTTCTTTTATGTACCAGGGCCTCTGGGCAGGTTCTTCCACCCCTCCTGAGGAATCCCTGGATAGCATCCTATGCAGGGTGGGGAATGTTCATCTAAAGGCTGTCTTCCTAGTGCATTGAGATAAGGGTAGCAACCACAGGACAGAGAGATAAAAGCAAGAACATGTTGCCTTCGAGATGGCTTGAGCATTATTCACTCCTCTGGCAGGATGCCACTGGGGTGTCACACACATTCCTGGAAGTTTATAGTTCTTGAAGTCTCTAGCAGTGAAGTACACATCAGTAGTTCCAGAATATAAACAGCCCATTGGCCTCAAGGTTAAAGCTTGTGAACTCTACTGATAAAAGCTGTATCTAGCTACAGAAGACACGACTTTCTCTGTTAATGCACTTCCCGTCTTGAGCCCAACCGTTTCTGCATCCTTTGGCTTAGCAGTATCTGGCTCTCTTGCTTTCAACAGCCATCTCTCTGAGTCTTTCCTCATGCCGGGTGGGGGAGGTGGTTGGGAGGGCATGTTGTGCCAGGCCAAACTACTGTGGATCTCTGATGTCAGGCTTCTGGGTAGCTCAGGTACTAAGGACAACTAGTTCAACAATGAAGCTGGGGTTAAGCCACTGTCCTCCAATTCATCCATCCTGACAAAATGGGATTTCTCTTGGCCTCTGACCCACACTCACTAGAAGAGTCACTCCTTCTTCAAAACCAGTAGAGGGATGTGAGGCTGCTGTGGCCTGAGGGCTAGGACTGCTATGATTTCATCCAGCTTATCTTTGGAAGCAACTTCTACTTCCACTCTCCCAACCAGGGAACTGTATGCCTGAGGCTGTGTGCCGCTTACTTCACTTCACCTTGTAAATGCATGATTTGTTCATTAGGCCCCATATCCCTGCTCATTAAGTTTTGGAGCTGTTTCGTGGTTGGATTATAAATGCTCAAGAGTCAGTGCGAGAGGTAGTCTCCACTCTCCCCACAACCATGGAGAATGAGCTGTCTATTGGCTAGATACGAACAGGGTGTCTAGGCTTACTGCATGCATTGTCCTTGGTTGGTGCGAGAGTTTGTGCAGGCAGCCCAGGGGCACAGAGAGGAAGGGGAAGCAAGCTATTCAGATGAAACCTGATAGGCTGTGGCCATATGGTAGGGGGAGGAGGTTCCCTTCTTTCAGAGGTCTGGGAGGGGAATAGGGGGAAAGGGGTGGGAATGGGAAGATACAAGCAAGGGGATAACATTTGGGATGTAATCTGAAAAAATTATCATAAATTTTTTAAATGTCAGTGTGAAATGTAGTGAATTACTGTAGTTGGGGGGGGGGGAGGAGGGAGAAAGGAAAAATACCTGACAGTATCTAACCTTTAACTTGTAAACTGATGCTGAATACAAACATCCAAGGCACATTACCTTCCTAAGACAGGTATGTCCTTGAGATGGACTGCGTGTAAGTCTTAGGTGACTCTCAGTTAAAGTCTGATAGTGGCGCTTTTGAAAACTGTAAAATAGCACGTTTCTATCACAGACTTATATATTGATAAAATAGGGTGCAGTGTTAGTAATGGGAGATACCATAAATAAAATAAGGCAACTTAAGGAAAAAGAGCAATTGCTTGTGTTTCCCAAAGGGCACATATGAAGAGGAAGCGTTTGAGACGAAGAAAAATCAAAGAGCTAGGCTGGAACTGGTTCTGGGTCCCAGGAAAGGTGGCAAAAACCTTGGAATTGCTACCTTTGTTTCTGTTGAAATTACAAACTTGGCATTTTGCAGTGCTGGGAAAAAAAAAAGCACTCTTAATTTACTTAGAACTTGCCAGACTATTTTCTATTTCAACTAAACGTGTTCACATCTTGTTCCAATAAAGAGTGAATGCACTCACTCCCCGAAACATTTGTAAGACTCGTGCTCAGCTTTTCTTGATATTTCCATGATTAGAAGGGTTAACACGCCTTAATAAACAAGCAGGGTGAGCTCAACCATGAAAACATACCACCCGTCCTGTAGAGGACCCTGTCGAAAGGTGCGAACACCTCGCTCACTCATTTGTGTGGCGCAGGCATCCAGAGCCACCGGGATTCCCTTGTGTTGAAACAGAGTGTGGGGTCAGGGGAGATGGCACCCATTTTTGCCCTCTGCCTTTAGTCTACCCAGACTTCAGTCAGTACATAGGGCAGGGGTAATTTAGATACAACAGGGGTGTTTACCCAGGTTTTCATGTCACTTCCAAGCACTCACGCTTTATGGTATCAGTGGCTCAGAAAGTGCTGTCATCAGGAACTGTCCGAACATAGCTCATAATGACAGAAGAAACTACGCAGGCGTGTTTCCTGGCAAACGCATTAAAATCCGAACCACAATAAGATTGTCCTGCAATGTAGGTTGTGCCTAAACATTTTTGAAGAGCCAGCATAATCTACAGGAAATAACAGTAGTTATAGAATCCAAAAATCTCATTTGGAGTTGAAAGGTGTGCTTTGAAAATGCTGTTTTTTACAAGACGAAGACAACTAAATCTCTTTGCTTCCCTAAAGCTCAGTTACCTCAGCTATAGATGAGGCTCGTTAACAGTTGTAGATGTTAAAGGCAGCACCAAGTAGCCTGGAAAACACTTCAGATGTCAGTCGTTATAATTGGCATGGTATTTTATTGAGTTCTACCCATGGGAACATGGAGCTTCTTTTACAAGAACAGCCACAGCCTAACCCTTGAAAAACTGATTGATTCTTGCTTTATGTAGTTTATTGTATATATGTGTAATAATATAAATGTATATTAAAAGTAAAAATAAATGCATAATAAAAATGAAAAATGAAAAAGAAAAATGGATTAAAACCTAGGCTTCTACATGTCTCCATTGTTTTTTTTTTCACAACCCCTTTCCTTATTTAATTATACAGTGGCTGACACACAGCTAAAACCTTTTAGAGGATACTGTATTGTGTTAAGTGAATATCTCCATAACGACCAGGCTGCTTGCTAATTGTGAGAGATTTTGCTTACAATTGGTGGAGGGAAGGCAAATGTGTTGTATCTCCCAGCCTGCTAACAAGGGCCAGTCTATCCTGGGATTATACTGTGGCTCTCATCCGGTAGAACCCTAAGTGGCTTCAGTATACTTCTGACCAGTGTCTGTTTTTCCAACCCAAGCATGTTTTCATGCCCTGCCTAACATAAAAAGTACATTCGTTGATCCCCTTTTCCTCCGATTTCCCCAGTAATGACTGGTATCCATCTGGCAGGGGCTGTCAAGCAGATGCTCACATTTGTTAAAGTAACAGTCAAATGGCACTCAGAGGAAGGACAGCAGGCTACCAAGAAGAGACTTGATACCCTATGAACATATACAGGGGAAGGAAGGCCCCCTCAGGAACAGTCATAGGGGAGGGGAGCAAGGGGAAAATGGGAGGGAGGGAAGAATGGGAGGATGCAAGGGATGGGATAACCATTGAGATGTAATATGAATAAATTAATAAAATAATATATATCTTGGAAAAAAAAGAAAAAGGGGAGAAAAGAGCAGAGCTGCATTTATAGGAAGTAACAGGAGACTAGGATAACTACGCAGAGCACAGCGACAGAACGAATGCTGCGGCCCTAGAACAAATCCCAGGCCCAGCCAAGAGGTCCCATGGCTTCTAAGCATGTAGGTGTGGGATGTCCGTGGACATTCTAAAAACAGCCCCACTTCTGGAAGTTGCACATTGGTTCTTTGCTGCCTGGTATGAGTTGGGAACAGCTGTCCTGCTGCTGTGAGATGAACCTCTACCTATTTTGTTTGTACATTTTTTAAAAAATGCCCATAAGAACAGTGGGAATCTTCTTCCCTGGAACAGTTTGTACATTAAAAGGTAAGAGAGATGGTTTTAAAGTTTCGTTGTACATTTAAACCTTAAACGAAATGAAGGGGGGGAGGAATCTTTTGATGGCTTGAGGCCAATTTTGAAATATACCATATTGTTTATTTTCTTGGTGTTTATGCTGAATTTTAAATAACACTTCTCAAGACTGAAAATATAAGCAAGTAATATGAATTGTGGGTCTATAGTCCATAAATCTGAAACATTTCTCCCTCGTACTTCTTGGAAATTAGGGGTTTTTTTAAATTTTGTTTTTGTTTGCTTGGTTTTGTTTTTGTTTGTTTGTTTGTTTTTTGTTTTGTTTTATTTTGTTTCGAGACAAAGTTTCTCTGTGTAGCCTTGGCTGTCCTGAATTAACTTTGTAGACTAGGCTGGCCTCGAACTTACAGTGATCTGCCTGCCTCTGCCTCCCGAGTGCTGGGATTAAAGGCATGAGCCACCATGCCTGGCTTGTTTTGTTTTTTATGAGAGAATGCTACTATGGAAGCATTATCTGTTAATTTTAAGGAAAAATTTGAATGAGTTCAAAGAAATATTTTATTTATATATGATAGGAAGGAGGGAGGTGGAATCAAGGGAGGTCATTGTTCATAGCTTTTATGTATTTAGATATGTAACAAATTCACTCAAATATTAAAAATGTTAGCCACTCCAGGAAACCAGAAGTCCCTTAAGAAAATTCCAAATAGATTTTCCGGCTAATACATTAATTACTCCTTTGCCGAGAAAGATGCTAGACATCCAGAACAGTGAAAACTATAGAAAACTGTTCTTTAAAAAAGAATTGTGCTTTTTACAGTCACTTAGAGCTTGTTCTAGAGACTTCAGGTGTGCTTAGAAATACTTCCTTTTTAGTTGCAGGCCTTCTTGAACAATGCCATTTGAACTTCTGCCATGTATCTCCAACACCAGTGGCCTTATTATCACTCTTGAGTTAACATTTTGAACCACCCTTATTTTTCCGAGTACTTGGTCCTTGTTATTAGTCCATTCTTTTAAGGTTCATTTATTAGGTTTTCACTGATGATTTTAACTTAAAATATATTTATTCATCCACTTAGACTTACAGATGGAAAAATTGTGTTCCTAGCCCTTGAAATGTGTCCACCTTCAACTATTTAATTCGCTCTCATTAAGTTGGTCTAGGATAGTACTTACATAAGGCCACAATTGGGAAAAATGGCACATTATCTTATCTGATATTAGAACTCTTACTGAGACTTCCCACTGCACTTACTCTATAGCAAGTGCACAATTTTAAATTAAGTTATCCATTGTACCATATGGTGCATGTTGTTCTCAAGACTTTAAAGAAAACCACATGTACCAATAATTTTGTTTGTATCGTCATCAAGTATATAATGAGGGTGCAACTACTGTGAGAGGTTGGTGAAGCCTGAGTTCACTAAGAGGACAAACCACCTCTCTACAGAAACATGGAGGCCTGGGTCTCAGGGCAGATGCTACCAGGCCCCACCCCACCCTGACCCCCACCCCCCACACATCACCATGTTTCCTCCCAGCCATTCTCATTTCTAAAGCAGAACACCTGCAGTCTTTCATCATGGTCTGTGCTCTACAGCTCAGCTGTCTTCTGCTTGTATTTTACATAGCTCTGCTGTCTGAATTCCGAACACCCTGTATCCCAGTTTCCTACTAGTGAAATAAGCATGATTTTTCTTTAATAAATTGTTCCAAACATGGGGGATGCCTTGGTTCTCTAGTAGACATGTCGTAGATACTCAGTACAGTGAGTTTATTAATGCTGACTCCAGACTATTTGATCTGAGCTTTGAATACAGACTTCTACTTCAACCATTCACACCAAGGCTTCTGTTGCCAAGGCTACTGTCTGACATTCACCCTAGATTTAGGAGAAATGTTCTGGCATTGCTTTGTGACTGGTTGAGTGCTTACCAGCTGACTTGGACCTGATTGGCCATGAATAAACTGGAATGTAAGGAGAAACTTGAGTGAGATTAGCCTTACCTACAAAGAGTTAGGAACTGGCCTTCACTATCCAATCCCAAATGGTCCAACTGGTCTATTTGTCCTTTAGACCAGGCCTCTTTTTTGATACCTATTTCTTAGCCCTCTATTGCCCTCTAGTGACTACTTTCAGTACTACCTCATCTGTGGTTTATTCTCCCACAGAAATTTTTGGTTATCTTAGTTAAGGGGCTAAGAGCAGTTAGCTGAATTGAGAAACAGAGTGGATTAAATTTCATGCTGTATTTTAAACATAGATACATGTATGAAGTTATTAAAGGTAGACACTGAAGACTCAAGACAATAAAGGAAATTTCATAATACTGAAGGTGTGAAATGTACCAATGTCAAAAAAAGAAACAGTCTGAATACTGAAACGAGACGGCTTAACACAGGTGCCATGGCTGAACATCATCCTTGGTAGCCAATTGGTTGCATGGAGGAAGCCACTATAGGCATTTGATCACTAAAAGACACCTTGTATTGTTTACAAAGACTGCATGCCAAAACCATATCATTTAAATTTGTCTAGCATAATGGTACCAGAGAAAGTTAAACATATGCATTATCTTGCTTTCAATGGAGAAGGCCTATACAAAGGGCAATTAATTTAAAATAAAAAGCACAGTGAGTAATGAATAAAATGTCGATCGTGCCATCCAACTGATTTTAGTACTCATCGTTAACCTAATTACTCTTGCCTCAAACTCTAAAATAATCCAAACGAAGACATGCATTTACTAAAATTAACAGGAGGGTGAGGTGATACATTTCATGAGAAAGCAAATATTTTCAAGACTTATAAATAGCAGGTAGAATGAGGGAAAGCCTTAAGAAATGGGAAACACTCTATAAAGATCAACAAACTGAACCACTTTCCTACAAGATGTAGGAAACCTGGCTTAAGAGCAACTAAGATGAAAAGAAAGTATCTTGCAGTTTTCCCCCACTTGAAAGTTCACAGTAAACTGGGCAGCCAAGAGACATGGACGGTCCCATGGAGGATGCTAACGGCCCCACTGAACACTGTACTGCTGAGAACAAATTCAGAGTATTACGTTCAACCCAAAGTGCCAGATATTAAAAGCAGACTGACAAAATGAAGGGTGTGCCAAAGAGATCTGACAACTACAGAACATGATGCTTGGCAAAGTAACAGACAACTTAGAAGCATGGAGGAAATTCTTACATGTGCAAAGAGTTGTAATTCAAAGAAACAGGACATATCATAAAAGGAAAAGACACTGGTGCCTTCCTCTAGCCTCTCTGCACATACATCACACACACACATACATATAATAGATAGATAGATAGATGATAGATAGATAGATAGATAGATAGATAGATAGATAGATAGATAGGCAGACAGACAGACAGATGTTGAGGGGGATGAGCTGCCTTGGCTGCTGGAAGCATCTTAGACAAGCTGTGTTTTTTGTCTGTTTTCTGAGATAGGGTTTTATAAAGCCCTGATTGACCTCAAACTTGTTTTGTAGCCGAGGATGACCATCATGCCCTTCTAACCCTTTTGTCTCCATCTCTGTAGTGCAGATGTATTCCATGATCCACAGGTTATAGAGTCCTGGGGATCAAATACAGGATTTCATGTTTGCTATGCCAACACTCTGCTAAGCATTTGTCTAGGAAGCTGATCTACAGTGTTCAGTGGTCATATTAGGGATCTCTACGCATCAAGAACTGACAAATCTCACAGCCAAAGTTGATAATACACCTCGAAGTCACTTAACACTGCTATCCCAGTCTGTACTAACCCTATGTGTTTAACTCGCCTTGAAGTGAGCAAGGTATACCATCTAATGTTACTTGCTTTGGATTCCTCATGTCATTGGCTTTTACAATTTCACCTAATGCAGGGCTGTAACCTTACTTTGTGTACTCTCCATGCTCCTGGCCCAAAGTAATGCATGAATAATGATCATTTGCTGGGGGGGTGGGGACGGGGGGAAGCAAACACAGAGGTTGGAAGCAATCTTATACAATGATATCCACCACAGATAGTGACCACAACGACTGAATACTGGTAGATAAACAGTGGTGTTTGTAATACTGTCATCTGGGACAGTTGGCGCCAGCGATTTAATCCCTTTTAAAACTCTGTTAAGATTCTTGTAACAGTGCCCTTGTTCCTCCCCAATATGATGTTTAGTAAAAGAGAGATCAAAGTCTTTTGTCAGGGATAAACACGCACACAGACGGACAGACATAAACACTAGGACAAGTTCACAAGATGGTCTTTAGGTCCACAAAGATTCAAATTCCTACAGCAGACAGACAGAGGACAGAAAGCACAGGGGGCAGGAAGTAGAGAGTTCAAATCTGAACTAGATCTTAGTTCGACGACGCAAAGGAGAAGCATTTTTATTTCTTTCTTTAATGTGACACCAACATATTACCAGAGACTTGGAGATTATTATTGATAACATTCAATACTGATACATCCGATCCATTCAGTACTTGAAGACTCACTTTAATGTTGGCATATATCCAAGAATTTCACATTATAATATTTAGCATTATAATAATGCTTTTGAATTGAAGACTAATTATCTCTTTTCTTACTTGAGGACAAAACAATTAAAGACAAAACTATATGGGCTATATGCGTTTCTTAGTACGTTATATCATTTCTCTTTGTTTATCTTAAATGGCTATAGACAGTACTAAGTTTATACAGGTGCAGGTTATACCTTTCAATCATAGGAATGCTCTTTAATCATTTTTATTATAAATCTGAACCTTTCAATCTAAGTAAAACATATTTACATATAACATCCTGTTTATGTCATTATTCAGTAAGATCAGATGAGTGATCTATATCTTAAACTGACTGTTTCATATACATGAGCTCCACCTAGCAATTACGTGCTGCAATTTACACTCTATCTTTACGGATCAGTACAGTTCAATGACTTCCTGATGTCACCAAAGAACCTGAAACAGCAAATACTTTAAACTTGGCACCGTTTCTTTAGAAACTTCTTTGGAATCAACAGAGACTTGAGCACTTCCTGGCATCCCAGAGGTACAGTAACCATTGGTATGATGTTTTTGTGGACTATGTGAAGTTTGTTCATTCAAATGGTAATTTCTCTGGTTTCAATCCAGACATGGAATTTGTGGTGTTTATTCTACAAATCTTCTGTCTCAATTTTGTGTAAGAGTGCCCACCATTTGTTCTCTGTTGTTCAAATAAAACACCAACCAGTTCATACTGAGCAATACAGAATAAGGTGGGAGATCTGGGTCCATGGGGGGGCGGGGTGTGAAGAGAAAAGAGAGGAAGTAGGAGATGGAGCCATGAGGAGCAAACCAGGAAACATCAAGAGAAATGAGGCTGACCTAGGAGATGATTAAAAGTGTACTATGGGAAATCTGGATGGAAGGAAGTTGAGTTAGCTTCTAGGTTTAGGATAGTGCTTAGTACTGTGCTCTAGACTAACTAAATGAATCATAGTTTATAATCATAATTAAGTAAATCTCTGTGTGGTTGTTTGGGAAAGCAGCTGGTTATAGAATAACTGCTGCATTACTAATTTCTCTCCAAAAGTGCCTGATAGGATAGATAGATAGATAGATAGATAGATAGATAGATAGATAGATAGACAGATAGATATAGATATAGATATAGATATAGGTATATATTGGTTGGTGCCATTTTTAAGTGAAGAAACAAGGATACAAAGGCATGGAATAGCTTCACTCAGTGTTGATTTTGCTTTTGAAATCTGTGCACTTCTCTAAGTAAATCCCATTTGCTCTTTATCTCTGTAAAGTCAAAGGTCATCATCATGGCTCCCAGACTCTCCTCCAGTGGATTTTAAAAGAGCTCTTTAGAGAAAAAGTATGGAATATATGCCCCCATTGGATTTTTCTTATTTTAACCTGAGAAAGAAGTCATAGGTTGGAAAATACTAGCTGCACAGGAATGTATAGCTCACAAATGCAAACCTATATGGTTTTTCAGGCAATGAAAGAAGTCCTGATAAGATATATAGAAAAATGATTGCACAGGACTAATCCTGACAGGCAGGAGAGTCTCTCTGCTTCCCTCCTTTGAAGTGACTTCTTCTGTCAAGGCTGCCCTGAAGGAAATCTATCACAGAGAAGAAAAAAGCTTGCTATCCTCACTTACCCCATTCCTTTTATGCCCCACACTATCTGCTCCCAATAACCTCACCCCATCCCTGCTTTATGGCCTACACATAAATCTATTTCCAGCATGACAGATGCAGGAGACCCTTCCAGAACTGCCCTGAATCTATCAGTAGCAGTGACTTGTAATAAGAAAAGAGCTCCAGGGACATGTAGGAAAAATAAAAACTTTGAATCATTCCTCAAGGTGGGGAGGGGGGAACCCCAACATCTGTGAGATACATCTTGAAATAAGAGAGAATGAAGGATGAATGAAAACCTGGATATGAAAAAAAGAAGGACTGACAAGAAAGTCAGGAGAACAAAGGAGGGGAGGGACAAAGGGAGAGGAAGAAAAAGGAGAGGGGATAGAAAGACACAGTTGCCTATTCTGCACCCGAAAGTCTTTTCCAGTCACAGTATCTTGGAATGTAAGCGACACTTACATCCTAATGCACTGACACACTCCATGTCACTTCATTCGCTAATGCTTCAACGCTGATGGATTTAATATACTAACATGTATTTTTTTGTTCGTTTTTATTTTTGTTTTTGAGGGGTGGCTTTGGTTTATAATGAAGATTTTATCTATATAGCCAAGGCTAGCTTTGAACTTGTGATCCTCCTCCCTCAGCCTCATGAGCTCTGGAGTTACAGACTTGCACCACTATGTCTAATTGTGAATTAGCTGCTGTTGCAATATTGCTATGGCTTGACTCTTGTAATCTAAAAAGTAAATATATATAGATGAAGGAAATAAGAAGCTAAAAACTTCTGTACAGGGAACAGAAGTGATACATCCAGGTAACGTCAACAACATGGTTATTGCTCCCTGATGTGAAACCTACTTACTGCTCAACTCTAATGATGTGTATGGAGAGAAATTATATAATTTATGCAAATATACAGTAGTATAAATACATTGCTATTATTATTGAGGCAAAGAGAAATGTAGGTTATGTAAATTATAATGAAACTTGGAGAGTTTTACATATTAAAAACATAAATCATTTTTCCATATAGATGCATATGTGAAGTGGTAAAAAAAAGAACCTGTTATTTTATTATTATTTTTACTCTATAATGTTCAGTGATGATCATGTGAATATTTTGAGGAGGTAAGTCACTGGAGAAAACATAATATTTAGAAATTATCCTCAGTATCTCTGTCTTCTGGTACATTTGTTGTTAGTGTTAAAATGGCAATTGACGTATGTCATCTTGGTATGAAACCATTTTGTGTCTCCATCATTGTATTTATGTATGCAGATTACAAGCAAATCAAGGGTGGTGGCCACGGTAGAGTCTGTTTGCTTTAATTATATAAAATAAGTACAGTCCCTGACATGCCTAGTACAAGGAAAACAAAGAAGACAGATAACAAAATCTAAAAAAGACGGTGGAAAAGGTGAGTTGGGAAATTGGATTCCTTCTCAGTGTCTTTCATTCTATCAGGAAACAGGGTTGAATGTGATTTACACTCTTTTATTTTAACCTAATCATTCCAGTAACTACAAAGCAAATTACTTTCATGCCAAGAGGGAAAAATGATTCTAGGGGGAAATTTTTTTTTAAAGAAAAGTATTTTATGAGAAATTGCTTTTGTAACTCACTCTGCCAGCAACTCTGAACCAATTGATATTTTCAAGCCCCTGAGGGTCCCGTCAACAACCAAAATGGTTGATTAAAATTACAAGAGAAGATGTGTGGAAATTACTTAAGAGGGGTGTTTTACCTTCCTTCTGAAAGAAAGAAAACAAAAGAGAGACCAAATGCAAGTACCCAGACTATTTCTAAACAATAATGATTATATCTGTTTAAACAAATGGATCTATACAAGCATAAAGGTAGCCTATATCAAGCATATTAATATTACAGAGGGTTTATGAGGAAAATTAAACTAATTTTGCCATGGTTATTTATGATGTCTCTGAGAAATTCGATCTCATCCTTCAAAAACCTTCCCCCTAGTTTACATGCCTTGGGATCAGTGACAGGAATGGTATGGGATGAAAGACATCATTCATCTACTTGAACTCAAAATTGTTAATTCTTTTGTACACCACTGTTTTCCGTGATAAAGAATAATTTCAAAAGCTAAAAATAATATTATCATGTGCTGAATTTAAATATATTAAGATTTCATTGAAGTCATAATTTTAGGAGTGAGCAATTAAAATTCCACTATTTCAAATGAGAATTTAGGGGTTAAATATGTGTGTAATCAGAAGCATTAAAATGAATTTGATGAAAATAATACTGGTTAACGAGCTTTAAAATATATTATCTGGGGTAATTTTGCATAGAGAAAAATAAAATATATCTCTGTTGAACAAATTTAGTTATATTGGTATGGGTAAAACAATTTGTATTGTGCTCAATTTTTTTACCTCTTACATTTATAAAATATCCTTGGCAGCCATATGGCTTATAACCTTATAAAAATGATAGCACACAGAAGGTCAGCTAAAGTCTACTACTACTCTATGACCCAGCATGCCCCTGAAATGATACCGTATGATCTCTATAGCCTGTTTCTGGGCCATGGACAGCCTCTTTTTAACATAGAACATAATTTTGCTAAACCTGTTGATTTCAACTTTCCTTTTCAGTGAAAAGGTCTCTTTAGGTGAATAGCTTATTCTAAAATTGTGAAACCAAATTTCTTGTGCAAATCTTAGATACCTACATACTTGACAAGGAGCTAATACAGGAGCTTATCTTCTTTAAAAAGCTAAAAATATTATTCTCAAGTACTGAATTCAAATATATACAAGATCTTATTAAATTCATAATTTTAGGAGAGAACACTTAAAATGCCACTATTTCAAATGAGAACTTAGGGGGGAAAGTATGCGTACAATCAGAATCATTAAGGTAAATAGGTATTTTTTAGTGAATAGGTCTCCTATGGTGGCTAACTGATTCTAAAGTTGGGAAACCAATTTTCTTGTGTAAATCTTAGATACCTGCCTACCTGACAAGGAACTAAGAACTTAATACAGGAGCTTATCTTCTTCTTGGTGTCACTCAGAATCCATGCCAACAAATGTCTGCTAGTGATTTTTTTTTAACTGAATCAGTTCTTATCTCTCTTTGCTTAAGACTTCCCAATTCCCTTTCTATTTTAAGTAGATTTCCCACGATATGGCCTACAAAGCACACTGCAGGAAGGCACTTTTTCCCACCATCCTGGCCTTGTTTTCCCACCACTGTCCCCTAGAAGACGCCCATGGCCTTTCTTTGGGCATGGGAATGACTAGCTTCTTCCTCCTTCAGAGCTGCTGCATACACTATAGCTTCAGCCAGGCTTCTCTCCTGCTGGCACTCAGCCAGCTTCATCTCAACATTGGACTATAAGCTGGGAAGCTGTCTGCTTCCCTCCGTGCTTGAAACTAAGAGGGGAACAGGTGACAGATGATGATGACTCTATTAACATTTGTGAGACACCAGGGCAACTTTGTATCTCAAAGTAATGGACTTGGATTACAAAGAAATCAGTGGCTCCCCACTATGAACCTTGGGATGCTTTGCTCTAAGATGTGTTGGGGTGTGTGTGTGTGTGTGTGTGTGTGTGTGTGTGTGTGTGTGTGTGTGCGTGCATGCGTGCGTGACTTTTTCTAGGCATGCCTGAACAAACTCCAAATAGGGCACCAACAAAGAAACAAAAACATTTCCACCCAAGACTAGCTTGTTTAACCAATAAGCATATTGTGGTTGCTCTCAGAAGTGTGGATCACTCAAAGACAGTGGCACCCCTGGGAAACAACAACAACAATAACAACGAACACCCGACATGGGTGACAGCCTATAAACTCTGAAAGCATGGAGTCCTCTGCATAATGTGAAGCCGGCTTGAGCACTGTGGGAAGTTCCTGACTCAGTAATTATCACTGCCAGGCAAAGCTTGGGGAGTATCCTCGAAAGTCTTGCGGCTTTCTGAGCTCTCTGAACATTGGAAGTTTCCATGGGTTCTTGAGTCTTTGGAGTCTCCCTCCTTCCTTCCGGAGAGAATATTTCCTCTTGGAGGGAACAGCTGAACAACAGCAGGAAATCGCCTAAGATACTCAAGAGCTACTGTAACAAGTGAGCACCTGCAATCACAGTAGAAAGCTGTTATGCACATCTGGCTGTTCCTGGAGTTTGTTATATTCAGTAAATTTCTAAAGCATTAACAAGATCTTTTCTTCACATGGATCTATTGCCTGCAACAACATAGAGCTAATTCTAAGGCAGTAGTTCTGGACCTGTGGGCAGCGGCCCCCCTGGGGGCCAAATGACCCTTTCCCATGAGTCATACATCATATACTGTATATATTAAGTATTTATATTATGATTCATAATGGAAGCAATATTGCAGTTATGGAGTAGCAATAAAAATAACTTTATGGTCGGGAAGTCACCGCAACATGAGGAACTATATTAAGGTGTCACAGCATTAGGAAGGTTGAGAACCACTTAGAATCTAAGCTATGATGGAATTAACATTATGGATACTATTTAGTAATTTCAAAAGAAATAGGCTAAATTTTTATATTTTATGGTTTTCTCATTTTCAGGAAAAGCTCTGAAATACTACCAGTACCACTTGTGATTTCGCTAAATTAAAATGGAAATCTAGGCAGATCCCTCATTTCCTATGCTTGATGTAATTGAAAAAAGATCCCCTAGGTTACTTATAAATCACAGAAATATGTTTCTTATAGTTCTGGAGACTGAATATGCAAGACTAAGGCACCACCATAGTCAGTATCATGGAAGTGTTGCTCTCTGCAGCAAAACCACTGCCTTTTCTTTTGTCTTCTTATGGCAGAACAGAGGGAAGGGTCTAGACATTTCTTCCCAACAGTTTTTAGAATTAGTTTCATTAATGGTAGCTCCTCCCTCGAGAGTTAATCATGTCCTGAAGAGCCCACTGCTTAATGCTATTACACTGGTGATTAAGTTGCATAAAATTTTCCAGGATAAATTCAGATTAGAGCAATGAGTGTGCACCATTGTAGGTTTTCCTCTGCGAATGACTTAGCCACAGCTGGACAGGGTCAGAATTGGAGTTTACCAAAGGAGTATGACACAGTGATGGGGACAAAGAATAGAATTGCTCATACATTGAATAAATAATTAATATTACAGCACACAGACTTTAAGCTCAACAAGGAGACAAAAAGACAGAAACAGTGAAAAGGTAGAATACATAAAATAGTAGTCTCAATAGGTTCAGATTTTGCAGGAAAAAATGCATCAGTGATTAGAAATTAGGTACTTGCAATTGTAATTTATGCCTTTAATAAATGGCAATTTTTAAGCCCTCTAGGTCATAATCATAGGAGTTGATAGCTTAAAAAGAAGAAAGAAAAGTCAAGAGATCAAGAATTCAAGGCATTAGGATACTCATTATGGATAATGAAGTGGATTGAGTAACATTTGACAGTAAGCCAAGAGCTGAGCAAAAGTGATAGATTCTCCAGACTGATCACATCATACTAAAAGTTAGGTTTATAGAAAAAAAGAAAGGGAAAATTGTTTTCAAACAATAGTAAAATATAGGTAGGTTAGTTACTCCAATTTTTAGGCACAGTGGCATGAAAAGTGTGGAACAGAGCCATTCTGTAAACCCCACAGAATGGAGAAGCTTCCAACGGGCAGAAACATGTGGGCCTTTTAAAAATAATATTGTATTTTTATTAATTCAAGACAAGGCAAACTTTGCTTGTGGCTGGGTGGAAGCGCCAGAGAGGACAGTGAACTAGCAGAATAGGGATGAAAACAGAAAGAGAAATGTTCAAAAACCAATGGGAATCATGGATTAAAGATGAGTTCACTTCATCTGTTGTGTGTGATTTGTGCATGTTAAAGTACAAGGTGGTGTAGGAATTGAGCCCAGGGGTGATGCAGACATCAGGATGACGGACATCAGGATGACGGACATCAGGATGACAGACCTCAGTGCAGCAAGAACAGCACCTGCAAAGAGGCTGGAAAAGCAGGTGCTTTTAGGAGATGAGACTTATTTGGAGGTTCCTGGGTGGATGGAATGGTATGAATAAGCTCTTTGGGCTGGGGATATGCCTCAATGGTTAAGAGTGCTTATTATGCAAACCCAGTGAGATGACGTGAGCATGAATCCTCAACATATACATAGAAATCTCAGTCACAGTCATAGAGGAGGGGAGTAAGGGGAAAATGGGAGGGAGGGAGGAATGGGAGGATACAAGGGATGGGATAACCATTGAGATGTAATATGAATAAATTAATAAAAATGTTGTTACAAAAAAAAAGAAACCTAGGCATTTCCATGTGCACATGTAACCCCAGCACTGTGGGAAAAAAAGACAGAAGGTTCCCAGAGGCTTGGCAGCTGCCATTCTAGCTCCAGCTGCACTAAGAGACCCGTTCTTGAGGAAATAAGGTGCTGCCTCAACAGCATTCATGATCGTGTGCACCAGCATATACATAAATGCATACACAAAACACACATGAACAAAAATTAACAAAAATAGATTTAAAAAATTTTTCGGGGGTGGGGAAGCTTCTTAGCTTTTACCAGCAAACTCTACTTTGAGCCACATACAAATTAACAGACTGGGAATGTAGCCTACACTGATTCAGTTTGCTTAGGGATGGTTGTTTGCGTTGCGTCACATCCAGGTTGTCATCGTGGTTCCGGGAATTCATACATGTTGTCACCGTGGTTTTGAGCAGATCTGTCATTTTGCACACTGTAACTGATAGATAATTTCCTGCCTCCTACATTTCCCCTTCAGTCCCTCAGAGTCTCAGCGCCGCTAATAGCATTAGGTTTTACTGTGTTTATGATGGATGTAGTACTCTGGGTGAACCAATTTTCTGGCCGGAGTATGAGTGCTAATTAGTTAAAAAGATGTCTAGTCTCAAATTCTGCTTAGCAGCAACATTGCAAATGAAAATTAGGTAGTTGCCAGTTGCCTAAGTAGTATCACATAGTTCTCCGAGCTGTTTCCCAGCTCCTTTCCCGCCTCTCTTTTCTTTCTCCTCACCTTCTGATGGACTCTGCTTATATTTGTTGCTCCTGAAGAACTCTGTCAAAATGCAGACTGACTCTAGATGATGCAGAGGACAGTTCGTTGGAGACTTGCAGCTGAAGCATGGTCCTGGGTGGCAGCGAGACTTGGATCCCTGGAGTTTGGATCAAAGATGATTTCATTAAAACCACTACATACCTGGTTTTTAGATTATTGTAATATCAGGGTCAGGCACATTTCAGACACCAGGTCTGATGTCAAGATCCACACACCACTCATATAATTTCTCGGTTTTGAGCATGCTTGAAAATATGCAGTAAAACCAGGTTAGGATTGAATCGCTCTAGGGCAGTCAAGGAGCCACAATCCAGTGTGGTTGTAGCCATTAAAGATGAAGCCACAGGCCATGCTATAGAGTGGCCATTAGTATATGTTAACTCTAAGTGTAAGACATTTCACTGCAGCATTTCTACATATGCTTTCATAATGTGTATTGACCACATTCACTCCTCCTACTACTTTTGAGTGAGATTTAAGCATCCTCCCTTGGGTCATCCTTGTTACTTTTCTTCTTTTGGTCTGATGTACAAACATTTAAGTTCCTATATGACCCTGCCATCAACACTGTTTAAGGACCAAATATACTAAACTAGCTTGATATTTTCCTTGTCCTTTACTACTTGGTTGTCACTTCCTTGAAGGAGGGAATTGTCTCTTGTTCATTTGTGCTTTAGGGATGCTTTATTGGGAAGAGAAAGGGAGTAGGAGGAAGGAGGTAAGAAAAGAGGAAAGGAGGGGCAAGAAAGGGAAGAGTTAATGACAAAACTAGAGGTGATTGAAATGATGAGTTCTTGCCTTAAACTTTAATAGAGAAAAATTAAATATTTTGTGGTACACTGTCGTAATATGGAAGACATGAAAATGCATTTGAACTTTCATCTTAATGAATGCAATAAAAACAAATTTTCTTTGTTGCAAACGATTTCATATCCATGTTCTGGTCTGACTTCCTTCTTATAAAAATTGCACATCACATTGATATTTAAATTTGAGATACACGCATTGTTCTGAGAATGTAGTACTGCATAGCTTACTGATTATCAAATGCCTTTGGAGTAGCCAATATGTTAAATAAAAGCATATTAAATACATAAAATAATTGTGAGTAGTTTCACAAATTAAATGAAGTTATAAAAAATGCCTATAAAACATAAAATGTTTCATACAGTTTTTCATTATCTAAACACCCCAAGCTAATAAAACCCATAATAATCACATTCTATATATATGGAAACTAAAATCCTGAATAGTCAAGTTGATGAACTCTACTAATAAACATTGAAACCAAAATTTGTAGCTATGCAATCTTGCGCTAGAGACTATTGGCCAATAGAATTTTACTCAGTGACCTGAGTGTTCTATATCTATACGATCTTACTCAGTAGCCACTATGTACAGGCAGCATTGAACATAGAAAGTGTAGCTAATGTAATTAATAAACTGGGTTTTAATTAATATTAAACTTAATATAAATGGCGGCTTTTGACCAGGGGCTATTTTGCCCTTTTAGCTCTGCTTGATTCTGTAGTCCTGAATTCTACCACCTCCTCTGTTTACCAACTAGAATGTTGGAAAGGTACTGCCATGATTCCCATTGATTGTCAACTTGATATTATCTAGAAGAGCCTGAGAGACTAGGCTGTTGGGATGGTTGCCATGGGAAATATCTTCATTGTATTGAAGTGGAAAGACTTATCCCTGTGGGTAAAGCCATTCTCTCCTGGACAAAGTGGCAGTAAGAGAGCTGAGCAGCACTGTGTGCTCATCAGTCCCTGCTTCTGAAGTGTGAAGCCTTGTTGATGCTTCAAGCTCAGCTACCTGGCCTTCTCTACCTCAGTGGGCTATACCCCTAAATTGTAGTACAGAATAAACCCTCTCTCCATTAAATTGGTTTTGTTGGGGTGTTTTGGGACATCAAGAAACACACATACCGCTACCAATGTGTGAGCTCCCCAGTTAACTAAATTTAGATATCCTTTCTTTTACTACAAATTGTAAATGAAGCCAACAATTTTACCATTTACCTTCTCATTAAACAACAGAAAGAACCCAATGCTAATAGGAGACATTGTGCAACAAAGCTGCATACAACCTCCATTCCTTTCCTTGATTTTGGTTCCATTTTTTAAAGATTTCTTATGTATTTATTATGTATATGTTTTCCTGACTGCCAGAAGAGACCACCAAATCTCATTATAGTTGGTTAGGAGCCACCATGTGGTTGCTGGGAATTGAACTCAGGACCTCTAGAGGAACAGACAGTGTTCTTAACCTCTGAGCTATCTCTCCAGCCCTGGTTCTGTTTTATCTACAATGAAAAGTCTCATTCAGCACAATGCTGAATATTTAACTGTCAAGCTTCTATATTACATATTAACTGTTATTCCCTAATAATTTAAGAAATATCAGTGTCACTCTTAAGAGTGATATGTTTCTAAAACATTTTACAAATCACTTTTAGTATTCGAAATAATAGCTGGCATTAGTCAAGTTTCTGTAAAGGAGCAGAGCTGATAGAGATGCAGAATGATTTAAGGAATCACTTCATAGAATTGTGAATGGCCCAACCCCAGCATCTGCAGGATGACTGGGGACCTGGCAGCCTGGAGACACGGGAGGGAAGAGTTGATGCAGTAGTGTAGCTCAACAGGTGTCCTGCTGACAGAATTCTATTTTCAAGAGAGATGCACTTTTCCTATCAAGTGTCTGGACTGACTCCCTGAGACCCACCCACATTGTGGAGGCTGATCTGATTTACTCAGCGTCAACGAATGTACATCTAGATCTAGCCAATGGACAGCTCATTCTCTGTGGTTGTGGGAGAGCAGGGACTGCCTCTGACATGAACTCTGATGTCTCCAATTTGATCACCTCCCCTTAGAGGGGAGGCCCAGTGGCAGACAGAAGAAGAAGACACAGACTATCTGGATGAGACCTGATAGGTTGTGGTCATATGATGGAGGAGGAGATCCCCTGCTGTCAGAGGTCTAGGGGAGGGGAATAGGGCAGAAGAGGGAAGGAGAGGGGGAAAGGGAAGATATAAATGAGGGGATAACAATCAGAATATCTGAATAAATTATAATAAATTAAAATAAAAAAGCAAAAAGTAAATAATAAATTAATTTAATGTGAAAAAATAGTTAAAAAAAAATCTTAATCTCACCTAAAACTTCTCTCAAAAACTATCTTGAACACTGTTGAATGAAATATCTTGGCACCTTGTCTTAGCCAAGTTGACTTGATTCATTCCACAGTTTTGTTTTTTGGTTTTTCGAGTCAGGGTTTCTCTATGTAGCCTTGGCTATCCTAGACTCACTTTGTAGACCAGGCTGGCCTCGAACTCACAGTGATCCGCCTGCCTCTGCCTCCCGAGTGCTGGGATTAAAGGCATGCGCCACCACGCCTGGCTCATTCCACAGTTTTGTATGTACAGCAAATTGTATCTTCCGTGGAGCACACTGAAAGAGAATTTAATTGAAGAAAATTGCTGTATATTATCAAATGGAACTCTGTCACTGGATAGAGCTTTCTAATTCAATTTTATATTACATAGTTTTGTGGTATCCTAAAACTTTTTGATATTAAAATGTCTTTTTTCCTATAAGGTATGGGTACAAGTCTAAAGACTACAATGTTTTTGCCATTATCCTAGTGAGACCATGACAGTGATTGCTGAGAGCTAAACCCACTGTTACTTGCATCAAGTACCTGTAAAACATGTCTGTATATTAGGTGAAGTGGGAGAAAAAGGCAGAAACAGACCAGATGGGACAATTCTGACTACACAGGCCATCATTGAACCCTGAACAATAGCTAATCAGAAAAGAATAATCAAAACACTTGACAGCAATGTTCCTATTTACATTTTAAATGTGAAAATTAAGTGTTGGGTTCCATTTCTTTCTTGATTACAAACTCTCACCAATTAACACTACTTAAAATTGAGTGACGATATTTGTTTGGGGCTGGATTACAATCTAACACCCAGAATAGCAACTCGGTGCTTTTCCACCACCCCACCGGATGAGGTTTTAATTAATAAGACTGTTGCTTTTGGAAAAGAGTTAGAGGGAACTATTTCATGAGTTTCTTCGGTGTGCTATCATATCACCAATACTGTACTTTTCTCACAGTGGTGTTGGTAGATGCTAAGAAGAGGCCAGATAGCTGTGTGCTACCAGGCATGCTGCCTGTAATTTGAATTGTTCTTAACACTTCCTGCCATTGGAATTCCTTGCTGTAGGCTCCCTTGTGTAGACCAAGGTGCTCCACGCAGTGTTTGTCACTCACCCAGACGTCCGCAGGTGGCTGCTCTGAAGCAGGAAATGATGTGTGGGATTTGGATTAGGAACTGCTGGATGCCGCCTTTGCTCCAGTCATCTGTGAAAGAGAAAGCCGAACTCTAGTGCATTTGGTTTCTGACTAGGAAGCAAAGCTAAGGCAGGCTGCGAGGTCGTTCCTATAGCTTCTGGTTGTCTTAGACAACAGGAGCAAGACTTCCTGTAACAGCCTGTGTGATCAGCTTGCTCTTATCTGGAGCTCTGAGCCTCTTGGTTAAAATTTACAGCTCTGGCCATTTTAACAGATTTTGTGGTTCTGGGGTACTAACTCTGAATGCCCCTCACTCGTTCTTTGTGCATATTTAAGAGAAAATAGGAAAAAGGGGATGGAAATTAAAAGAATTTTACCAGCATTCTCTCCTAGAAATAGCCTGTTGCCTTAGGCCCTGTTTTCTTCTTTCTCCATGTACTGCAGACATGATTGCTATGCAGCACAGTGGCTGCAAAGCTCTGTGTCAACACTCCTCTCTTGGGGCTTTCCAGTAAATATTGCTATACCTTAATATCACCCAATGCTTGAAGCTTCTACTTTTTTTTGT